>NW_004443965.1:960774-1059348 GCF_000243295.1 Trichechus manatus latirostris
ATAGGGAAGAAGTCAAAGTATCTCTATTTGCAGATGGTATGATCTTATACACAGAAAACCCCAAAGAGTCCACAAGAAAACTACTGCAACTAATAGAAGATTTCAGCAAAGTTTCAGGATACAAGATAAACATACAAAAATTAGTTGGATTCCTTTACACCAACAAAGAGAACTTTGAAGTGGAAATCACCGAATCAACACCATTTACGACAGCCCCCAAGAAGATAAAATACTTGGGAATAAATCTAACCGGAGATGTAAAAGACCTATACAATGAAAACTACAAGACACTACTGCAAGAAACCAAAAGAGACCTACATAAGTGGAAAAACATATCTTGTTCACGGATAGGAAGACTCAACATTGTGAAAATGTCAGTTCTACCCAAAGTGATCTACAGATACAATGCAATCCTGATCTAAATTCCAACGGCATTTTTTAATGAGATGGAGAAACAAATCACCAACTTCAAATGGAAAAGGAAGAGGCCCCAAATTAGTAAAGCATTATTCAAGAAGAAGAACAAAGTGGGAGGCCTCACACTACCTGATTTTAGAACTTGCTATACTGCCATGGTAGTCAAAACAGCCTGGTACTGGTACAACAACAGATGCATAGACCAATGGAACAGAATTGAGAATCCAGACATAAATTCGTCCACCTATGAGCCGCTGACATTTGACAAAGGCCCAAAGTCCGTTAATTGGGGAAAAGACAGTCTCTTTAACCAATGGTGCTGGCGTAACTGGATATCCATCTGCAAAAAACTGAAACTAAGACCCATACCTCATACCATGCACAAAAACTAACTCAAAATGGATCAAAGACTTAACTATAAAATTGAAAATGATAAAGATCATGGAAGAAAAAATAGGGACAATGCTTGGAACCTAATACACGGCATAAATCATACAAATATAAGTAAGAATACAAACCATAAGTAACAATGCACAAGCACTAGAAGAGAGACTAGATAACTGGGAGCTTCTAAAAATCAAACAGTTAGGCTCATGAAAAGACTCTACCAAAAGAGTAAAAAGACAAGATACAAACTGGGAAAAAATTCTTGGCTACAACAAATCCGATCAGCATCTAATCTCTACCATCTACAAGATACTGCAAAACCTCAACAACAAAAAGACAAAAAACCCAATTAAAAAATGGGCAAAGGATATAAACAGGAACTTCACCAAAGAAGACATTCAGGCGGCTAACAGACACATGAAGAAATGCTTACGATCATTAGCCATTAGAGAAATGCCGATCAAAACCACAATGAGATATCATCCCACCCCAACAAGGCTAGCATTAATCCAAAAAACACAAAATAATAAATGCTGGAGAGGTTGTGGAGAAACTGGAACACTTATACACTGTTGGTGGGAACATAAAATGGTACAACCACTTTGGAAATCGACTTGGCACTTCCTCGAAAAGCTAGAAATAGAAGTACCATATGATCCAGCAATCCCACTCCTTGGAATATGTCCTAGAGAAATAAGAGCTGTCACATGAATAGATATATGCACACCCGTGTTCACTGCAGCACTGTTCACAACAGCAAAAAATGGAAACAACCTAGGTGACCATCAATGGACGAATGGATAAACAAATCATGGTATAGCCACACAATGGAATACTACGCAACGATAAAGAACAACGATGACGACATGAAACTTCTTATAACATGGAGGAATCTGGAGGGCATTATGCTGAGTGAATTTAGTCAGTCATAGAGGTACAAAATTGTATAAGACCACTATTATAAGAATTCAAGAAAAGGTTTAAACACAGAAGAAAACATTCTTTGATGGTTAGGAGGGTGGGGAGGGAGGGTGAGGGTTATTCACTAACTAGATATTAGAGAAGAATTATCTTAGGTGAAGGAAAGGACAGCACATGGTACAGGGGAATTCAGCACAACTGGACTAAACCAAAGCTAAGAAGTTTCCTGAATACAATCAAACATTTTGAGGTACAGAGTAGCAGGGGTAGGGATCGGGGACCATGCTTTCATGGGACATCTAGGTCAACTGGCGTAACTAAGCTTATTAAGAGAATGTCCTGCATCACACTTCGGCGAGTGGCGTCTCAGGTCTTAAAAGCTTGCAAGCGGACATCTAAGATGCATCAATTGGTTCCAACCACCTGGAGTAAAGGAGAATGAAGAACACCAAAGACACAAGGAAAGAATTAGCCCAAGAGACAGAAAGGGCCTCATAAACCAGAGACTTCCTCAGCCTGAGATCAGAAGAACTAGATGGTACCGGGCTACCACCAATGACTGCCCTGACAAGGAACAAAACAGAGAGTCCCTGATGGAGCAGGAGAACGGTGGGCTGCAGAACTCAAATTCTAGTAAAAAGACCAGGCTTATTGGTCTGATTGCAACTGGAGGAACCCCAGAAAGCACGGCTCCCTGATTCCCTATCAGCCCAGAACTAAAACAGTTTCTGAGGCCAACTCTTCAGAGTGGGATTGGACTGGATTGTGGGACATAAAGTGACAATCGTGAGGAGAGTGCCTCTTAGCTCAAGTAGATACATAAGTCTACACAGCCTGCTTCTGTCCGGAGCTGAGTTGAGAAGGCACAGCGGGTTAGGAGCTGTTTGAATGGTCATGGGAAATCAAGGGTACAAAGGAGGAGTGTGCTGTCACAGAATAGGAAGAGCAACTAGGGTCACATAACAACACATGTATAAAGTTTTGTATAAGAGACTAACTTGAAATGTAAACTTTCAATTAAACTACAACAATAAACAAAAAGAACAGAACTCTGAGCGGCTCAGATGCAGGGGTGCAATGACCACATCTTGAGAAATATCGTCTGACATGTCTGCTCCTCTGCTACTAGAAGTATCCTCTTATGGGACCCCAAGGAAGAAAGACATGGTCAAGAATTACGGTTTCTCAAAACTCCGCTTATTGTTGCAGGAAAGCATTGGCAAACTAGATTAAAAAAAACAAAAACAAAAAAACCACTACTCTCAAGCTGATTCTGACTCATGGCAACCCCATCTGTGTCAGAACAGAACCATGCTCCATAAGGTTTTTAATGGCTGATTTTTCAGAAGTAGATCACCAGGACTTTCTTCTGAGGCTCCTCAGGGTAAACTCGAACCGCCAACATTTTGGTTAGCAGCCAAGCACATTAACCATTTGCACCACCCAGGAATTGAATTCGGAACTCCCCAGCTTGTGTACTACAGCACACCACTGTGTCTAGAATGAACCAACATTCTAGGCGTGTCAACATATTGATTCTCCTCAGTCTTTGAACTAGCTAGAAGCCCTCAGGCTGAAATCCTCAGGGGAGTTGCCTCCTACTGAAGGCAACTCCATCCATTTAACCCAGTATGCTGTTTAAATATTGTCATGGATTGAACTGAGTCTCCCAAAATATGTGTCACCTTGGCTAGGCCATGATTTCCAGTATTGTGTGGTTGTCCTCAATTTTGTGAGCTGATGTAATTTTCCTATGTTTTATAAATTCTAATCTCCGCCTGTGGTTAATGAGACAAAATCAGGTTTTGTTAAAGAGGATTAGGGTGGGATACAACACCCTTAACTGAGGTCACAGCCTTAATCCAACGTAAGGGGAGTTTCCCTAGGATATAGTTTGCATCACCTTTTATCTTACAAGAGATAAAAGAAGAGAGAATAGAGCAGAGAGATCGGGACCTCATGCCACCAAGAAAGAAGTACCAGGAGCGCAGCGCATCCTTTGGACCCAGGGTCCCTGCGCTAGAAGCTCCTAGACCAGGGGAAGATTGATGACAAGGACCTTTCCCCAAAACTGACAGAGAGAGAACATTCCCCAGGAGCTGGTGCCCTCATTTTGGACTTCTAGCCTCCTAGACTGTGAGAGAATAAATTTCTGTTAAAGCCATCCATTTGTGGTATCTCTATTACAGCAGCACGAGATACCTACGGCAAATACTAGCACTTCCTCTGCATGATATAGCTGGGAAAAGCTGAGAAAGGTGTTTAGCGAGTATTCTCTGTGCACTGTAAAAGGCAATGGAATTATACCAGATGATAACAAAGGACAAGGGATTATTGGTTCAGGCACTGTGCCTGCTTTTGAAATAAACAAACGAAAAAATGAATGAATGCATGCATGCTAAGGGCCCACAATATCCCAGACACAGAATACAGTAGGCTTTAGAAGCTAGAAGCCACCAAGGATTGTGTATCATACAGGCATCTGAATCAAATGGGATCAGACATTAAGTCTCTGTGATTCACCACAGCCATTTCTCTAACTCAGCCACATGGTGGGGACCCAGAAATACCAGTTCTGCCACACACACACCAGTCCTACCACTCACCCACCTCAATTCTTCCATACCAGCCTGACTTGGCTGCAGTTTGGAGTTTGACCTTAGGTAGGTTAAATGCAAATCACCAGCATCTAGCCCACAGAATGAAAAAATGACTACTGAGTTCTACTGTCGTGTCTTACTTTAAAAGAGAAGGAAAAAAAAAAAAAGCTTTTCTGTTTCTGTTTTTTCTGTTAATTATATGAGCCACCAGCTGAAATCTCCTATTACCTGAAGCCCAGAGGAAATTTCTCCAAATCCAAAGTCTCACTCTCTTTCTGGTTCTTCAGCCCAATGCCTGGGTTCCCCTAGGTCTAGAATTCTCTGAAAGTCAGAACTATTTCACCTTCCTCCAGTAGTAGGGAAGTAGGACTGAACTTCCCAACTTTTAACCCTTAAGAAATTGTTAGTGTTTAACACATCAAAAACATGAGTATGCTATAGCTACGAAAGTGAGGATTGATCACAGCATTTAATCTTTTTTTCTTCTTCTTATTAAATTAGCGTAAGCACTAAAAAGGATAAATAAAATAAGAGGCTAGAAAATGTTGCTCTTTCCCTTACCCTCTCAAAAAAACTTCGTGAAGAAGGTTAAATCCTGGGATGGGAAAGTTCTAACATTTTACAGAAATTATACATCACTGGACTCAAGGGGGAAAATCCTATGCCTGACACAGTACTGACTCTTGGAAGGCACTCCAGAGCCCAGAGAGAGCTGGCCTGGGAAGTCCTAAGTTAATAAAGTTTGCCACACTAAGGTTTTCTCCCCAGCCAGGAAAATGCCTGACCTCTCCTCTATGGATCCTCACACTGAGCCCTCCTGCTTTGCTTGCTCCCTGGGCTCAGTCCCACTTCCACCAGCACCCCAGGCAGAAGGAAACCTACAATCTTCTTTTCCCCACATTTCTGCTTGCTATGGATTAAATTGTGTCCCTCAGAAAGACATACTTAAGTTCTAACGTCCTGTACCTGTGAATGTGACCCTAATTTAGGCCTTTGAAGATGTTAACATGAGGTCATACTGGAGGAGGGTAGGTCCTAATCCAATAAGAATGTGTCTTTATAAAAGAGGAGAAAAGATACAGAAAGATACAGATGGAAGACGGCCAAGTGAAGCTAGAGGCAGAGATTGGAGTGATCTACAAGCCAACGATCACTAGCCCTCACCAGAAGCTAGGAGAGAGGCATGAGACAGATTCTCCCTCAGATGCCCCAGAAGGAACCAACATGGCAGATACCTTGATTTTGGCCTCCAGAACTGTGAAACAATTAGTTGTTATCAGTTGCCCTTGAGACTTTTCAGACTCAAGGTGACTTTATGCATAACAGAACTTTGTTATGGCAGCCCTAGAAAACTAATGCCCTGCTGACAACTGAAAACTCTAGTCCAGGGAGAAAATCTTCCAGACAGCCTGTTTTTGCTCCTTCCCAATCTGTTCAACTCAGTTTCCTGCCAGCAGGAGTGTTCTTGTCTGCCAGCTTTAAGCCACCAAGTACCCTGGGCATGGGCCCGGCCTCTGGAGCTGTGCCTAGTGCTTGGCCCACTACTTGAACTACTGCCCAGGAGTTGTCAAGTGTCTGGACTGGGTATCTGTCCCTTCAGCTGCCTGTCCTCCAACCCTCTCCTTGGAACAGTGGGATGGTAAAGATCCATTCTTGTCATTTTTCCAAGCCTACCCATAAAGCTTCTCCATGTCCTTGTTTAGGGAATAGGCTCAGGGGTGGTTGTGAGCACTGGCTAAATGAGAAAAGAGGGTGCTAAGAGTTCTAAATGCATTCAGGGATTCCTTCTGAGCCCTCTATTGATCGTAAAACATTTTAAAGGGCCTCTGGGTCCTGGCTATGGATTCTCCAAGAGCCACAATTTGAATGCAGCCTCGGCTTACGGGCCTCTTCCAGAACTTCTTCATTCTTAAGGTCTCTTGGCTAAATATAGCTTTTCAGAGGAAAAAACCATGGCTAATTTTAGCCTTAAAAAACTTGTAAGTGAGGTTGAACCTGTCAAACTGTGCCCCTAGGATGTTAGATAGCTATTCAACAGCTGCCTAGTCGGTACTCCAGAGGAGGCCCAATGGAAGCAAACTACTAGGGGGATGGCCAGAAAGGAGAGAAGAGTCAAGTGTGTAGGACAGAGAAGAAACCACCCAACTAGAAGGACTCATACTAGCTGGAGTCAAAGCTGGAGGCTCCAGCTAGGTCAGAATTCCCACACTAGGCTCCCGAGTGCAGAGATTTACGCCATATTTAAATCTCCAAAGTTGAATGGGTTCAGAAAATTCTGGGAAAGTAAACACACTATTTAACCACTGGGTGGGTGGTCATCACACATGTTACATATCTGAAAATTTAAGACAGAACAGCTTGAACCTTTCCATATCCAATTCCCAATAGTAGATCTGTGTTAGGTTAGTATTGTTTATGAACAAAATCAAAGCTTCCTTTTTCCCCCTAAGGATGCAGTTAGCCCTTCAACATAAACCTATATATAAAAAAATATTGCTTTGTTTCCAAAATCATAAGCAAGAGCGCCAGATTTTTTTTCCCTAATTCAGGATTCTTTGTTTCCATATGTAAACAGAAAGAGATGCCCAGTCTGGTTTTTAGAAAGCAAGTTTAGCTTGCAGAATAGGCAGTTAGCAAAACCTCATTTGTACCTTTAAACACAACAAATTTGGAAAGAAAAGCACTGGTGGACAAAAAGAGTATTGAATGCTAAAATGTAATTGCCATGACGGCTCTGACAATAGCCACAATCAAGAGCTACTCTAAACTTTTAAACCCACGGTTTAGTTGATAACTTCTTTTGCATGTCTACTCATTAAACAAGTCACAGAGTAAATGGTCATTTAGAGCATTATTTATCAAATTCCCACATTTGCAATGAGCTGGAGATACTCTTCATATTCTACTTTTCAAAAATCACTAAAAATTCTTTGGGTCACAGAAGTACAATTAAACATCCTGCCATAGATAATGGTAAGTGAAATTGCAATCAGTAGTCCTGAGCGTAAAGATTAGCTTCACTCCAACGCATTTCCACATAAAATAATTTCAAATTATAAACTTTTCTTTAATATTCCTTATGGACAAAAATTCCATAACAACTTTAGAAAAAAAGAAAACTATTCTTCTACGCAGTATTAAAATGTTTAAAATATTTTTTACCCATAAAAGTACAATTATTACCAAGGGTTTACTAACCCATTTAGGATTTTAGAATCTTTACTGTCTAATGCTAGCATAATGCACTTTTTGGCTAAACACATAAACTCATTATAATATCAACACAGAATTTTTTTTTTTTTTACAGCAACAGCAGCAGCACTGCTAAACATGTAAAAACATGTTACAGGTTATAAAACAGTAATAGATTTCAAGTACAGTCTAAGTAATCTCAGATTAAAACTGGCATCAATTCCTAATAAATGGATTTGCCTACCAAATAGCAGTAGAGACTAGACTGGTTCTTAAAAACAAAAAAGGAAAACAGAAGTAAGACAGTGTATGTATGTGTGTGTGTGTGTGTGTGTGTGTGTGTGCGTACACACGGATACACACACACACATACACATATATGTTTATTTACTTATATATATATTTAATAGACAGAAAATCCAAGCAGCCTTATGAGAAGCAGGAATCTCTCTCTCTTTCTCTCAGAACTGCTTTCATTTTGACCCAAATTTGCTGGCTTACTTGAAATGATTTTACCTTCCTCATTGAAAATTCATTTGAAATAAAACTGCAGAATCTTGAAAAATTAGAGCATCAAAAATTATCTTAAGGGGAATAGATTGTGCTATTATTTAATTTTCACGTAGTATTTCTTTTCTTTTACCATTCATTTGGTGTTAAATTTTGCAAATTTACTCTAATGTCAACCTGTGATCTGCCTGGGAAACTTGCCTTAGCATGCAGACGTCCAGATCAGAAAATAGCCTATCGTTATGGAAGAAATATACACATTTACACATCATACAAAACAAGGTTGAAGTGGGTGGGGCCACTTGATTGACATCCATTTGTCACTTTCATTGGACAATTTCGTGGGCAGCTTCCAATATGCTTAGACAAATTTAGATGGATGAAAGTGCTGACTAATGATGCTATTATCTATATACCAAATATAAATGAAGGCCTGAAAACCCTGAGTCATTCATGTAAGCTACTAAAAAGAAGGGAGGGGGAGGAACTTAGAAAAATGAGAAATGAGAAAGAGATGGCAGATTAATGAAAAGAAACAGCATTCAGATATGTAAAAAGATAAAATATGTTTGGTTTTTTGGGAGGAGATCTAAATCAAGTAAACAGGGCCAAGTCTTATTATGAATTCCAAAAATTGCATTATCTACAATCTTTTTAGCAATAATTTTAACATCAAAAACTAAGGGTGGTTATTTTAGCAGAATGAAGTCAATACATTTGTTTTCCTGAGGCAGGCAGGGGCAGTATTGTGCTATTCATGAACTTCATTAATATTCATTAATTCTCAAAGCAGTTTGGTTAGCTTTAGCTATTACCTATACAGATAATTTGCCTATAAATAAAAATAATTTTGATAACTTCATTATTTAAAAATGTAATTAGCATGAAATTCAAAAACCTACATTTTCACCGGAGGACATCATTCACTGGATGATGTATATTTTTCAGAAGGGTCTGTTTTAATTAAATTCCAGAGGTAAAAATCTAAAACGCATACTGACTACAATAAGGTAAGTGAAAACAAAAGTAAACTGAACATACTTAAATATTTTTAAAATTAATCTTCACTTTAAAGAATACCATAGTTGACCCAATTAGTTCTGCAAATGAATTTGATTGTTTGACATTCTTCAGCACTTCACAGTAGACTATTTTCATCCATCCAGCTCCTTAGATCCCCAAAGATCCCAATGCACATTCAATGGTATTTACCTTATGAAGTAACTAAATCCAGAGGAGCGTAGAGCTCACATCACTGTAAAAAGAAATTGTTTCCTCATGCTTACCGCTCCCATTCGGGGATAGAAACTGAAAACTCTGAAGAATATCCTTGTGCAACTATGGAAATTGTGGACAGAAATGCAAAAGAGTTTTATTTGCAAATAAGCCCAACCATATGAACTATACAATACCTACCTCTGCAAGAGTCCTGCAGCCTTCGTAAATTAGGCTTTTTACACTGTAACTGATTAACAACCAGGGCAAATAATTAATGCACATGGAGTTGGAAATGGAATCCTCTACATGTCCTTTTTGATTCCCATCCACACTGAGGTACAACATGTTGAGTAGTACTCTGTGGATTATAAGAAAATAAATAAGTAAAAATAAAAATGCCACCCAAAGAAAAGAAGTCTGAATAATACAGGGAAATTTGTGAGGCATGACCAAGGGGAAAATTCACTGTAGTGAAGAACTAAAATTTCAAGAAAACACACATTTCTTTGGCATGTTTTTAAAGACTGCCTGCTCTATAACTGCATTTGAATCAGTTTGATTTGTGTTTGCCTTGCCACCGCTTCCTCAGCTACATTTTCTATAGACTGTGTTTTTGGCTTTTTGTTTTGTGTTTTAAGGTAAGCTGGGCCCTTGGGGCTAGTACAGTCTTCCTTTTCAGGCCAGTTTGAAAAACGGGAGAAAGCATCTTGCTTCTTGTTATTGAAGATACATGACTGTAGACCTGATTTTTCTAAAAACTTGTTTACTAATAGCTTACCAACAAGAAGAGTAAATTGAGTTCCTGGCTCCCTAAATTGATTAAACTCGCCTTCCCCATCCCTGTAATATTATAGTGGGGCAATGGGTTATACTCTCTTCAGAGATTTTTACTCACTCACTGACTTCATTTTTTGAAGGGAGAAAAGAATTCTGCTGCACCCACAAGTGGACAGATTTCCAGTTCGAGGGAACAGGCTTTGAGTTGCCCACTTTGTATCACATCGGGGGTACTGGATCCTCTCAGCTGTCCACATCTGACTTGACATTACAGTGGGGGCTACAGCAACACCCTCTCTGATCTCCCCTGTTTGAATGCAGTATGTCCTGTCGCAAACTACAAAGTTAGTATCAGTGCCTGAGGCAGCTCCTCCACAAAAAACTGTGGCTCATAAATAGCACCACTTCATGAATGTCTAGACTCACAACTCTGCAAGACAGGCCTTGTCCTTCCCAGCATTCTGAGCTGGAGTGAACGTATCTGGGTAAAAGTACAGAGTGGAAAGGGTTAATCAGAGTTCCCCCTGCGCTGGGGAAGTGCCAGGAGCTTTTCTGCGGGGGAGCAACTGGAAACCACAAACACCCAAACTAGGTAGCTGCAACTTTAACTAAACAGCGACCTGGCTTGGGGAAGACAGCCAGTTAAGTTTAGACCGAACGTTTTAATCAAGGTATCAGAACAGACCTATTAAAAACAGAAAAGGTGGAACATCCCTGTCCTCAAATCCCATGGATTTCTCTTATGTTGCAGTTGATGCCTCAAAATACATCTTACGACCCCAATGCCCTTTATTCCGAAAAGATCCCGAGATGTGTCTGTAGCTATGTTCTACAGCAGTTTTAAAAGCGCAATGGGCACTCGGGCCCTCCGGCTTTGCCTTGCCACCGCTTCTGAGTAACCTTTGTTACCGGGTTGGGGGACGCAAAGCCAAATTCGCCTCGGTCCGTGCATCTTCAAAACAAGCGGCAGCCAATAGGCTGCTGGACCCCACTTCCAGAGTTCTCCTCGCCCCCACCCCCGACTGCCCACACGCCCCCTCTGAAGCCCCTTCCCCAAACCGACCCCAAAGGGCGTCCTTTATCTCCCCCTTAACCCCCCCCCCAGGCACTCTCAGCGCCCACCAGCGCATTACTGCCCCGGCCTTGCAGGAAAGCAAAAAAAAAAACACCATGACATCACGGGCAGGTTTATTTAGGTTTGTTTGTTTGCTTGTTGGCTCGATTAAATACTCGTGGAAGGTGAACGTACCCCACACAGGAGAAGTTTGATGTTGACAAACTTCTGGTGGCAGCGAGACGGTGTCAGCACAACTTCCGGGATAATGAGAGCTGCTTTGCAGGGAGCGCGGCAGCGGCGGCGGGAGGCGGCCGCAGGACGGAACAGCAAATGCTATTCAGCCCGAGCAGTTTCAAGCCGCCCGAGCTGGGGAATTACTGTAGTCGAGCTACGGCTCTTACCACCGGCGCTGGATCTGGGCGCGCGTTAGGGGGGGAAGCTGCAGGCACAGGGCGCAGAGAGGGGAGCTTTCAAGTTACTTTGCTCCATCTCTGCACCCGGCAGAGGCTTGCAAGCTGCGTGGTAACTTCAAACATCTTATTCTTTGCTTCTTTGGGCGGCCGCCCTGGAACCAACCAACTTTTCTCTCCCCAAAAACTCCCTCTTTGTTTCAAATAGGACTCTCCAAAATTTATTCTTGGGAAGACTGACAGCCGGGGTCAAGAAACAGCTGTTGAAGTTAATGTTTCTTCCTCCCACTTCGTCTGATGGTTGTGCCCTGCCAAGACAAAGTGAGAGGCACTGCCTGGTGGCTTCTTTAAGCAGACATGCATTTAGCTCAAGTTGGGGCGGGGGTGGGGGGTGGTATTTTCCTGCTTAACATACAATCTGATCAGAAATGCAACAGCATGTGCCTTTCAACTTGTGCTGATTAGTTGCTGCAAAGATGCTGCAGCTTTTAGTTTTGAATACTTTGAGCAAGGGGGGGGGGGCGGCAGGGATGGCGAGAGAAGTGGTTGACGCTTTCCAAGTTTTGGAAAACGGGCGAAATTGTTAAACCTTCTGGCCTCTTCCGACCCACCTTTTGCCCTCTAGGAAAGGAAGAATGGCCTAGGGAGGGAGAAAAGAGAGTTGTATTCCACAAGGTTTAAGTCACTTTTGAAAATTCAAGTGATTTTGCAGAACAAGGGCTTGCCTAGAGCTAGGCAAACTGTTCGTTTTGAGACCTGGGCTAAACCTAGACGGAGCTGCCCCGCTCTAGGTAGCTTTCTCCAGACTAGACCTGTCCCCTTTCTCACTCCTCAGCCCAACTCCTTTGCTGTTGCCCAGCCGTCACCCCCTCTTCTTCGTGCTGCTTTCTCCAGGGTAAAGGCTGGTTTTAGCACATCCCTTTCTGCTTTTAGAGTGCCCTCTGGCCTGCTGAGGGGGCCCCCTCGGGGTTGTCCTCCAGAGTCTCCATCCTATGACTGAGCCCCTCCTGAGCCAGCCAGCCCTCTCTAGTGGGGGTGGGTTGATGGGAACTCTATGGGCTTCCACATCACAGAACTTAACCACTCGTCCAACCAACACATTCTCCTTCGGGAACTCTGGACACATTTGGCCTCCCTCAGACGAAGTCATATAAAGACATAAAAGGCCCTCCCTCCCCACCACCAGGTTATCCTGTCACCACATCGCAATGCAGTGCCATCATAAAGTGATATTGCATCAGACTCAAGGATATTTTGGGAAGCTCTCAAGCTAGGTCCAGAAAGCCTTTCGTGCAGGCATCAGGGCCACACTGCCAAAGTCGGGGCTGCCGAGCTGCTAGACAGGTGGCTGAGATGCCCTCTCTATTCTCAGCTCCATTACCCACTTGCTCCTCCCACCCCCAGCCCAGTGGGATCCACTCAGCTTCCCTTTCCCTCTCTTGCCTAGCTCCCAGATGCCACCACCTTTGTTTTCCCTCATGTCTCTTTGCAAAGTGTTCCGGTCTACTTTCTGATGTATTTCCTGTTTTTCTGCCCGTCGCGGTCATTCACTGAGAACTTAATTAGTATTTGCTCTTATTAACTGTAAATCAACTGAGTTACACACTTGGAGTTGTGGTGGCCTCCCCACACGCACGCAACCTTCCACTTGGGTGTCTGCAGATCCCAGGCCTTCCTGACATGTTTGACTTGGGTGAACTTTTCTCACTTCCTCAGACTCTGGCTGTCCCAGCATGGCTGCACCATGGCAGCAGCCAAGAATCAGTGCACCACCCTCTGCAAGTGCCCCCTTCGCTGAGTCCTGCTAATGCAATCCAGCAGCCAATTGACTTAAATTCCTTCCGCTTTATTGTTCTCCGTCCTGAGAGGAGCCAACGCTCTGCATCTAGCAGGACTGGGAAGCAGACCTCCACTGATCCAGGAGTTGTAATTCCCCACGCCTGGCTCCTGCAGTTTTATTACGGCCTCCTTTTTTTCTGAGATTGACAGACATAAACCTCCAGTGGGGAGGCCTGCAACAGCACCCTTAAAGGCTTCTTTGTGTGGAAATGAAACCTTAGGGCAAAGTCGGCCCAGCTCCAGGAAAGGCACATTATCCTGCTACAGGGAAGTACTGTACTGGGACAAACCTTGGGATTTCTCCTTCTGGCTGGCTACCCATGAGCCTCTGAGACAAGGTCTTCTCCCTCCAAGTAGAAGACAGGCTTGTCTGATTGTCTGATTTGGGGAGGGGGTAGGGAGGGAATGCTGTAAGAGGAGACCTGTCTTGGCTGCCCAGAGAACTCTACGTGCCATCAGAGGAAACCAACGTCCTGCCTTCAGCAAATGGGCCTCTTAATGCAGCCACTCCTGAAGTCCCCAGGCACTGTCTACGTCAGGACTGCTCCTGGTAGGGTGGGAGTTAGCACCATTGGATCCTCTGGGAATGCTGCCTTTCCCAAACTGAATGCATTTTGGATCACTTAGAGGATCTGATCTATTTATGCAGGCATTGGTTTAGACAAATTACTCCAAAAGCAAGGGTAAAAAGACACAGAATCATAATTTGCCATGCAGGATTATCGTCCGATTTAAATCAGGTAGAATCATTAGGGGATTTAGAACCAGCATGTTTTTCCGAAGAAGAAAAGGACTGAAAATCTTTGTTAAAGTATGATGAGGTCAGGAATGCAGCATCTTATGTTTTGGGTATTTTCCCCCCTAGCTTTTAAATGTTTCTCTATATTACAATCAGTCAAATAGAATGGTAATAGGAAATTAGGTGATCAGATAGTATATAGTTAGGCATTAAATGTTCCATACAGACAAGTGCAAAAAGGAGAGAAGAGGGTGTATGCTTGTCAACACAGAGGGCTATGGCTAATTAGAGAAGATGAGTTCGGAATTAGAAAGACGTAGAAAAGACATGAGCGTAGTTCATATGGAATCCAGTTGAAATGTGGGGGTTTAGTCCTGTCACCCCAGGAACTGAAGTTACAAGTATTGAGAGGTTAACACAATGCTTTTAGTCAATGTTTTTGAAGAAATTATTCTTCATGGCTCTTGCAGAGTCAAGAACATGGACAGTGGAGGAAATAGAAACAAGGAGATGTCTACAGAGGGTGTTTGAGATTACAGAACATGGACAGAAATAAAAATATGCATGTAATTCTTTTTTCTCACCCTTTTCCTCCTAAATCTGGGCAGGAATTTAATTTGGGTTTAAAGGCTCCCTGTTGTTTCTCCTCTAGCTTCTCCAGTTATCCCATCCATATTCCAGTTCTGGTTTTGGGCAGAGCTGCAATTGTCCTTTGTAAGGAATTGCATGAAATCCTGTGCTGGTTTTCTAATGTGGGAAAATGTCTACTAGGGAGTCTAAGACCACCAAACTAGTTTCATTACGACCCAAGGTGCACTTAAATCCACCCCCTCGGTGGTGGGCAACTGGCCTGCACACTCTTCCTCAACAGTGCTCATTAAAAGCTTATTTCCATTTTACAGTTTGATCCCAAGCCATAAGTTGAGATTTTATCTTGACAAATAGAGAAGAATACTCTTGTGATATCTGGACCTGCAAAGTTTTAACTTCTGCTATGGACCTCCTGGTGATTTGCAAAACAAGGTTGTAGTGTTAGAGAAAGAGACCTTCCTATTTTAGTACAGAGGTGTTGTGGAGAAGAGGGGATTAAACAAATAATAATAATAAAAAAAAAAAACCATGATGTTAAAATGAAACTTATCAGCCAAATGTATTTTAACTTTTTTGATGTTTCCCAAAAGGACAAAATCAACAACTCTGAAGAAAACACATTTTCTACTTGGGTCCTGAAATGACAACAAAGTTCAACATTCTTCATAACTGCTCTCTATCTCCTTGCCTTGGAACTTCTAATTCACAAGACTAGAATTATTCCAGATCAACAACAGTACCATTAATCCCAGTCACTTTTAGGTAAACCAAACTGTCTGTTTTCTTACCTCAACAGGCTAAATTAAATTAACATTTTAATGATGTGTTTCTGGCATTGTTCATGCTTCATAAGGAGTAATTCACTTTATTTGACTCAAGGCAACAAGGCTAAAGAAGTAGTTCCAAAAAATGGATCTTTGCCAGATTTGGAAATTAAGTTTCCTTGAGTTATTCTGAAGCAGCAAATATTCTTCATAGTCCGCAGGCCCGACCACATGATGTTACCACCTTTTCAAGATAACAATTAAGAATTACGGCTAGAACCAGTTATGAGGATAGCATTTTGTAACATCCTTATGAAGGCCAATTGAAAATCACAGGGCATCTCTGAACGGCAATAGGCCAAACATCTGAGGCCTCTGGAGATGTTTGACATCTTAACATGTGTCATCACAATCAAACTCTACATAGGGTATTCTCGTCTGAGTTTCACTGGCTACCAGTAAGAGGCATGGGCAGAATCATGAGTGATTCAACTTCTAGGGCTCCGGTCAGAGCTTAAAATGCTTAATAACATTCCCAGGAAGAGGGAATAGATAACGTGTATCAAAGATGGCATCAACCTTGTTCATAACCTTTCTATAGCTTGGAGATATCTGGTTGGGCAGCCACCTTAATCCTGTGGTTTGTATGATTCTGGGATTCTTGGATTACTGTGATATGGAACTCTCAGCTGAAAACAATGAGTTTATTTTCAGCTGCAGAATGGTATTAAACAAGGTCAACTACAAGAAAAATTTTTTTAATGCAAAATTTAGGGAAAAGCAACACTTCACTGACCTAAAAGTGCTTCTGTTGCCAAATGGCAATCTCAGATCGTGGCAGTTACATAGTACCTTTGGTTTGCTAAAGGTGTTTGTTCCCAAAATGATCATCATAGTAATAATAATGATATCTTCTTTCTTCCTTTCCTAACCAACACGTGAAACCAGGTATCTTACCAAACCAAAAAAAAAAAAAAAGCCCAAACTCATTGCTGTGAAGTCAATTCTAATTCATAGTGACCCTACAGGACAGAGTAGAACTGCCCCATTGGGTTTCCAAGGAGCGGCTGGTGGATTCGAACTGCCAACCTTTTGGTTAGTAGCCGAGCTCTTAACCACTGTGTCACCAGGGATCCTGGTATCTTATCATCTCTGTTCAAAGAAATCATGTGTTACGTCACAGAGAAAAGTCTGTGTACACAGGGAAACTTCAAACTTATGAGAAATATGTTCAGTCTTTCAATGTCCTGCATCTCCAGATTAATAAATACCATCACTTTTTAGCAGTAGCACTAACAGTTGACTTTCTTTTCAGGACCATTTTTCACAAAGAAACCAAGTCATTCTTCGCAGGGTTTATTGCAGATGTGGCAATTAGAGAGAACCTTAAGATTTTGCTTGATATGTGAATACCAGGCAGATAGCTGGGCACATTCAGTAATCAAGTGATTTATTCTCGGACAATAATGTTTGGGATCCGGATGCTTGCATCAGCAAAATTACAAATTATTATTTTTCATAGACCTTTGACGTTGTCCATAAATCATTGCAATGTTCAATGCTAAGTCCTCACATTCTCAGAGATAAAGAGGGCAAAGAAGGAGAGATGGACTTTGCAGCTCATTATGCACAGGTTAGTTTCCTTTAGTTTGGGATACAGAAAATAATTTTTAGAAACTTTGAAGGCAATGACTCCCAGATGTTTTCCACAAAAGAAGGATATTTTTGCGTTTTGTGTGCTGTTCCTAGAGTGGACATAAGGAGCAGTTTGTTTTTGCTCTAAAACATGGGAAGTAACTTAAATAATTTGTCTTGTGACCATAGAAGTATCTTTTTTTTTTACAATATTCAATTCTTACATGGTACTGCTTTGCAAACAGATACATATAAGAAATTTTGCCTGAAAAATCAAATTTGTTTTTCTTTTAAATAATGGACGCTTTTTTAAAGTTTTTAACTCTTCTGGAATGGGTCATAAATTCAAGCTAAACTGTAATGATAGTTACATAGTACTTTCCCTATACTTTAAAGAATTCTAAAGAACAATTTGGTACAAAAAAGTGGTAAATGTTAGGCTTACTACAATATCACTATAAAACACAACCAGTGCTGTCACAATTCCGACTCACGGAGACTCAGTTTGTGCAGAGTAGAACTGCATTCCATAAGGTATGGTTTTCAAGGCTATGACCTTTCAAAAGCAGATAGCCATGCCTTTCTTCCAAGGGGCCTCTGGGTGGGATTGTGTCATGCAGGGGCTCCCATTATCACTATAGGTTATGTTTTATAGCAGGTATAAAACCCTTCCTAGATATTGTATATACTTTACAAAATGAGTCCATAAATGAAGTATCTACAACAGCAACTTTTAAAAAGTGATTGTTGTTGCAGCTGAAATCATAATCCAAAGCTTCAATGACTATCCACTGGTTAGGTAGAACAGAGACAGAAGAGAAAGTGCTACTCTGTTAAGGTGCCTCAACTCTGCCCTAAAGGGATTATTTCCAGGAGTGGAAAGGAAGACCAAATCTACAGAAATCTTGGCAACCTCTTACCCAGGAACACTATAGAGATTTGACAATTTGTGATATTGTTTGCCAATAGGTATTACCTTTCTCCAAATTCTATTCATGCAGCTTGTTTCCTTTTTTCTCCTGCAGTAAACTGCATAGTAAATATACACATTGATTACTGCCATGCCTAACATCTCTTGTTGGCACAAGTAAGGTGTGATAATCAGTCTTTAGTCGGCAATGGACCCTGGGTGTTGCAAATGGTTTATTTGTTCAGTTGCTAACCGAAAGGATGGAGGTTCAAGTCCACCCAGAGGCACCTTGGAAGAAAGTCCTGGTGATCCACTTTTGAAAAATTAGTTACTGAAAACCCTATGGAGCACAGTTCTGCTCTGACACACAAGGGGTTGCCATGAAGCAGAATCCACTTAACAGTGAAACAAAACAAAACAAAACAAAACTGCTTTGAGGAGGGAGTCATAAAAATTTAGAGTGCAGGCTTTGTAGTCAGAAGTTCTGGGTTCAAATCCTGATTCTGCCCTTAGCAGCAATGTAACCTCAAAGGAACCTCGGGTTCCTCTTTCATAAATTGGGGTAAAAGATAATCATACATACTGCAATGAGTGTTGTGAGGATTAAATGGCTGATGAATATAAAACGCTTAGCATCATACCAGATTCGTGGTAATCACTTAGTAAATGTTGGCTATTATTCTTGTTTTCATCTGAAAAAATTGCTTGATGAGGCAGAGACAAGAATTCAGATATGAGGGAGAATATGGGACTGGGGCCAGGCCAGTCTCTCTGTCAAGTATATTGGCTAGTGGTCATCCAAGGACATAGTCACTGGGTAAATTATTCAGGTCTCTGTTTTCACCTTTCCCTTTCCCTGTTCCCCTTCCTGTCATTGTTTCCACTCTCACAGCTCATCTTCTGACTTCATTAGCATCCCCATCAAAAGCCTCCTGAAATTCTCTGAAATCTGGATGGAGTTCTTACCGGCATTTGGATCAGTCTGTGGATTTCCCTTCCCATGGAAGAGTAAGGGTTACATTTTTCTCTCATGCTCAGTGCTGACTCTCAACTTAATGCTTGGACGCATAGAATCTTGCGTGGGGCCAAAGACTGTGAGTAATCAGCTAGTCAATTTCTCCACCTTCACACATGGTAGCAAAATTCTCATGCATTGGTAACTGATGGTCTGGTGCTGTGCCTACCTCACTAAATAAGCATCTTCTTATTTCTTGAACTAGATTCTAAGGGTTTTTTGCTTTGTTTTGTTTTTTTTTGAGAAAAGGCTCTAACAGCTTTATATATCCTTCTATTCCTCTGAGCACTGAGTGCAACACAGTACCTTGAAAATAACAGATACTCAGCAAATGTTCGTGGCTTGATTATTTTGAGAATGAGCTCTAGGCTGTTTATAACAAAACAGGTTCCAGGTCAAGAATCTTATTATGCCCCTTCAAAATGGGCCTATAAAAACTCTTTCTAGGAGTACCCTCTTTGGACACTAATCTCGTGACAGCTTCTTTTTCTTTTCTTTTATGTTTCTTTTTTCTTTACTTTGCTCAGTCTCAGCTATAGTAGTTAAAAATATTTTTTAATGAGCTTTTATCATATTTGAAAATGTAATAAATGGTCACTAAAAAATAAGTCTCCCTAGATAGGCTTTCCCCACTTCCCGAGCACCCATCAAAAAAAAAAACTGCCAATGGTTGGGAGTATACTCTTCTAAATTACCTATTGCTGTACAGTCAATTCCAACTCATAGCGACCATATAGGACAGAGCAGAACTCCCCCATAGAGTTTCCCAGGCTGTAATCTTTACAGAAGCAGACTATCACATCTTTCTCCCATGGAGCGGCTGGTGGGTCTGAACACTGAACTTTTGGTTAACAGCCAAGTGCTTAACCACTGTGCCACCAAGGCTCCTCACACTCTCTTAGGAGGTTTTATTTATTTAAAGTTTTGATGAATAGACTGACATTTGCAGGAGAAAGATGTGCAGTCTGCTTCTGTAAAGATTTACAGCCTTGGAAACCCTAGGGGGCAGTTCTATTCTGTTCTCTAGGGTTGATAGGAGTTAGAATTGACTCCATGGCAGTAGGTTTTTGGTTTTATACCAACATTTAGTATTATTTCATAGAAACGTGGTTATACTATTCATACTCTTTTGGTACTTGCTTTTTTCATTTAACAATGTATTGTGGACATTTTTCCATGTCAATACACACCTCATTCCTTTTTAATGTCGCATAGTACAGAAGTTCCTTGTTATCCAACTATTCATTATCATTATCCAAATCCCAGTAGTTACTATGTTATGTAGGGAAGCAGAAATGGGTCATAACAGGAACAGATTTACTCGTGAACTGACTGCTTACTAAATTAGACCCCCTCAGACAGCCCTCCCAACTTAATACCAGCCTCTATCCCCACCCAGTCAGTCAGTTTTGCTGATTGTAGATGTTATAAACATCCCACAATGCAATGTAAATAAAATGCATTTCAGTTGCCATGTAAAATTGCTAATCTTGCAAAAGATGCAGCATTTTATGAAGTCATTGAAAGTGATTTTAGAGAACTGTTCCACGAGAAAATGAATATCCAGCAGTGTTAGACCAGCTAACAATTAAACAAGAGAAAACAACAAGGATGATAACAGATAAGTTCTTCAAAGGGAGAATTATTTGAATACAAAAGGATTAAGAGAGGCTCTCAGGAAAATTGATGAAGCCCTTACGTCTTTTTTTTCAAAATGACCTTTGTTATGATTCTGCTATAAAAGTCAGTGTGAAGTGAAGGGTGTCAACATTTGCTATCAAAATAATTTTGATAGGAATATTAGTCCCTCATCCAAATCCACACTTGATTCATTCATTGTTCATTCTAAAAATTTGGAGCATTGTTGCAATCAGAGTATAAGCTAAATTTCGTTATATATAATACTATCTTTAAAGATAAAAAAGTTTAAAGATAAATAAGAGTATCTTTAGTATTTTTTTCTAAATAAAATCTCAAATAGATGTCTCTCTTTTTTTTTAATTCTTTATTTTACAGTGTTAGTCCCCTGTTTATTACTTTTACAGGTTTTCAACAGTCACATTATGGCAAACAGAAGCAACAGCGGCTGAAAATAAGGTTCCTAATAGACTAATCAGATTCTCGAGTTCTCTCTCCATGAGGCAAGGAGTAAAGCCCCAGGGTAGTTGGATGATTCAGGGGGAGGGGAGAGACCTCCAGAGAGGAGACAGGCAGTGGACTTCCTCTGGCACTAATCTGGCACATAGATGCTTGGGCCTAATGTAATTTGAAAAAAATAAAAAAGATGTAACCTTATTTGTGCCCAACCTGGTAAAGCAAGTTAGACCAGTTAAATGTGGGTATATCAGGATTTATTTTTAGCAGTTACCTACTGACTGGATATTTGGGTTGTTTCCAATTTTTTACTACTACAAGCCGTGTGGCAATGAACAGCCATGTACAAATATATCTTGGTGCCCTTGTACAAGCATCTCTGTAAGAAAAATTCCTAGAGGTGAAACTCTTGGTTTGGGTATAAGGTGCATTAAAAATGTTAACAGGCATTACCAAATTCCCTGCGGTTTAATGTCCACCTACAGTATCTGAACGAGTTTTTTTGGGTTTTTTTTTCTGACAATATCTGAGAAAGCCTGTTTCTCTACACCCTTGTCAATGAGGCTGTTATCAAATTTTGCCAGTCTGATAGCAAAAATATGCTATAGCTCATTTTTGTTTTCACTTTCAATAATATGAACTCTTAATCTGCAAGATAAACTTTGCTCACTGCTTGTTTAGAATCTTGAGGAAGAGCCTCACTGTAGGCTCTGGAAAATCTACATGATGGATTCAAGGGAAGAACGTCTCAACCCTGGTGCTTGGTGGGAGCTAAAATATTGAGCTCAACATGTATTCTTCTGTTTAAAAATCCCTCTTTAAAACTATCATTGTTACTGCTTAAGCAAAGATAAAATGTTTATGGTCAATAGTGGAAAAATGGGGATGATTATTTCTGCAAATTCCTGATTTCAGCACTGTGAGATCCTTTAAAACCAAAAACCAGTATCCTTCCAGTCAACCCCAACTCAGGCAGCCCCATGTTTCTCAGAAGGTAGAACTATGCTCCAGAGAGTTTTCAGTGGCTGATTTTTCAGAAGTAGATAGCCAGGCCCTTCTTCCAAGGCACTTCTGGGTAGACTTAAACCTCCAACCTTTAGGTTAGCAGTCGAGAGTGCTGACTGTTTGCATCACCCAGGGGCTCCAAGAGATCATTTACAGGCTTCAAAATATGTGCAAAGATAAGGTCAATAGATCCTGAACTAGATGCCTGGTATCATCCAGGCTCACACTCTTTCCATCAGGATTTTGGCCACAGGAAACTGTCAGCATTCTAATTGAAAAGTTCTTAGATACGTAGAGGACCTAAAAAACAAAATAAAAATTAAAAAACACACCGAGTATGCATTTGTTACAGCTCGTCAAATGGTACACTTAAGGTTTGTGCATTTCACTGTTTATAAATTTTATATCAAGAAGAAATCATAAACAAATATTGAACTCTAATGATATGCATGATGGTTGTAACTTATTTTGAAATGCATCCAAAAATTAGGACAAATTGATGGGAAGAGGAATAAACAGATACGTGATTAGATAAATACAGCAAATGTTAATTGTAGAATCTAGGTGTTGAATGTGTGAGTGTTCACTGTGCAGTTCTTTCAATTTTTCTGTACATTCGAATTTTGCTTAATAAAAACCTGGGGAAAAAAAGACCTGGGCTAAAAAAAAAAACAGCAAATAAAAGACTTTTTTTTACAACAAATTCGTATTTTGATGTTGTTAATTATGGGGGGTAATTTTGCCATGGAGAGGTCTTTAAGCAGAGTTAAGGAAATAGGACCTATTTTTTGTTTGTTTTTAATAACTGTCAGACAGGAACATTTATTAGACAAGTGTTGGGCAGGTATTGATTCAGAAGTGACTCCATGATATTAAAAATGAACTCAATATCACCAAAGTTGGTAAGTATCTCTCTATATATGTCAAAGGCAAGGGTCATAGTTCAGCGTCTTCTTCCCTTTGTAGGAACTGAGCATGTGGAGAGGGAAAGAACTCCAGACTACTCAGTCAAATGGAAAAGATGCAAATAGACTGGCTGTGAGGACATGCAACTTCAGAGCATTTGAGAGCGTGAAAGTCCTCCTGATAAATATTAGCTAATTGTAGAAGTATAGTAGATTATAAATTACAGCTCTTCGTTTCCTCAATAGAAACATTTTAGAGAGCTCCACATTCCTTTTCTTTGGTTTGTTAAAAAATAAACAGAGAGAGAACTGCCTCCATTTCTGGGATCTCTGCATTGCAAGTGTGCTTCGGCAGTTTTTATAATTATAGAAGCCTGTGATCATCCTATCCCAGCAACATTCCTATTGCATTGGAATAAACATCCAGAGCTTCAGAGGTTGCAAACTCAGTGCCTACAGGGGTCAAGAAAAAAAAAAACCCTTTGCCATCGAGTAGATTCCGACTCATAGTGACCCTACAGGAGCAACTGGAACTGCCCCATAAGGTATCCAGGAGGTACCCAAATGAGTGACACAGGCCAGTCTAACTGCGGTTCGTGGTCTCCTGCAGAACCTGTATTGTGTTTAAAGGAGGAATCCATGACTCAGTCCTAGCCAACTGACACAATATAGCCAGATATGTCAATTTTTTTAAGAGCAGTCTGAAATCTATATATTTATGTGAAATCTGTCTTAGTTTCTTCGTGCTGCTGTAACAAAAATACCACAAGTGGGTGGCTTTAAAGAACAAAAATTTTATTTCTCACAGCTCTGGAGGATAAAAGTCCAAATCAGGGTCTTGGTCATGTCAACTCCTTCCTTGTAGGTAGTCCTGGGTGTTCCTTGGTTTTTTGACTTGTTGACGATCCTCACATAGTGTTTGTCTCGCCACACCTCTCCCCACCCCAGTGTACATATTGCTATGCTTAATCTGTTCTTTTTATAATTCAGAAGTGATTAGATTTAGAACCCATCCTACTTGGGTATGATCTAATGAACATAATGAAGAAAACCCTATTTCCAAACTGGATTACAACCACAAGTATAGGGGTTAGGCATCCAAAACATATTCTGGGGGGACATAATTTAATTGATAACATCTTCAAATTTAAATGTGGGCAACAAATTCAAATATTTTTCAAGAACACTGTGTGGGTCAAACAAAACATCTTTGTTGGCATGCTGGAGTGTGTGGGCTTCTCACACGTGACCTCTAATATGTGTGACACTCCAACTCTCTCTGGTGCTAACGTTCAGTAGAATTCAGATCAGCATTGCTTTAGCTCTTTGGGGTTTTATGTTCAACTAGCATCACCTCCACTAGCCCCAGTTTCTTCTCCCTTCTAACTGTGGAATACGAGTTGCTCAGGCCTTTAACATTTTAAATAGAAAACAAATATTTGACTGATGGAATGTTTATAAAATCCATGCAGTAAATGTTGATGGTTAGTCTACTTTGCGTCAGGCACCTTCTACATCCTAACAAAAAAAGCAAATGGACCAAAATATATAATTCATGGAGCCCTTCCTTTATTTACATGCAATAATTCCAAAATGTATGTGTTTGGAAGTAGGAACACATTTTCCCATTTAACGGTTGTTTAATGAGCGCCCCTCTGGATTGGTCATTGTATGAGATCCCTAATATATTTGGCTTCTTCTTTTGGGGCCCTGGTGGTACAGTGGTTAAAGAGTTTGGCTGCTAACAGAAAGATCAGTGATTCAAACCCACCAGCCGCTTTTCGGGAGAAAGATGTGGCGGTCTGCTTCCGTGAAGATTTGTAGCCTTAGAAACCCTGTGGGGCAGTTCTACTCTGTCCTATAGTGTAGCTCTGAGTCGGAATTGACTCAACAGCAGTGGGAATTCTCATATCATGATACCAGCTTTACAGATGAGGAGACAGGCTCATCTAAGATCAGTAGGTTAGATGTCAGAGCTGACCTCAGAGCTAGGAATCAACTATGTGTGAAGGCCTGTGTGTTTAACTCTTCATCATCACGTGCCTAGAATTTACAATTTTCTAGGTGGTGTCAGGGCCCCCAGATTAGGCTACAAAATGCCTTTGTATCCATTTTATGCTTGCAGAACTATATTCTTTGTATCCTTAAGGTGCTTGCAGAAATATGTTCTTAATAGTCTACTTCCAAAAGAACCCAGCCTCATGTATGTTTAACTCTCCCCACCTCCGTGTGAAGGAGCCCTGGTGGCACAGTGGTTAAGTGCTCGGCTGCTAACCAAAACTTTAACAGTCCAAACCCACCAGTGGCTCCACTAGAGAAAAGACCTGGCGATTTGCTCCCATAAATATTACAGCCTAGGAACCCAACGGGGTAGTTCTACTCTGTCACATGGGGATGCTCTGAGTCAGAATCGATTCCACAGCACACAACAACAGGTAATAATATATGGATACATTTTCAGCGTGAAATATCCAAACAACACAGTAGTATACAAAACAGTAAGTGAAAATTCCCCTTCGCTTCACTTCTTCCTCCACCCTGTTCTAATCCTTCTATTAGCTACCACTTTTAACTATTATCCTACCACTATTAACAGTTTGGCTTGCTTTTTCCAGACTTTCCTATGCATCTACGTACATATATGTACATATTTAAATATGCATGTAACTGTTTCTATGGTAAATGCATTCAGAATTCCAATTTGGGATAACAGAACAATTTTCTATTGTACCCCTGGCAACTTCTCCAGCTCTAAGTTATTATTGGAGGACTTGGGGGTGGGAATTTAGATGGCTATATTAGTTATTGCTGCTTAACATACTATCCCACAATCTTTTCAGCTTAAAACAGCGAACATTTATTACCTCACATAATTTCTGAGGGTCAGGAATCTGGAAGCTGGTTAGTAGGGTGGATCCGGTTCAGATTCTCTCATAAGATTGCATTCAAGACGTTGGTCAGGGCTGTACTTGTAGGCTTGGGTGGGACTGAAAGATTTGCTCATTCCATGACTATTGACTGGAAGGTCTCACTTCCTCCTTGGCTGTAGGAAGGCGTCCAGTTTCTCACCGTGAGATCCTCTTCTTAGGGCTGTTCAAGTGTTCTTACGACACAGCAACTAGCTTCTCCCAGAATGAGCCATCCATGATCCACAAGAGAGGGCAAGGAGGAAGTCACGATGTCTTTTATGACCTGGTCTTGGAAGTCACACACCATCACTTCCGCCATATTCCATTCGTTGACTTAGAGTCGCTACGTCCAGCACACAGTCCAGGTGTGTAGGGAAGAAAGGAGTATTAAAGAACTAGTGACATATTTTAAAACCACCACAAGGGCTATTTTGTGTGGGAAGAAAAATGGAGGGTGGCAGAGTCTAAGGTCAGGGCAGAATCGTCTGAGTAACAGGGAAGAGAGGAGCAGTTTAGACATGAGGCAGAATAGCATTGTGCTGTGGCTTTCAATTCTGACTGCACACTAGAATCACCTGGAGAAATTTTAAAAGTAGTGATACCCCAGGTCCCACTGCAGATCAATTAAATCCGTATTTCTGGGATTGAGGCTAAAGTGTCAATACTGTTTAATAACTCTCCACGTGCTTATAATGTGCAGCCAGAGTTGAGAACCGTATCGTAGTAGAGGTGCTGAAGTTAGACTGTCTGGGCTCAAGTCCTAACAATGCCAACTAAGTAGCTGTGTGACCTTGTTGTTAGGTGCCATCGGGTTGGTTCCGACTTACAGTGACCCTCTGTACAACAGAGTGAAACATTGCCTGGTCCTGCGCTGTCCTCATAATTCTTGTTATGCTTAAGCCAATTGTTGCAGCCACTGTGTCAATCTTTCCTGTTGAGGGTCTTCCTCTTTTTCGCTGACTTTCTCCTTTACCAAGCATGATGTCCTTCTCCAGGGACTGATCCCCCCTGATAACATGTCCAAAGTCCATGAGACGAAGTCTCACCATCTTTGCTTCTAAGGAACACCCTGGCTGTACTTCTTCCAAGACAGATTTGTTCATTCTTTTGGCAGTCCATGGTATATTCAATATTCTTTGCCAACACCACAATCCAAAGGCTTCAATTCTTTCGACCTTAGGCAAGTTAATTAACTTTTCTGTGCCTCATCTGTGAAATGAGGATATTAATCGTACTTCCTCATAGGGTTGTTATGAGGATTACTTGGGTTAATAGTCCACCTAAAGTGCTTTGAACAGTTTCTGACACAGTAAATGCTGTCTAAATGTTACTATTGCTACTATTAACAGCATGCAATGGGCTTTTCCTCTCTCTTGCTCCCCCTTTCGGGGGTCCTAATCATGGAAAGGAGTATGGCTTCTTGTGCCCCAAACCAGTTGTCATCAAGTCAGTTCCAACTCATGGCAACCCCATGTGTGCAGGTCTCCAGGTCTTTCTTCCAAGGCACCTTCAGGTAGATTTGAACACCAGCCTTTTTGGTGGTAGCTGTGTGCTCAACTGTTTATGCCACCCACTCCTTCCTTTTCCCTTGAGAAGTTAAAGGGATCCTTCAGCATCTTTCTCAGTCTCTGCAAGGCCTGCCCACCCCTCAGGCAGGTTCCAGGTGAACTAAGAAGACAGGCTGCTGCAGCTGAAATGATGGGCAGAGCTGCAGAAGGATCTCCTGCATCCTGGGAGACAGGAAGAGAAAGCGGCACCCTGGGGCAGTGAGACAAACGGCTATTCCCCCTCAGCCGCACAGGAGCTAGATCTGCTCACACATTGCAATTCCTTCAAGAAGCCTTTCCTGACCTCACTTCTCTGAACACCTATAATACTCACATGCTCCCTAAACCACCTGCTGCCTTGGGTATTTATTTATATACCTTCTGTGTTTTCTCTGCATCAGACAGGAAGTTCCTTTGGAGCCAAGGTCTGTGTCTTCTAGGAGAAGTATCAGTGAAAGGAGGGAGGGAAGGATGAAGAAAAAAGGACGCTCTATTTAGAATAGAGATACGTCCTTAATCTTCAAAAACTTATGTATGTGTAGTGGGCAATGTGCTCTGCTTCTTTAACTCC
This sequence comes from Trichechus manatus latirostris, assembly GCF_000243295.1. NCBI lineage: Eukaryota > Metazoa > Chordata > Mammalia > Sirenia > Trichechidae > Trichechus > Trichechus manatus. Next base: position 988,788 of record NW_004443965.1, read on the forward strand.
CCTCCCTCTTTCTCTCCCACACCAGCACATCCCCCAGACACTCCTTCCTTCCCCTAACCACCATTTTCATGGAAAAATCGCATGAATGTTCTTTCTCCTGCTTTTACAGCAAAGCTTAATAAATTGCCACTGTTACAGGGTATTTCAGCTGATATTGATGAGGCAGGTACAGAAAGAAGCTAATGGGTTACTTCCTATAGAGACGTGTTTTCCAAGTATAAAAGCACTATTCTATAGGAGAGTAGATCTAGTTTTTTTCAAGCCTACTAGGATAGATGGGGGAAAAAAATAAAAGAATAATATAATTAAACTATAAAACAATTGTTGACAAGATTCCTACATGAATTTTCACCCTGTTCTCCGACATGAAATTAATAGTGATTTCAATAGGTTATATCCCAATTCTCTGTTGTTTTTTTTAACCCCTCTGTTCTGCAAGTTTATGATTTAGATCCTAAAAGTTAAAGATCTTTTTAATAAAATATATTAAGTAAAGACATATTTAAAACCTTCTGCCATTCATTAGGAGCCCCGGTGGTGCAGTGGTTAAGAGCTACGGCTACTAACCAAAAGATTGGCAGTTCCAATCCACCAGCCAGCTGCTCCTTGGAAACCCTATGGGGCGGTTCTACTCTGTCCTATAGGGTCACTATGAGTTGGAATCAATTTGACAGCAATGCGTAACGAGTTGTTTGTTAAGAAGTCCCTGAGTGGCACAAACGGTTAAGTGCTCAGTTAAGAGCTCAGCTACTAACTGAAAGCTTGATGGTTCAAATCCACCCAGAAGCAAAAGAAAGTCCTGGTGATCTAGTTCTGAAAGATCACAGCCTTTGAAAACCCTATGGAGCACAGTTCCACTCTGAAACCCATGGGATCACCGTGAGTTGGAACTGACTCCGTGGCAGCTGTTTTTTGAATTTTTTTTCATTAAGTGCATTTTTACAGTAAATATGGGTGACAAAGGAGAATGTGGTATTAATAGTTAAACTATGACAGTAAGGTGCCTAATTTCAATAGCACTTATGCTTAGTTTTAAAATACAGAAATGAGCATCATGGCTAAATATTCTGGGTAAATGAAGCCTGATCCCATGCATACGAGTGGTGTCAAAACATGAAAACTTCTCCGTAACAAGCAGCTGGATGCTGGAGAGAAGTCGCTCTAGATTCTGGGTTCTTCTTGCTTCCTTTTTTTCACTGCTGCCAACACAGGGAATCCTGGACTTTTAGCTGTACAAGCTAAAACAAAATAAGCCTGAAAGTAGAAGGTATTTTAGAGAAATATGGTCTTGATGGTTGAGGTTGTAACAACTGTTACTTATATAAATAGCTGATTTTATTGGTCTGGTTAAATGATTCCCATGTGTCCTTCTGAAACTTTCTGCAGTCATTCTTCATTGACTACCACCTCAGTTATTAGAGAAGAAAAAATGATGAACTCAAGGCTTCTTCATCAATGAGCTCAGCCGATAAGCCAATAGAAGGTTCTGTGAGCACCACTGACCTTCTCAGGAAATCAAGCCGCCTGCAAACTGAAGACACACGGCCCAGAGACGCAGCAGTAACATTCAAGAGACTAAAATAAACTCAGTGAGCCTGCCTGGTCTCAAAACACTGAATACATTTAAGTGCTATTTTGACAAGAGAGCATGGCGCCTTTTTAAGAATTTCATTTTTAAAACCCTAGTACAATTTTGTTCTTCTACCAGCATCATTCCATGCCTGTGTTTGTTCCCAGTGAGGTCATTATTAACTGAATTGAATTATTGTTCTGTTCAAATGACCTGTGCATTCAACAATGTGTTCTGCGCTCCAGCAAGAAATGTTTTATGTATTATTGGGAGATGGCCATCTGTGGCACAAACCGAGCCTCCCAACATGCAGAAATGTTGGGAGATAGTTTATGTTCAGTTTTATCTATGATCGAAATTCCATTTATAAGCTTTTTTCATCCACTTGTCAACACTGTTCATTATAGCAACACCGAAAATGGCCAGAAATGAACAGATTTATCAGTGCAACGTCAGGTCAGACTATACGTTTCAATTACTATATGTTGAATTTTTATCATACATTAAAATTTTTTTTCATAAAGATAGTAACAGTGTAATAAAAATGGATGTCGTTTTCTTTGATCAATTTCCAGTTATCATAAGTTACAAAGTGAACAAGCTAGATTTCATGATTTTTATTAGATAATGGGTCTCACGTTATACGTATATATGGGTACGTGCGTTATGTGTATTTTAAATGTAACATTGGTTGTCCATGCCAAAAAACACAGATTAATTTTTTAAGGCTGAAGAATGCTGCTCTTCCCCTCCCTGCATATGTAATGGAACAGCGTGGCAATATGTAAAACAGAATTTTTAAATTGCAGATTATATTTAAACCACACCCTTCCAATCTTTTCGCATCTTTTTCAAGTAAACTCTTGATAATGCTAAGGGCATGCTGGAACAAATGAACGATTTTAGCTAAGGTAAATATACCCAGACATCCTGTGTTATAGAATTTAAAGATTTAGGTATTTTGTGTGTGTGAGTGTCTTATTACACCGACATCTCAGTTAACAATAGGAAGCTTCTATATAATGAAGTATAAAATCTTAGAAGTGGAAGACGACTTTCAGGAGCTAGAAGATTTTCTTTCTTCTTTCCTTTTTCCCCCACTTCCTTCCTCTCTTTCTTTTTTAAAATAAAAATCTTCTAAATTGTATAAAGTAGTGTTCATTTTGAACACATAGCTTTACAATTTAAATACATTGGGATTTTAATTTCATTTGTAGGTAGGGAATGTTTATTAGAAAAATGTCTAGTATCAGCAAACAGGTAGAGAGATAAGCTGTGTTCACAAACATGTCCCTGGAGTCATATTACACCCACTCACCTTGAAAGTAACATAATGAAAATGATGACGATGATGATATAGCAATGATAACCAGCATTCAATAAGCGCTCTCTGCGCCTGGAGTTAGGTTAGGTGCCTCACAGTCATTGTCTTATTTACTCTTCACAACAACCCTATGCAAGTAGATAATCTCATCTTCAGATGGGGAAATTTAGGAAGCTAAGAAATTTGCCCCAGGTCACTTACTAGGACCCTACCTTAGGTCTGTGTGACTCCTCAGTCATTTTGGAGAGATGGTGGAAAAGGCAGAAGATGTGGGGGCCATCCCCAGTTTCCCCCTGCTGGGAAGTAGATATCAAGCCAAGCAGAGAGGCCAGTGACCTTTCTGTGGCTTTGAGAGACCTGGAGCTTCTGAGGCTGAGAAGTGCCCACTGTGGTATCCTGTTTTTTCCAGGCCCTGAAGCCCTCAGTTCTGGCTAGATCAGCTCAGCCATTACCTACACCACTCTGGTACATATTACAATTCCTGCTGCAAATGTTTTTATTTAATATTTGTTTGACATTTCATAGTATGACCCTTCTTTTTGTTGTTCTGGAACACACATCTCCTACAATGGACACAATGGAGTGTCTATGATATCCTAATTTCCTAGAATCTGTTATTGTTGTTTAGTAGGAACCCTGATAGGACCAGAGGTGGGTGCCAAACAGGTAGTTGCCAACCCACAAGAGGCCAGGAACAAGGGGTTCTGTACAGTTGGGACACCAGTAATTAGTTGTCCTTTTCTGGAATTTGGACTAGCAAATATGGAGGATGTTGGCCAGATCAGACTGAATGGAGAAGGGATCACTCAGAGAAGCAGAGATGGCATGGAAGAAAAGCTATGAGGGAGCGAGAGATGGAGGGAGTGGCTGACTGGTCCTAAGACCAGTCTCAGTTTTTTGGTGGCTTTCCACTTCTAGTCTCGTCACATGTGTCCTTGCACGTATTCTTTGGGAGACCTGAATGAGACTCCATTCATTGCAGCCACAAGAGCCTGATAGGAGCATCGCATCATCAACATGTTCCATTTCTTCCTTTTTTTTTTTTTTTTCCACTTCTGTCTTTGGCAGGTTTTATTACAAGTGGCAGATCAATCAGGATCCTTTCCTTTGCATGTGACAGAAACCAAACTCAAACTACTTTAACCCAAACAGCTCCGAGCCCTCAGGGACTAGAACCAGGGACTTGCTGCTAACAGGGTTCTCTCCCACTTGTTCTCTTTGGCTTTTATCTTTTTCATTCTCTCAGGCATTCCACATGGTGGAGGGCATGGCTAACAGTAGCTCTTGGACACATTCTTGCATCTCTGAGACCAGAAATGAATAAGAACTTTCCTCATCAGTAAAACTTAGAAATTTCCTGGGGAAGAACTCTGACTGGCCAGGCTTTGGCCACATGTCTATCCTAGGATCAATCATGCGACCAAGGGAATAAGGTCACACACTCAGCCCTGTGGCCTAGGAGCGTAATGCCATGATTCTAAGCCCACCAGAAATATATGGTTGAAGTGAGGAAAGAGCAGTTCCTCAAGCGAAGAGAACTGCTATTCTATGCTGACAGTGCAAGCTGCATCTACGACAAGAGGTGCATCTATACTACTTCACTGTATCCTTTACAAAGTGACAGAAGAGCGAATTAGCATTTTGTGTCCTTCTACGGCTATTTCTCACCACTTGCTCCCACCTCAGATCACTGGCTCATCTCAGAACATCGGAATCATTATCTGAGGATGTTCACACACCTCCTCCTGGTAGTCATCCTCATCACTGACCCTAACAACTTAAATAAATTTGATTTCATTAAACTATGGTTTCTCAAAGTGTGATCCCTAGACTAGCAGCATCAGCATCAGCATCACCTAGGAATTTGTTAGAAATGCAAACCTACTGAAGCAGAAACTCTGAGAACAGGACCTGAGACTCTTTGTTTTAACAACCCCTCCCGTCGATTCTCATGAAGGCTAAAATTTGGCAAATTCTGTTTTAAACTTCTCTTTCAATAGTCCTTTGTTTAGATGGTTTCTCCAAAGCATAGCTGAGTGAAGACAGTTGGGTCCAAGGATGCTGGCTCATCAACAGGTGTTTTGCAGCAGCCACTGTACATCCACCTATTGCCACCTGGATCACCCAGGTAGACCCCAGAGAGAGTCTGAAGAATAAGGGGAAGAGTGGGTGAAACCATTCTACAGGGTTATCTCATGTAGCTCATTTATGGCAACGTACTCTTCAGTGAGAATGTGCACTTGTGTGTACAGGCACAAATACATACATTTAAAATATACTTGGGGGCATTTCTTTGTGTCAGTTTCATGGGCTTCTTGTGGCTCCAGAGACTTTCAAAGTGGTGCTTGAAGTCATCTTGTCTTCCCCGTGTACCCAATGGCACTTGCTTAAGAAGCCTCATGGGCTTAAAGAGGAAAACAGCCACAAGTGTTTTCCTGCCCTGCTTTCCCTTTTATGTTGTTAGAAACCTGAGATCATGTTTTCTCCACACTCTGAAAATCATTATGGTATCTCATAAGTGCTGTGCATACAGTAGATGTGTAGGAGATAACAAACTCTGGTGATGCATTTAGGCCTTCACTGCTCTTACTTCAAACCATCACTACTGGATTCTAGTCCACTTATTCAGAAATAGTTATCCTTTCAGGAGCCCTAGTAGCACAGTGGTTAAAGTGATAGGCTGCTAACCGAAAGGTCGGCAATTCAAATTCACCAGCCTCCCCTTGGAAATCCTATGGGGCAGTTCTACTCTGTCCTCCGAGGTCACTATGAGTCGGGATCAACTCGACAGCAATGGGTTTGGTTTGGTTTGGCAGACATCTTCTCCACATATCCAAAAGTTCCTAACTTTAAAATATTCCTTTTACTTATCAACTAAGAAAGTGTTTTTAGATTTCAAAAAGCCTTATATGTAGAATGTGAAGACATCAGATGTGTAAAATACAGACTCATGTTTTGGATAAGTAAAATTATTTGAAAACCAAAGACCATAAATCTTAAGAATACATGTTTTAATATTTGTCTTTAAGAATCTTTAGGGTGCAAGAACACTTCTTACGTCAACTAATCCACGATATCATCTTTAAGCAGAAACTGCTTCTGCTAGAAATGAGTACTTATCTCAAAGTAAAAGTATTTGCAAGCAGGGATTCATAACAGAAGTGCCATCTCAGCCTTCTTGGTGGAACAGCAAACTGAAAATTTAATTTAATTATATTATTATCGAATATCTTCTGTGTTTCCCTGGGAGCACTTTGAGAACAGTGTTTGGGTTGCAGGTAGGTCTTCGATAGCATAGTTCAAAACAAGTTGCCCTCGAGTTGATTCCAACTCATGGCGACCCCATGTGTGTCAGAGTAGAACTCTGCTCCATAGGATCTTCAATTTCTGATTTTTCTCAAGTAAATCGCCAAGCCTTTCTTTGGAAACTCCTCTGGGTGGATTCCAACCTCCAACCTTTTGATTAGAAGCAGAGAGTGTTAACCTTTTGTGCCCCCCAGGGACACCATACTAATGGAAGGTGAGGTTACACCCACAATTACTAGCTAGTTTGTTTGTTTGTTTTTAATCTCAACCTCTGAAAATATGGAGCCCCTGTGGCACAGTGGTTAAGAGCTAAGGTGACTAATCAAGAGGTCAGCAGTTTGAATCCACTAGTCACTCCTCGGAAACCTTATGGGGCAGCTCTACTCTGTCCTATAGGGTCGCTCTGAGTTGGAATCCACTCAACAGCAATGTGTTTTTTTTCTGAAAATATTTAGCTCGTGTTAATTTTTTTTTTCTTTACGTGAAGTAACAACATTCTTTTTCAAGGTCATTAATTTGCATTCTTATAAACAGAGTTAGATTTGCCAGAAAATAGTTGAGTATTTATCCAAGAAATGACTCGAATTTTCTTTACAACAGGAAGAAGAAACAGCAGAGATCAGCCACTTCCCCATTGCTTAGTTCCAATATCAGTCCCCAACCCAGACCTTAGAAACTCTGCCTAGAAATCTGTTGTCTTGGCTTCTTCAGTAATTTGGGGAGTAAAAGACAGATAGGACTTATGCCAAATTTCACTTTGTAGTGAATTATTTAAAATTGTTTAAAAGGATAAATATGCTGGAAATTAAATGTGACAGACTGTAAAAAATTGCCCAAGGCAATTTTTAGAAATCTTAAGATTTCCATTTTACTACCTTGGGTAGAGAAAAATGATGGTGCTGATGACAAAGAGAGGAAAGTCAGGGGAGAATTTAACTTGTTTAGAGGAGCCTGAGTTTAGTTTCCACATGAGGAGTATGTGGAATAATCCACTATAGTGGACTGTTTGGTGTGCTGCCCAAATTCTACCTTCAGAACTAATAGCTGAGTTATTCCCCTCAGTTATTAAGAGTGTTACCTGTTGTTGGCTCATAGCTGAGTCCCTCTCCAGGAACTGTCCTCAGCCCGAGGAAGCTGTCTCTCCCAAAGTTATGTCTCCTTCTCCAGTGATAACCCACATCCAATGTCTGATTGATGAGGGATACCAAGTCCTAACTCTCTTGCCTCAATTTGGGGTCATCTCTGAAGGGCCATCCCAGCTTCAGGCCCCTGATGGAACTGGCTGAGGCCATTGTTGGAACAATTTCTCCTTCTGCCCAATCCTGCTTTCCTCACCTACTTACAAGTGGTGTTTTCCATTGCATACTCCAACAAAAGTATTGCAAGCATGTCTTCATCTTAGTCTGTTTCCTGGGGGACCCAATTTAGGATACCCAGGAACTAAACAAAGGTGTTAACATAAGGAGTGGGGATGGGGGGTGGGGAGGTGGGAGGAGTTACTTTTTTACTATAATCCATCTTAATTAAAATAGATTTGTTTGACATTATAAGCCTTCAATTGATAGCATCCCTTAAGGCTGATTTGATGTATTAATTTAAATAATACCAGCACAAATCAATTAGTTAAATATTTATTAAGCACCCATAAAGTACCTAGTTTCTGACTGAAAAATTCCCATTAATAGTGCAGTTTGCTTATAACATAACCTGTTGATACTATCAGGATGGTTTTCAACTTTGATGATAAGAAGCTCATTTTTTTTTTAAATCGTGCTTTAAGTGAAAGTTTACAATTCAAGTTAGTTTCTCATACAAAAACTTATACACACATTATTATGTGACCCTAGTTGCTCTCCCTGTAATCTGACAGCACACTCCTCCTTTCCACCCCAGATTTCCTGTGTCCATTCATCCAGCTCCTGTCCCTCTTTGCCTTCTCATCTCGTCTCCGGACAGGAGCTGCCCATTTAGTCTCATGTATCTACTTGAGCTAAGAAGCACTCTCTTCACAAGGATCATTTTATGTCTTATAGTCCAGTCTAATCTTTGTCTGAAGAGTTGGCTTCAGGAATGGTTTCAGTTGTGGGCTAACAGAGAGGCCGGGGGCCATGTCTTCCAGGGTCCCCCCAGTCTCAGTCAGACCATTAACACTTCATGGAGAATAAACCAAGTGATTTCAAGGGCTTAAAAATGAGTTATTGACCCAGTGTGGACCTCGTCGGATAGTTTTCCATAAGCTACCAGAGTCTTATACGATTAGCTCCTTGTGAAATCTATTGCAAATTTCCTTTTTTTGTTTTTTAATCACATAACAGGATAAGCAAAGTCCTCTGCATAATGATTTTATTCAGTGTGATCAAGATATGTAGCTCGGTTTTATAGACAATTTTGTGAGAACTGTGCAGGATTTATTGAGAGGTAAGAGTCTGAGTGCACTACCTCTCTTCTCTGTGTCTCTTCCTCATTGACACTTGTCCCAGGGCAACAAGGGCTGCCCTAATGTTCTACCGTTACTTCCACCAGTGAGAGCCCAACACAGCTGGCCTGGCAGGAATGGAGGAGACCACAACGTGGATGCCCAGAGCACATCACCTACATGATGGCTTCCATGAATCATTTCGTTTTCTCATGCCCAGCTGCTCAGGTTGTGCTCACTTCTGGTTGATGTCCTGCAGGGTTGGGTTTGGGAACTCAGAAAAATAGCTAATTATCCCAATTTTTAAAAATGATGAACACACATTCCTTAGACCCCCTCATTATTTCAACTCTGGGACCTCCAAAATCTGTGGTGTTTCCTGTATAATGCAGCACCTCTCAACCATGACTGACCACGTGTAATAGAATGTTGCAGGGAAAAATCACTGCACAGAGGATAGGTTTTAGCAGTCTTTTTCTCTCTCTCTTTCTTTCCATAATTTAATATTAAAATAATGTTTTAACATTTTAATGTGGCGTAGTTGACAATGCAGGTTTTCAGAATGAAAAAATAATTGCTATGATGTTTTAAAATATTTCATTATGGCATTTTTAATAATAAAAACAGTAAGATGCTTTTCTATTTTAGACTCAGCCTAAACTTTAATAATCATTCTTATTCAAATGACAGGATGTAGAACACTTGAATGTTGTATGTATGCCCATAAATGATTTAGTGGAACTATGAAATTATATTAAATTTGAGGAATACAGTTTAGTGTAGAGGGGAAAACCCTAATGACTTCACAGGAGAAATATTTATTGGAATATCATGTTACTTTTGTTTGTAGCATAATGGTCTCTGAGGGACCAAGAGAGATTGTTTTGATGGTAAATTTATTACGTAGTTTTTAGGGGCCTAGGCCTGCGGGATCTTGTTGAAAAGGGTTTTGTGATCCCAGAAGCTATAAGGAACTCTGGCCTCTCCCAGAGAGAGTTTCCACAGAGTGAATCAATGTCCTTGGAGAACCAAAACAGATGCTGCCCACGAGGGGAGCAAATGTTTCAAGTCGGCGTCAGCTCACCAAGGAAGGGAGCAAACAGCACATACTTCACTTCTGTCAAAAATGCAGTATTTCCTTTAGGACAGCACCTCCAAAGCATTATTTCCTCTCATTAAAATCTCAGGCTCCAGTAGTGAATTACCAGAGCTGGAATGCTGGTGTTTCCATTTAAGAGCTATGTGATCTTAGTCAAGTTACTCAACCTCCCCAAGCCTGTTTCCTCATCTGTAAAATGGGAACAACAATACGACTTACCTCATAGGGTTGTAATGAGGATTAAATAAGCCAATCAATATGTGGTTTTGTCAGGTGCCGTCGAGTTGCTTCCAACTCATTTTGACCCCATGTGACAAAGTAGAACTGTCTGATAGGGTTTTCTTGGCAATAATGTTTCTGGAAGCAGATCACCAGGTCTTTCTCCCATGGAGCTGCTGGGTGGATTTGAACCACCAACCTTTTGGTTAGCAGCCGAGCCCTTAACCATTTGTGCCACTAAAACCCATTGCCGTTGAGTCGATTCCGAATCATAGCAAGTTTGGCTGCTAACTGAAAGGTTGGCAGTGGGAATCCACCAGGAGCTCCTTAGAAACCCTATGGGGGCAGTTCTACTCTGTCCTGTAGGATGCTGTCAGTCGGAATTTGTGCCACTAGTGCTTCTTAATTAATATGTAGCACCGGAGCCCTGGTGGCACAGTGGTTAAGAGCTTGGCTGCTAACCAAAAGGATGGCAGTTCGAATCCACCAGTCGTTCATTGGAAACCTACAGGGCAGTTCTACCCTGTTCACGAGTATGAGTCAGAATCGACTCGACAGCAACAGGTTTGATTTGGCTTGGCACATGATATACTCTTCAAAAATAGTAGCCGTCACCATTATTGTAATTAATTATTTTTTTAATGCCATATTTTGTCTACTCGTGTGTGGGAGGGATGCGTGGGGGCATGATTTGTGAAATAGGGTCTGTGTTTTAATGCCTCAAATACCAGCTTCACTTAGGGGACCAGCAGGCCCACGAAGAGGTTTGGTTCAGAGCTGGCATGAGGCCAGATGTACATGTCCTATCTTGTGGCCACTATGCAGCCTGGAGATTTAGAGAAGCCAGACTATGGCAAAATCCCCCAAACAGCAGAGGGACTTCCAGACCTTTCTTTCTCACTTTTTGGCCAAAAAATAAAATGATGTTCTCTCAACTGTATTTGCAATAATTTTCCTGGAGCTCTGCCCCTGCAACTCTCTCCTACAGCTTATATGTTTCCCCATCCGTATGCTTAACCTCACCCCAGATCTGGGACCATTCTTGTCCTTCCTCAGAGCAATTGAAGAATAGCTCAACCACTTTGGTGATTCCACATCAAGACCACCTTGTGTCTTCTTTTGCTCTGATTATTTATGCCAATTCTAGTAATAATAATATTAGCAATAATAAACAACCTTTTTAAGCACCTCTGTGCTAGCCCTGTTCTAAACACTTACGTATGTATCAATTCATTTACATCTCACAAAAACCCTATGAGGTAGGCTTTCTTATTTTTCTCATTTTACTGATGAGGACACTGTGGCACAGAGAGGCTAAATAACTTGACCAAAATTACATAGGCAGTGAGTAAAAGAAGAGAGATTTCAACCCAGGCTGGCTGCCTATAGGTCATGCCCTTAACAATTTCCCCTTCCCCCTACTTCCCCACTAATGATTCCAACTCATGGCGACCCCATATGTGTCAGAGTAGGACTATGCTCCATAGGACTTTCAATAGCTGATTTTTCAGAAGTAAATCACCAAGACTTTCTTCCAAGGCATCTCTGGATCATTTGAAATTCTAACCTTTTGGTTAGCAGCCGAGCTCATTAACTGTTTGCACTACCCAGGGACTCCACTCCCCCACTAAGCTCCTTTATTCTCCTGTCTCAGCACTCAGCTTGTTTGCCCATGCTAAAGCATTAGTCTCAGACTTGTTTTCATCTATGTGATTGCTTGTGATGTTGAGCTGTCTGGGGCTTTGGGTCCTCACCACAGACCTCTCTGGGGCTGAAAACCCTATCCCTGATCCTAGGCCAGCATCCCTGCCCTCCTCCCGACCCCACATACATAATTTCAGGCCTCTCCACCTTGGCTTCCTGCTTAGTCTGTCACTGAATGCCTATCTCCAAGTCCTCCAGATGTTACCTTACCTCCATCACCCTCAGGGGCTTTGGTCTCCAAGCCTCTTGCTCACCTAAACTGGTGTCTCATATGTTGGCTCCAACAACTCCAAACATAACTCTCACTGCTATGGACCAACTCGTTCTTCACAGTGCCACTCTTCAAGGAGTGGTCTGGCTACGGAAGAATGTGGCTACTTCATTCTCACACTCAATTCTTTCCCCTCCTTCCACAGCTGAGTTTGGAGGTGGCCACTTACAGCAAGTCAGCATTTGTGCATTCTTGAGATACACAGAACAGGCTGAAAATCACCCAGCAGCTCCTATGGATGAGCATGCTTTGGGGTTATTGGCCTGTTCAACATGTATAGATAGGCTTCTAACCATGTAAACAAGAAGAACAAACATGATGGAGCCGCTATGAAGACCGGTAAAAGATACTCCAAATGTCCTTAAGACTATGCTGTCTCCCTCTGAGTAGGAAAAAGGAACTTAGGCTGACTTTATGAAAATGATCAGCTACATGCCTTTTAGTTTAGTGCCTAAGATATCGAAATGTCAAGTATCCCATGTCATTTTTCTAGGCCAATTGAAACTAAGTAATAAAATATACCTAAAACAGTAGGAGAGTCTGGGGACTCCTTAGTCATGAAAGCACATATCTGGTGAACAAGTCAAAAAAATTTCCCTGTCAAAAAGGCAGAATGTTAAACATATCAGGAGGCAATAGATTCCAAACCTAGAAAGTGATAAGGCTGCTTCATAAGATAAGCAGCCTCAGAGCAGATCCTCATGTGTCTCAGGGTCAAGAACATCTCTGACATGAGAAGAAGGACCTGGACATCTGAGTGGCCTAAAAAACCAAAAGATGGTACCACACCATGATAGGCAGAATAATGCTCCCCCGCCAGGCCCCACACCCCAAATATCAAGTCCTTGATACAGGCACAGAAAATCCTTAAAAACAAAAAAAACGTAGGCCTAGCTAGTTCAGCTGGGAGAGGGTGGGAAGGGGTGAGAGGGTAAGGGTCACAGCAGAGTTGTTAAAATAGGGAACCATAAAGGAAAATATTTTCAGATTATAGTCACCAAAAAATAAATAAATTCTCTGTATAGCTAAAGGCACTGTAAGAAAAATCTAAAGTTAAACAACAAGCTGATTATTGAGCACTCTCTATCTTCTTATTGCCTAGCCTCTGACTTTCCCTTCTAACACTTGGAGACTTCTCTTGCATTCTTTACAGGAAGCATCAAAAGAAGATGGAAGGAATACACAGAGTCACTGTACCAAAAAGAACTGGTCCACTAGGAGCCCTAATACATGGCATAAACACAATATGAACCATAAGTAACAATGCGCAAGCACCAGAAGAGAGACCAGATAAATGGGAGCTCCTAAAAACCAAACACTTATGCTCATCAAAAGACTTCACCAAAACAGTAAAAAGACAACCTACAGACTGGGAAAAACTTTTTGGCTATGACAAATCTGATAGGCTTCTAATCTCTAAAATCTACAAGATACTGCAAAACCTCAACAACAAAAAGACAAATAACCCGATTAAAAAAATGGGCAAAGATTATGAACAGACACTTCACCAAAGAAGATATTCAGGCAGCTAACAGACACATGAAGAAATGCTCACGATCATTAGCCATTAGAGAAATGCAGATCAAAACTACAATGAGATATCATCTCACCCCAACAAGGCTATCATTAATCCAAAAAACACAAAATAATAAATGCTGGAGAGGTTGTGGAGAGACTGGAACACTTACACACTGTTGGTGGGAACATAAAATGGTACAACCACTTTGGCGCGTTCTTAAAAAGCTAAAAATAGAAGTACCCTACGATCCAGCTATCCCGCTCCTTGGAATATATCCTAGAAAAATAAGCGTCGTCACACAAATAGATACATGCATAACCATGTTCATTACAGCACTGTTCACAATAGCAAAAAGATGGAAACAACCTAGGTGCCCACCAATGGACGAATGGATAAACAAATCATGGTATATCCACACAGTGGACTACTACCCAATGATAAAGAACAACGATGAAGCCGTGAAACATCTTATAACATGGAAGAAGCTGGAGGTCATTATGCTAAGTGAATTTAGTCAGTCACAGAGGGACAAATATTGTATAAGACCACTATTATAAGAACTCAAGAAAAGGTTTAAACACAGAAGAAAACATTCTTTGATGGTTATGAGGGTGGGGAGGGAGGAGGAAGTTTATTTACTAACTAGATAGTAGATAAGAATTATCTTAGGTGAAAGGAGGGACAGCACTCACTACAGGGGAAGTCAACACAACTGGACTAAACCAAAGCTAAGAAGTTTCCTGAATACAAACACTTTGAGGGACAGAGTAGCAGGGGTAGGAGTCTGGGGACCATACTTTCAGGGGACATCTGTGTATTCCTTCCATCTTCTTTTGATGCTTCCTGTAATTAGGTCCATTAACAAAGTTTATTAAGAAAATGTTCTGCATTCAACTTTGGTGAGCGGCGTCTGGGGTCTTAAAAGCTAGCAAGCGGCCGTCTAAGATGCATCAATTAGTCCCAACCACCTGGAGTAAAGGAGAATGAAGAACACCAAAGATACAAGGAAAGTAGTAGCCCAAGAAACAGAAAGGGCCACATAAACCAGAGACTTCATCAGCCTGAGATAAGAAGAACTAGATGGTGCTCGGTTACCACCAATTATCGCCCTGACATGCAACATAACAGAGAGTCCCGGATGGTGTAGGAGAAAGGTGGGATGCAGAACTCAAATTCTAGTAAGAAGACCAGACTTAATGGCCTGACAGTGACTGGAGGTACCCTGGAAAGCATGGCCCCTGGATTCTCTATCAGCCTAGAACTCAAACAGTTTCCAAGGCCAACTCTTCAGACAAGGATTGGACTGGACTTTGGTACATAAAGTGATACTCATAAGGAGTGTGCCTCTTAGCTCAAGTAGATGCAAGGGACTAAGTGGGCAGCTTCTGTCTGGAGGTGAGATGGGAAGTCAGAGAGGGTTAGGAGCTAGCTGAATGGACATGAGGAATGAAGGGTGGAAAGGAGGAGTGTGCTGTCACAGTATGAGGAGAGTCACATAACAATGTATGTATAAATTTTTGTATGGGGAAAAAGTGATAAAAAAAACAAAAACAAAAAGAATTTGTCGACTTTCAACCATTTCAGGAGGTATAATCAAAAACCAATGGTATTGAAGGAAGAAGTTCAAAGGGCACTGAAGACATTGGTGAAAAACAAGGCTCCAGGAATTGACAGAATACCAATTGAGATGTTTCAACAAACTGATGCAGGGCTGGAGGTGCTCATTCATCTATCCCAAGAAATTTGGAAGACAGCTACCCAGCCAGCCAACTGGAAGAGATCCATATTTGTGCCCATTCGAAAGAAAGGTGATCCAACACAATGCAGAAATTATCAAACACTATCATTAATATCACATGCAAGTAAAATTTTGCTGAAGATAATTCAAAAGTGGATGTAGCAGTACATCAAAAGGGAATTGCCAGAAATTCAAGCCAGATTCAGAAGAGGACGTGGAACGAGGGATATCATTGCTTATGTCAGATGGATCTTGGCTAAAGCAGAGAATATCAGAAGGATATTTACCTGTGTTTTATTGACTATGGAAAGGCATTCGACCATGTTGATCATAACAAATTGCAGCAAATATGCTGCAAAAGACCTCTTTAAAGTGTTAAAAAGCAAAGATGTCACCTTAAGGAGTACGGTGAGTCTGACCCAAGCCATGGTATTTTCAATCACCTCATATGCATGTGAAAGCTGGACAATGAATAAGAAAAACCGAAGAAGAATTGATGTCTTTAATTATGGTGTTAGTGAAGAATATTGAATATACCATGGGCTGCCAGAAGAATGAACAAATCTGTCTTGAAAAAAGTACAGCCAGAATGCTCCTTAGAAGCATGGATGGCTAGACATCGTCTCACATACTTACTTTGGTCATGTTATCAGGAGGTATCAGTCCTTGAAGAAGGACATTATGCTTGGTAAAGTAGAGGGTCAGTGAAAAAGAGGAAGACCCTCAGTGAGCTGGATTGACAGAGTGGCTACAACGATGGGCTCAAGCATAGCAACAATTGTGAGGATGGCACAGGAAGGGGCAGTGTTTCGTTCTGTTGTACATAGGGTCACTATGAGTGGGAACTGACTCGATGGCACCTAACAACCACCACCACCACCACCGTATGACTCTGGATGAGAGGCAGGGTCCACTCTTCTCTGCAGAAGGTCAAAAGTCTAGATTCACTTTCTCTGCTCCCTGGTACTAGGATACAGGCTGTGACAGAGGCAGAATCAACCAGACACTCTGGCCAAGGACTCTGAATCAGGAACAGACAAGAATCCACTTTGGTGGCAGCAGCATTAAGTCTCCATGGCCAGTGGGGCAGAGGAGCTGGGAGTGGCTTTCAGTGTGTAATGTTAGTATTGGCAGTGTGCTCACCAGGTGGTTTCCATAGTGTGATTTGGCTGTGGTCTATCTGCCTAGCATCCCTTGGTGCTGGTCTATTTTCAATCTAGTTCTCTAGGCTTTCCAGCAATTCTGTGATCTACCAAATATCTTTCAGAACGGTCCTTTTTTGCTGGAATAAGACAGCTGGTTTCTGTTGCACGCACCCAATAACTCCTGACAATAATATACTGGCAAATCTATTTGCAGAGTTTTACACACAAAAGTAAAACACACAGAATATAAATGGTTCTAACAAATTCAACAAGAAGAGATGCCTATCCCAAGAGAGAAAAGGCAAAGAACATGAACAGACAGTTTACCAAGGAGGAAACACAAATGGCCAATAAACATAGGAAAAGACATTTGCTCTCACATTTCCAAGATGCAAAATTTTCAAATATTGTTAAGAATCAATTTTGGCAAAGATTAAAAGAGTTATAACATTCAGTGGTGGTGAGTGGGTGGGGAACAAGTTGGTGGTGGTGTAAAATGGTACAGCCCTTGGGGGGATAGATCTGATACTGTGTATCAACATTTAAAGTGTTCCATTGGTCCAGCAATTTTGCTTGTAGAAATTTATCCTGAAAAAAGGCCAGGACTCATTAAGCTCAGAACTCAAATGGTGTCTTAGAATATGTAATTCATACAGTTCAAAGTAATTTCACAGTTTGGGGTAATTTCAAAATAACTCAAGCCCTTACTTGTTTGTCTCAGACACCACAGAAAGAATGGGATCACAGAATTATATGTTAAATCCCTTTTCATCGTCTCCCCCAATTCACTGCCCTGTACCTTGTAGCTGCGCTCCTCTAACACTCTGACCCTAAGTACCCACCTGCCCTGGCCCCAGGTACTTCCTCCTCGTCTCTCCCTCTGGACCAAGAATGTGTCTGGCTGGGCAGGATCTTCCCTGAAGGGCAGAGGAGAGAAAGAGACTGAAATTGGTGGAGGAGGTAAAGATGGGAACATTCACAAATTAATAATCCCTTTAAAAATCTCATCTAAAAATCAGTAGAGAAGAGTTCTACGAGATATAGCTCAGCCCTTACTAACTGCCCCCTTACTCCACTCCAGCCACCCTGGACTCTGCTGTTCTTCAGGTCTTTGCACCTGCTGTTCCTCTGCTCATACTGTTCTTTCCCTAGGTATAATCAGGGCTTGATCTCTCATCTCCTTCAGGTTTTTGCTCAAATGGCACTCTCTAGTGAGGTCTTCCCTATTCACCCTATTTAAAATTGTAACCCCCAAGTCCTTAGTACTTCCTATCTCTCTTCCTTGCTTATCATCTAATGCTCTATATATTTTACTCATTTATTCATTGTCTGACTCATCCCTCCCCCACTAGAATATAAGCTCCATAAGGGCAGGAATTTTTGCCTTTTTGTTTTGTTTTTGTGTCCCTGGGTGGGACAAATGGTTTGCACTTGGTTGCTAACTGAAAGTTTGGCGATTTGAACCCAACTAACAGCTCTGTGGAAGAAGTCTTGGCTATCTGCTTCTGTAAAGATTACAGGCAAGAAAACCTTACGGAGCTCAGTTCTACTCTGTAAGACATGGGGTCGCCGTAAGTCGAAATTGAGTCAAGGGCAACAAGTTTTTTTTTTTTTTTTTTTAATCCCCAGTTCTTAGAACAGGGGTTGGCACATAGCAGATGCTCAAAAAATACTGTTAATGCAAAAAATACTTGTTAATATTTATAGTAAAGAAGAACAAAACACTCTAAATATTCCACAATGGTAGATTTGTTAAATAAAGTACACCACATTCATGCAATGGATTGCTTAGCACACTGTGGTAGGCAGAATAATGTCCCCTTCTACCCCTAAAGACAGTAGGTTCTAATCCTTAGAATTTACAATGTAACTTTATTTGGAAAAAAGAGTCTTGCCGATGTGATTAAGTTAAAGATCTTGAGATTATCTGGGTGAGCCCTAAATGCCATGGCAAGTGTTCTTATAAGAGAGAGGCAAAGAGAGGTTTCACATACACAAAGAGAGAAGGTGATGTGCAGACAGAGCAGAGAAAGATTTGAAGAGTGGAGTGATGCAGCCACAAGCCAAGGAATGCCAGCAGCCACCAGAAGCTGATAGAGGCAAGGAATAGATTCTCCCCTAAAGCCTTTGGAGGGAGCACGGCCTTCAAGACACCCTGATTTCAGCCCAGTGACACTTTTAGACTTCTGACCTCAAGAACTGTGAGAAAATAAATGTTTTAAGTTATGAAGTTTGTGGTAATTTGTTATGGCAGCTACAGGAAACTAATATCAAGAACATTAAATAAACGGAATCATACAGTATGTAACCTTTGGGATTGACCTTTTTCACTCAGCATAATTCTCTGGATATTCATCCAGGTTGTTATGTGTATCAATAGTTTGTTTCTTTTTATTTCTGAGTAGTATTCCATGATATGATGAGCCATTTCCCCAGTGAAGGACATCAGGGTTATTTCCAGTTTCGGGTTATTATGAATTAAGCTGCTATAAACACTCGTGTACAGGCTTTTGTGTGAACACGTGTCTCCATTTTTCTATGACAAGTACTCAGGAGCGTAATTGCTGGGTCTAATGGTAGTTGAACGTTCAGTTTTTAAGGAAATTGTCAAATTGTTTTCCATTTTACACTTCCACCAGCAATGTATGAGTGATTCTGTTTCTGTTCATCCTTGTAAGCATTTGGTGTTGTCACTATTTTTTATTTTAGCCATTCTGAGATGTGTGTAGTGGTATCCATTGTGGTTTTAATTTGCATGACATCTGTGTGTCTTTTTCAATAAAATGTCTCTTCATGTCTTTGGCTCATTTTCTAATTTTTTTGTTGTTTTTTACTGTTAAACTCTGAGAATTCTTTATATATTCTAGATACTAGTCGTTTGTTGGATATGTGGTTTACGAATATTTTCTCTTATTCTATAGCTTATCTTTTCATTCTCTTAACAGGGTCGTTAGCAGAGCAAAATTTTAATTTTGGAGAAGTTGAATTTGTCAATTTTTATTTTATAGATCATGCTTTTGGTGTCAAGTCTAAGAACTCTTTACATAGCCCTGGATCCCATAGATTTTCTTCTGTGTTGTTGTTTGTTTTTTCTAAAAGTTTTATATTTTATGTTTTACATTTAAGACCTTAATCCACATTGAGTTAATTTTTGTATGAAGGATGAGTCATAGGTCAAGCTTCATCTTTTTGCCTGTGGATGTCTAGTTGCTTCAGCACTATTTGTTCAAAAGGCTGTCTTTCTTTCATTTAATTGTTTTTTCACCTTTGTCAAAAATCAGTTGGGCATAGAAATATCCTGTGATCTGGTGATTCCACTCCTAGGTATATACCCAAAAGAATCTAAAGCAGGAACACAAACAAATACATGTACATCAACGTTCACTGTAGCACTATTCACAATATCCAAAAGATGGAAACCTCCTAAATGTGTATCAACAGATGAATGGATAAATAAAATGTGGTACTTACATAAAATGGAATATTATTCTGTGTCATGGATTGAATTGTGTCCCCTCCAAAATATCTGTCAACTTGGCTAAGTCATGATTCCCAGTATTGTATGATTGTCTACCATTTTATCATCTGATGTGATTTCCCTATGTGTTGTAAATTCTATCACTATGATGTAATCAGTTGGATTAGTGGCAGTTACATTGATGAGATCTACAAGATTAGATAGTGTCTTAAGCCAATCTCTTTTGAGATATAAAAGAGAGAAGTGAGCAGAGAGACATGGAGACTTCATACCACCAAGAAAGCAGTGCCGGGAGCAGAGTGTGTCCTTTGGACCTGAGGTTCCTGCTCTGAGAAGCTCCTAGACCAAGAGAAAATTAATGACACAGACCTTTCTCCAGAGCTGCAGAGAAAGCCTTCCCCTGGAGCTGACGCACTGTATTTGGACTTGTAGTCTACTAGACTGTGAGACAATAAATTTCTCTTTGTTAAAGCCATCCACTTGTGGTATTTCTGTTAGAGCAGCACTAATGACTAAGACACTCTGCTATAAAGAGAAATATTACAAATATTTCATGTAATGGGATCATACAATATTTGTCCTTCTGTGTCTGACTTATTTCACTCAGCATAATGTTTTCAAGGTTCATCCATATTGCAGCATGTATCAGAACTTCATTTCTCTTTATGGATGAATAATATTCCATTGCATGGATAGACCACATTTTGTTTAGCCATTCCTCTGTTGATGGATACTTTCATTGTTCCCACCTTTTGGCTATTGTAAATAATGCTGCAATGAACATTGGAGTACAAGTATCGATTTGAGTCCCCACTTTCAAGTCTCTTGGGTATATACCTAGGAGTGGAATTGCTTGGTCATGTAATAATTCTATATTTAACTCTTTGAGGAATCTCCAAACCATTAATCACAATAGCTACACCATTTTACAATCCCACTAGCAAAGGATGAGTGTTCTAATTTCTCCACACCCTTGTCAACATTTGTTATTTTCTGTTTTTCTAATAATAGCCATCCTAGTAGATATGAAGGTGGTATCTCACTGTAGTTTTGATTTGCATTAGCCTGATGACTAATGATGTTTAGCACGTTTTCATGTGCTTATTGGTCATCTATATATCTTCTTTGGAGAAGCGTCTATTCAAGTTCTTTGCCCATTTTTTAATTGGGTTGTTTGTCTTTTTGCTGCTGAGTTGTAGGAGTTCTTTTTATTTTTTGGATATTAAACCCTTATCAGATATAACAACAACAAAAAAAAAACAACATTGCTGTCAAGTCGATTCCAACTCATAGCGATCCCATAGGACAGAGTAGAACTGCCCCATAGCGTTTCCAAGGCTGTAAATCTTTGTGGAAACAAACTGCCACAGCTTTCTTTATGGAACCAGACAGAGTGGTTGGTGAATTTGAACCACTGACTGTTCAGTTAGCAGCTGAGTGCTTAATCACTGCACCACCAGGCCTCCATTTACCAGATATATAGTTCCCAAATATTTTCTCCCATTCTGTAGGTTGTAGGACTTTCTTGATAAAGTCCTTTGATGCACAAAAATTTTTCATTGTGATGAAGTCCAATTTACCTATTTTTTTCTTATGTTGCTCATGCTTTTGGTGTCATATCTAGAAATCCATTGTCAAAATAAGGTTTTGAAACTTTAGTTCTATGTTTTCTTCTAAGGGTTTTATGGTTTTAGTTCTTATATTTAGGTAATTGATCTATTTTTAACTAATTTTTGTATATATTGTGAGTTATAGGTTGGGTCACATTTTTTAATTCACTCTGCCAATCTGTGTTTTTAGATCATTTACATTTAAAATAATTATTGATATTTCAAGGCTTATGTCTACCATTTTATTTTAGGTTTTCTGTTCATTTTACGTTTTTTGCCTTCCTGTGGCTTACTTGAACACTTTTCAGAATTCTATTTTGTTTATTTATAGTGTATATGAGTGTTTCTCCTTCTATAGATTTTTTTAGTGGTTGCTCTAGAGATTACATCATATACATATAACTTATCACAATCTACTACAGTCATTATAGTCAAGAAAGTATAGAAACCTTACCTCCCTTTAGAACATTTACCCTCTCCCATTTATAATTGTCTTAAATACTTCCCCTACATATAAAACCATATCAGGCAGTGTTAATTTACTTCAATCCTGAAATATAATTTAGAAAACTCAAGAGGAGAAAGAAAACCTGTTGTATTTATGCATATTTTTCCTTACCATATTCTTCCTTTTTGATATACCAAGGTTCAATTGTTTGTTGCCTGTTTATAGAACTTTCTTTAACCTTTCTTTTAGAGTAGGTCAGCTTATGACAAATTCTCTTAAATTTCTGTCATCTGAGAATGTCTTGATTTCCTTCTATTCCTGAAGAATATTTTTATTGGCTGTAGGATTTTGGGTTGACAGTTCTTTCTTTTAGAACTTGGAAAATCTTGTTCCACTTATTTCTGATCTCCTTAGTTTGTGATAAGAAATCCATTGTCAGTCTAATAGTTTTCCCCCCATTTTATTGTTGTTATTAGGTGTTATGAGTTGCTTCTGACTCATAGCAACCCTATGTACAACAGAATGAAACGCTGCCCAGTCCTGCACCATCGTCACAGTCATTGCTAAGTTTGAACCCCTTGTTGCAGCCACTGTGTCAAACCATCCCATTGAAGCCTTCCTCTTTTTCACTGACCCTTTACTTTACAAAGTATGATGTCCTTCTCCAGGGACGGTTCCCTCCTAATAACGTGTCCAAACTACATAAGAGGACGTCTCACCATCCTCACTTCTAAGAAGCATTCTGGCTATATTTCTTCCAAGACAAATTGGTTAGTTTTTCTGGCAATCCATGGTACTTGAATTCCTGGCAGTTTCCTGTCAATGTGCTGCTGCAACTGCTTTTGAATTATCTTCAGCTTAATTTTACTTGCATGTGGAGTTAATGATATTATTTGATATTTTCCATATTCTGTTGGATCACCTCTCTTTGGAATAGGCATGAATATGGATCTTGTCCAGTCAGTTGGCCAGGTGGCTGTCTTTCAAATTTCTTGCCATAGACGAGTGAG
This sequence comes from Trichechus manatus latirostris, assembly GCF_000243295.1. Lineage (NCBI taxonomy): Eukaryota > Metazoa > Chordata > Mammalia > Sirenia > Trichechidae > Trichechus > Trichechus manatus. The sequence continues at coordinate 1,011,645 of NW_004443965.1, forward strand.
CACTTCCAGCATTGCATTTCGTTGTTGAAACATCTCAATCAGTACTTGGTCAATTCCTGGAGCTTGTTTTTCACCAATGCCTTCAGTACAGCTTGGACTTCTTCCTTCAATACCATTAGTTCTTGATTATATGCTACCTCCTGAAATGGTTGAACATCGAACAATTCTTTTTGGTACAGTGACTCTGTGTATTGCTTCCATCTTCTTTTCATGCTTCCGGTGTTGTTCAATGTTTTGTCAATAGAATCCTTCAATACTGCAACTCAAGGCTTGAATTTTCCCTTCTGTTCTTTCAGCTTGAGAAATATCAAGTGTTCTTCCCTTTTGGTTTTCTAATGTCAGGTCTTTGTACATGTCATTATAATCTTTACTTTGTTTTCTCGAGCCACCCTTTGAAATCTGTTCAGTTCTTTTACTTCATCATTTCTTCTGTTTGTTTTAGTTATTCAACATTCAAGAGCAAGTTTCAGTCTCCTCTGACATCCATTTTGATCTTTTTTTCTTTTCTGTTTTTTTAATGACCTTTTGCTTTCTTCACATATGATGTCCTTGATGCCCTTGCACAACTCTTCTGGTCTTCAGTCATTAGTGTCCAATACCTTAATTCTATTCTTGAGATGGTCTCTAACTTCTGGCGGGATATACTCAAGGTCATACTTTGGCTCTTGTGGACTTGTTCTAACTTTCGTCAGCTTCATCTTGAACTTGCATATGTGCAATTGATGGTCTGTTCCACAGTCAAGTCCTGGCCTTATTCTGATAATATTGAGCTTCTCCATCATCTCTTTCCACAGATATAGTTGATTTGATTCCTATGTATTCCATTTGGTGAGGTTCACATCTATAGTTGCCATTTATGTTGGTGAAAAAAGGCATTTCCAATGAATATATTGTTGGTCTTACAAAATTCTATTATGTGATCTCCGGCATCATTTCTATCACTAAGGTCATATTTTCCAACTACTGATCCTTCTTCTTTGTTTCCAACTTTTGTATTCCTATCACCAGTAATTATCAATGCATCTTGATCATTAAAAATCTTCAGTTTCTTCATGTTTGGCACTAGTGGTTGGTGTGTAAATTTGAATAATAGTTGTATTAACTTGTCTTCCTTGTAGGTGTATGGATTTTATCCTATCACTGACAGCGTCATATGTCAAGAAAGATCTTGAAATGTTCTTTTTGACAATAAATGTGACGCTGTTCTTAAATTTATAATTCCTGGCATAGTAGACCATATGACTGTCCAATTCAAAATGGCCAACATCAGTCCATTTCAGCTCACTAATGCCTAGTGATAGGCTTCATAAATGGAGAAAGTATTGAAATTGTCAATGATTTCATTTTACTTGGTCCACAATCAATGTCCAAGGAAGCAGCAGTAAAGAAATCAAATGATACACTGGGCTAATCTCGTGTGAAAGGCCTCTTTAAAGTGTCCAAAAACAAAGATGTCACTTCGAGACTAAGGTGCACCTGACCCAAGCCATGGTATTTTCAATCACCTCATATGCATGGGAAAGCTGGAAAATAAATAAGGAAGAACAGAGAAGAATTGATGCATTTGAATTATGGTGTGGGTAAAGAATATTGAATATACCACGGACTGCCAAAAAAACAAACAAATCTGGCTTGGAAGAAGTATAGCCAGGATGTTCCTTAGAAGCAAAGATGGTGAGACTTCATCTCATGTACTTTGGACATGTTATCGGGGGGACCAGTCCCTGGGGTAGGACAGCATACTTGGTAATGTAGAGGGTCAGCGAAAGAGAGAAAGATCTTCAACAAGATGGATTGACACAGTGGCTACAACGATGGGCTCAAGCATAGTAACAATTGTGAGGATGGCACAGGACTGGTAGTGTTTCATTCTGTTGTACGTAAGTTCACTATGAGTTGAAACCGACTAGACAGCACCTAACAACAACAACAATGCCCAGGATATTGATCCTTAAGTGTTCCATTTCATTTTTGGTAAATTCCAAGTTTCCTAGATTCACACTTCATACATTCCACTTTCTGATTATTAATACATGTTTGCAGCTGTTTCTTCTCATTTTGAGTTGTGCCACATCAGCAAATAATGGTCTTGAAAGCTTTACTCCATCCATGTCATTAAGGTTGAGTCTACTTTGAGGAGACAGCTCTTCCCCAGATGTATTTTGAGTGCCTTCCAACCTGAGGAGCTCATTTTCTGGCACTACTTCAGACAGTGTTCTGCTTGTATCCCTAAAGTTTTCACTGGCCAATTTTTTCAGAAGTAGAACCCCCAGGTCCATCTTCCCAGTGTGTCTTAGCCTGGAGGCTCTGCTGAAACCTGTCCACCATGGGTGAACCTGCTTGTATTTGAAATACTGGTGGCATATCTTCCAGCATCACAGCAAAGCCCAAGCCACCACAGTATGATAAACTGACAGATGAGTCATTGTTTTCCCCGATAGGTAAGGTACTGTTTTCTCTGGCTGCTTTTAAGATCTTTTCTTTGTCTTTAGTTGTAGTAGCTTAATTATGATGTGTCTTAGTGTGATTTCTTTGGGTTTATTGCTCTTAAAGTTTGCTCAGCTTCTTGGATCTGTAGGTTTATGTCTGCAGCCATTATTTCTTTGAGTACTTTTTCAGCCCTGCCCTCTTTCTCCTCTCCTTCTAGACTCTAATGACATCAATGTTAGTTCTTTTATTATAGTCCTACAGGTCCCTGAGGCTCTGTTAATTTTTTTTTTTCAGTCAATTTTCTCTCTGTTTTTTGGACTGGATAATTTCTATTGTTCTGTCTTCCATTTCACAGAGTCTTTCCTCTGTATCCTTCTGTCTGCTATTCAGTTCATATACTGAGCTCTTTATTTTGGTCATTGCATTTTTCAGTTCTAAAATTTCTATTTGATTCTTCTTCATATCTTCAATCTCTATTTCTTTTGTTTTTCAAGCATGTTTGTAGTTGCTCATTTGAGTACTTTCATCATGGCTGCTTTAAATTTTCTGTCTAATAATTCTAACATCTTTGCCATCTTGCTTTTTTCGTCTATTGATTGTTTTTTTCATTCCTGGTTCTTGGTATGTTGATTATGTTTTTTACTGAAAACTTGACATTATATTATGAGACCTTATTTAAACTTTCAGTTTTAGCTAGCTTTCTCTGGCAATGTTCCAGCAGGGGAGGAGGGGGCATCACCTCATTACTTCCAGGTGGGAGAAGTCCAGATAACCCTTTGACCTCTGTTGACACCAAAAAAGGAGGCTCCTCATTACTATTTGGTGGAGGTGGGAGTTCAACTCCCCACATAGTCTCCAGTTATACTGCAGAAGGGATGGCCTCATTTTTGCTGGATAATAGTGAAAATCTTGACTTTCCACTAAGTTTCCTCCAACACCACCTCAGTGGGAAGAGGGGGGAGACACCTCATTACTGCCGGATGGGGGTAGAAATCCAGGCTCCCCAAGTGGTCTCCATTGACACTGAAGGGTGGATGGGGGAGGAGTCTCAATATTGACAAGTGGGTATGAAATTCCTGCTCCCTACTTTACCTTCTCTGACACAATAGTTTTTTATGTGGTGTTCAGCTGGAGTAGAGTGGTTGTTGTCTAAAAGTTTTCTGTCTTGCTTGGTTGCTCCTTTCCTGGTCCTTTGGCTTTTGTTAGAGCTTTGTGTGTGTGTGTGTGTGTGTGTGTGTGTGTGTGTGTCTGTTACTGTTTCCAGGTGTGACAGTTTCTTCAGGTCCAAGCTTGGCTGGGCTAAATGAGCAAAAAGAAAACCCAGGGAATCCACCACCATGTTGTTCCTGAGATTCTGAGGTCCCTAGCCAGTCTGTTTTCTTCTATCCACCTTTCAGAGTCTCCTTATGTTTGTTTTGTATATAAGGTCCAGAGGTTTTAGTTGTATCTAGTGAGAGGAATAGGGAAAAGTATATCTATTCTATGTGTGAAATAATTTTGTATTTTTGGGAGTCTTTCACTTATAGGAAGAGAGTTTGGAAAGTTCCAAAAAGCAGAGAAGCTACTACCCTTAAAGGTTATCATTCCTACAGTCATGTTGACCCTTCCCTGTATAATATTATACCTTGCACACATTTTTAGAGGTTTCCTGTAAGCTCAGGTTTTCCAATTCCACTGTGAAGTCTTTGGCGAAGACTGCATCTTATACTTTTATTTTTTCAACCTGGTTAACCACACGGGGGTGTCCAATAATTGTTGACTGAATACATGAAAAGAATATCTATCACAGAACAAGAAATATGGGATCTTAGAGGGATGTGGAAGGAAAAAAATCATCTTGTCCTTAAGGGCCTTAAAGTCTAGCACAGAGTGAATTATCTCTGGCATCCTTTTTACATCAAGTCTACCAACTTGATTTTATATGACATAAATGAAAAGTTTGCTCACTCTGTGAGATATGGATCCCAACTTCTAATCATAGCATGTGTTGTTCTGAACCATTTCATAAATTGACTGCTGCTTGAATACGATGGTGGCTGACAGATTCTATAGGTTTACTCGCTCACACATTTCTTTTTAGATTGTTGTTATTGTTGTTAGGTGCTGTCAGCCAATTCCAACTCATTGTATAACAGAGAAGAACTGCCCCATAAGTTTTTCTTGGCTGTAATCTTTAAGGAAACAGATCACCAGGTCCTTCTCCTGCAGAGCCACTGGGTGGATTCCAACTGCCAACCTTTCAGTTAGCAGCTGAACACCCAGCTGTTGCACCCCCAAGGTGTTCTTTTTTTAGATTACCCTCTGGAAAAGACTCAGATACTCTATGAACTTACAAAGTAAGTTCTTTCCCACAGAGTGAGACATGAGGGCTAACCTGCATTTTACCTCCATAGCATCTTTCCAATTGGGCCTGAAGGAAGTTTAGGGTAAAAGAACCTATATGCAAACCTCCCACTTTTATCTTCTGGACTGAATTCTTCAACAGGCCATTAGTAGTAGACAGATAGTCATAGTTCCTGTGAACTGACATTAATGTGGCCTCCTGGAATATCACAGCAGTGACTAAGACCTTTAAAGTTTATTTCTGAGTACAAAAACCACATGGTGAACAACTTCTTTCTCTCAGTCTTTAAGTGAAATGTCTTGTCTGCTGTAGACTTTAACATCAGAGCGTAGAAGGACGAGATTATCTTTGTGTCTAGAATGCAGATAATTTTGAGATTGGGGTCATGATGTTCTAATTTTGACTCCTCCTTGACTTTTCTATATAATTGTGTAACCTCTTTGTACCTTCTCACTGGGATGTCATAAAGATTACTTCCTCACTTGAATGTTGTAAATGAGACATATATATCAGTAGAGATTTTTCTGATGTGAGGTACACTCATGAGTAAAAGTACTGCCCTTGGGCTTCTAAGCTATAAAGTTTAATCTTCAGTCCCCAGTGTCTGAACTCTTAGTTGATTAATTCATATCAAATCTTCACACTTTCAATGGTTTTATCCTTTCCATTCCCAATCCAAATTTCAAGGACAATATACATAAATTAATTTTTTTACTTAGAATGGGATAAATTGTGTTAAATTCCTTCAGAGAATTAATGTGGAGTTAAATTTAATATTTGCCAACTCTACAATGCTTTACTTGCAGTTGTCTTTGCCATTTTTATTTTAATCCTTTATGTCTGTTTTTATAGCAACTATTTTAATGTAGATTTTCAAGTATTTTATAATTATGTTAAGGGGCGTGGGAATGACCAGTGTATAGAGACAGTTTGTCTAGGTTGGGTATCCATTGTTGAGTGGAATGGATTTTCACCATTGCTACCTGAATTGTGGAGCTTCTACCTGACTGTGATAATAAGGGGCACTTTTTGTGATGGTTAATTTATGGTTCTAGAAAACAATATAATAAAAGATTTTTTTTAATAGCAAAATCTTTGATTCCTCAGACACCTGGAGAACACATTTAAAGTTGTGATAAATCTGAAATAGTTTGGAAACTTAGTATTTGATCCCCCTCCAGTTCTAATATTGACAGCTTTTTAAGTGAATTCAGTTGCTGAATTCTAATGATTTGTTTACCGTCTCTATCTACCCGCAGAGCATTGCAGGGAGAGTTAAATGAAAGAATGAATGGTTAAGTAATTTCTAAACAATAAAGAGTAGTCTGTTACAATTTTTGTAATCATTGTCATCATCATCATCACCACCTCCACAGTGTCAAGCCGTTGTCTCAACTATTTGCAAACGCCCTTTCACTCCTCTCTTTGCTTCAGTCAGTTCAAAATCCTCTCTGAGTAATTTTTCTCTCCCAGCACTTCTCCTTCTTCAAACTCATCCTCTGTCCTCCAGATTAAGCAACCTCACATCTTTCCAAAAGATTCATTTTCTCCTGTAAGGCTTTTTCCTTGACCACCACAACAATCTCGGAAATGCCCGGTGTCAGCGATGACTGATGACAGAAACTAATCTCTCTCCCTGCTGTCTGTTGGCCCTGCCTTTCATACATTCCATTCTTTGCAGTGCAGATGCCATCTATTTGAATTGAGAGTTCCTGCAGAGGACTGGCCTCCCTTATCTAATTTGCTATGGGAGCATCATTGCTATTTATGGATGAGACACAGTAAACATTAACATACTCTGAGCCCTTGATCTAGAGAAGAAAGATGGCTTTGGGGATGAACTTTCCTAGGCTGCCCAGCGAGGTTGTTTTCTAAGTTATCGAGGAATGGTGAGGAGCCATCATCCATACTCTCCTACATCCATTTGCCCATAGGAATACATTTGAGATACAGATATTGTAGGTTCACTCTGTCATTGTGTCATCTCCTGATATGCCTATTACTAAGTATCCCATTTCCAAGAAAAGACTGGCTCCAACTTTCAATACCCGAGTGACAATCTAAAATGCAGGTGCTTAGATTAATTAATTATTAACATTGAAGCTTATTTAAATATTGTCTCAGTTCAGAGAGTTTTCCTCAAATCCTTTATCTACCCTCTCTTGCTGTTCAAATTATTAACAACTACTATTTATTGCAGAGTCCCTGGGTGTACATATGGCTATGTGTTTGGCTGCTAACTGAAAGGTTGGCTATTCAAACCCACCCAAAGGCAATGCTGAAGAAAGACCTGGCAATCTGCTTTTGAAAAGTTCCATCCTTGAAAACCCTATGGAGCACAGTTCTACTCTGCAACACATAGGATCACCAAGAGTCGGAATCAATTCCACTGCAACTGGTTTTTTGGGTATGGTAAAACTATCTTGAAGGGTGACTTTCTGTGTTTCCTTACTTAGCCCAAGTCACCAAGACCTCCCCCCATTTCTCTCTCTCTCCCTCTTCCTCTTTATTTCTCTCACACACACATCCCTGAAGAATAGAAGTTAACAATTTGAAGCATGCTTTGTGTTAACCCCAGATTTAGCCAATTGAGCTAAGTGGCTCAGTAAGTATTGACGAACTAAGATCTGAGCCTTTGCTTATACGTGGGATTTAAGGTTTATTTTAATATTAGTCCACTCAAGAAGCTACTGGCCTTTCCAATTAGCCAGAGAATATAGGACACTTTATGTTCAATACTTCAAGTTTAGCCACTGGGGAGAAATTGCTTGAAAAGAGAACTGCTAAGGGACTTAGCAGAGGGGACATTACATCAATATGTAGTCTTATCTTTCTCTTTTTCTCTTATTTTTTCTGAAACCTCCCAACATCCTCAGAAGTCTGCTACTGAAAAGCTTACCTTAAATCATACATGTTAAATCTATATAACTATACATCTAATCAGTATTCCTAGGTCTCTTTGAAAACTGTTTTATTTTAAATTATACAAGTATACATAAATTCAGGCTCACTGTAAGAAAAATTAAAACAGAAAAGAATAGGAATAGAAGTCCCATAACACCTTCATTTCCATTTCATACCTTTTCCTCCCAAATACATCACTATTCATCGTACAGCTGTCTGGACCTTTTTGTATCATTTACTTACAGTTAATTTATACACAGATGTATTTTGTCTTTTTTTATGCATCTGCGTTTATACTAAATATAACCTGCAATTTACTTTGTTCGTTTAATGTACCCCTGAGATAGTTCCATATAATACATAAAGATATATATCATATTCTTTTCAGTGGCTGGATGATATTCTATTTTATAGATGTACAATAATTTGTATAGCCATTTTTGTATTGATAGACTTGTGGGTCTTTCTAAATTTTCACTATCACTGGCGTTACTGAATTGAACAGAATATTTTGTGAGATAGGTTCCTTGAAATAGAATTGCAAGTCAAAGGCTTCCTAAGTTTCTTTGCACAATCTGCTTATTTTCTAAAAGCTTGTTTCATTCAGAAAGTCTTCCAGGAATGATTAAATTAATTTTGACATAAATCTAGAAGAGCATCTTCTTCCCAGCTTTAAAATATTGATACAAAACAATGACTTTAGAAGCAGCATATATATTCTAATGTCACACCTTATACCCATACCCTTCTAAAAAAGGCACATGGTAGAATTAAACCTAGTTGTGTAATGTTAGAGTTGAAAGAAATTCTAGCTATATTAGAAAAAAGTAATAATAACCATGATAATAATAATAGGTAACACTTGGTTTGTGCCAGGCATTGCCCCAGTGTTTTTACTTGCTTATTTCACTTAATCCTCACGAACAACTCTAGATACTATGCTTTAGAGAGGTTTATATATTTTTAGGCAACTCATTTAAACTCTTTTAGCCTCAGTTTTTTCTTCTACTGTAAAATGGAGAGGCTCATACTGGCACTGGCTCTTGAAAGCCAATTGTGTGCATCTCTTTCCAACTTTTCTGTAGTTTAGACATCAGGTTGGTAATTTAAAGTCAGCCATAGTGGGAGTATTTATACCACAGCAATTGGCAAATGCTGCAAATCAGACTCCCTCCCTCCCCTCTCCGCTCTTGCCCATAGATTGGGTTGTTGAACATTTAACACAACAGCTTAAATTGTAGGTTGTTATGAAAATTCAATTAAGTAATACAGGTGCCTGGTACCTAGTAGGTACTCAACAATATGTTAATTCCTTTCCTTGTTTAGATGAGGAAGCTGCAGCCCAGAATAGTTTAGTGACTTGCCCTAGGTTGCACAGCTGGTTACAGATAGAGCTGAGACCAGATCCTGAGGTCCCTGACTCCCAGGCAGAAGTCTTTCTATTAAACCAATGATTCTGAAAGTGTGGTTCAAACCAATGATTCTCAAAGTGTGGTTCAAGGACTCATGGGTGAGTCATCCCTTTTCTAACTACATATCGATGTGAGACCGAGTTTTCTTCATATACTTTAACCAAAACAACATAGCACAACAGATTAAATGCAGAAACAGATATGAAAATCCTGACGTCTTCTATTAAGTCATGAATATAAGCAGGATGCAAAAATGTAAAAGAATGACATACTGCTCATTAATTTTTGTTTGTTTGTTTTGGAAAACAGTTCTTTTTCATAGAAATGTTATTTATGCTAACATGTTTCTAATTGTCATTTTTTAAGTAAATTCACAAATTTTTTAAAATGTTTCAGTTTTAATTTATAACATGGTAAAAATCAATAGCTATAACTCATCTAAACAAAAGTGCTCTGGCATCCTTATTTTTAAGAGTTTAAAGGGGTCATGAAACCAGAAAGTTTGAGAACTTCTGTATAAAAGCTATCCCGCCCTTTTTAATATATTATGATGCTTTCTGTGTGTCAAATAAGGAGAAGGAATTATAATAACCACAAACAATCTTTAAATTCTTGAATAATTTAGCATATCCTAGAACATAAAGGAGCTCTGGTGGCGCAACGGTTAAGCACTTGGCTGCTAATGGAAAGGCTGGCTATTGGAACCCACACAGCAACTCTGAGGGAGAAAGATCTGGCTTCTGTAAAGATTACAGCCAAGAAAACTCTATGGGGCAGTTCTATCCTGTCACATGGGGTCACTATAAGTCAGAATTGACTCAGCAGCACCCAGTAACAAAGAACATAAAACTCTGAATCTGGGAATTTTGAAATAATGTCTGAGTTTAAAAAAAAAAAAAAAACCAGTTGGATTAAGGTTAGTGTGTTGGGGAAGGGCTCACTCTGGGTGTTAGCAGTGAGATGGGGGACATGTCAGGGTGTGTCAGGTGGGCAAGCTTCAGTCCAGGGAGGGTGGAGGCATCTTTCTTTACCTCAGTTGCTTCAGGGCCAGGTCAGAGGGTCTTCAGCTCAGCAGGGGGCACCCTGTGAGCAGGCCAGATCACGGACCCTCTTCCTCCCCTGCCTCCCATGCTACACTGAAGGGACTAAAATATGGCCCATTCAGGTCCCTTGCTCCTATTGCAAGTTTCTTTAGGGAGTGTCTTAGTCACCTAGTGCTGCTATAACAGAAATACCACAAGTGGACAGCTTTAACAAAGAGAAATTTATTTCTTCACAATAAAGTAGGCTAAAAGTCCAAATTCAGGGTGCCACCTCCAGGGGAAGGCTTTCTGTCTCTGTCGGCCTTCTCATCAGTGTTCCCCTGGATAGGAGCTTCTCCGTGCAGGGACCTTGGATCCAAAGGACGCGCTCTGCTCCCAACACTGCTTTCTGGGTGTTATGAGGTCCCCCCTCTCTGCTCAGTTCCCTTCTTATCTCTTGAGAGATAAAAGGTGGTGCAGGCCACACCCCAGGGAAACTCCCTTTACATTGGATCAGAGACGCGACCTTAGGAAGGGTGCATTTTGGTTAAAGTATCAATTATTCTACTTGTCATCTGAATCTTTTCAGAGTAGGGGGGAGTTTTGAAAGGTGCATGAGGACAACCAGGTGCTCGATCAGAAGATTGTCACCAGGACCTGAACTATGGGGTGTGGCAGGCAGAAAGCTGAGAAACAGACATTTCACCACTTGCAAATGGCTTAGGGTTGGTTGGCCCTACCTGTGCCCGTGCAGTTGTAATTGGGTACAGTACTTTTCTTTTTTTAAATCTGAGTATGTTGGAACTAGTTTCCTGGAGGATACGTCAGTTCAGAGATCTTAGACCCTTGGCCATGGGCCATAAAACACGCTTGACCTGAGTATGATATAAATACCTTCCACTCCATTGATGTATTGATTTGTTTTCATTTCGCTGTCTCTGTGTACTATACACATCCATCTCCCAGCCTAAGTTCCCAGAGAATAAGGGCTGGCTTGAAGAAATCCTTTTTGAGCAATACAAGAGCTCAAAGAGGCTACGACTTCTTATTCACCCAGCACCAAAAATGTTGCAGGCATTCAAATATTAAGCTTACCCAGTTTCCACAATGCTTAACAGATGAGGAAACTGAGTCTCAGATAGGTTATATATGTACTATAGGATAATGTTTTAAAAAGCATTTCCTGCTGTTATTCTCCATGTTGGTAAGTTAGGGGTTTACTGTTGGTTCACTTGTTTCCTTGCAGCTCTCATACCATTAAGACCAGGCATTCAGACTGAGGATGAAGAGGGATGAAGGAACACCAGTGAGGGAAGGAGAAAGAAGTAAAGGGAGGCAGGGGAGAACGGACATCAAAACTCTCAAAATAGACAATTTGAAACTAAAAGATGCTGAGTGGTGTTGAATGTGCAGTTTTAACCTTTTTCCCCTACCCTACTTCTGAATGGGAATAAGAGCTAGACACCAAGTTGTCTGTATTTTTCAAACTTCTTGACAACTATCCACAGTAAGAAATGCATTTGATATTGTGACCAGTAAAATACATGTGTATCTATATTACTGAAACTAGTTTCATGGAACAATATTTAACCCTTCCTATATCCAAGGCACTCTATTATTTTCTGTGCCATTCTACTTCTTTTTTTTAGAAAAGTAAGACAGTCCTATAAATAGATTTCATGACCCATTAATGATTGCCAAACACGATTGCCAAAACATGGTTGGAAAAACACAGAGATATAGAAAAGTTATTTTTTGGCTCACCTAGGTAATTTGCTCCACCACTCATCTGTCAGTTTGTCACTCTGTGGTGGCTTGTGTGTTGCTGTGATGCTGGAAGCTATGTCACCAGTATTTCAAATACTAGCAAGTTCACCCATGGTGAACAGGTTTCAGTGAAGCTTCCAGACTAAAACAGACTAGGAAGGAAGGCTTGGTGAGCTACATTCTAAAGTTAGGCAATGAAAACCCTATGGGTCACACACAGCCTTTTCTGATGTGGTGATGGAAGGTGAGCCCCCTAGGTTGGAAGGCACCCAAAATATACAGTAGCTGCAACAATGAACTGGTGCATACCAGTGATTGTGAAGATGGTGCAGGAACGGGCAACGATTTGTTCTGCTGTACATGGGGACACCATCAGTCAGAACTGACTCCATGGCAACTGACAACAATAAATAACTTGGTCAAGGTCATGTAATATAAGTGGTGGATCTGGAATTCACCCTGTATTTATTTGGCTGGGAGCCTTGGTGGTGCAATGGTTAAGAGTTTGGCTGCCAACCAAAAGGCCAACAGTTTGAATCCACCAGCCACTCCTTGGAAACCCTATGGGGCAGTTCTACTCTGTCCTGTAGGGTGGCTATGAGTTAGAATCAACTTGACAGCAACAGGTTGGGGTTTTTTTTTTTTTTTTGGTTTTTTGTTTTTGGTTTATCTGGCCGCTGAGTGTGAACCAGCCCCAGGGAAACGCCCCACCAGACAGTTAGAGGTCCCCAAGATACAACCAGTCCTTTATCTCACTGACTTCCTGTGTTTTAGGAGGATACACCTGGGATCCCATCTATTTTCAGCTACAAAATATTTCTTCCTTGACACAATATGGAATCATATAGAGCTGCAGGCAAATTCTGAAAAACTTTATAAACAGTCTGGAATTATCAAAGAGAATAAAGGAAAATGACATTCTCCCCTCTGTAAAGGGAACTTCCTGTGTAGGTGTACCTTTGCTCAAGAGAAAAATATAACATTCACCAAGTTCAAGGAAGACAGGAAGTAAAAACTCTTCTTCCTGTGGGCCACCTAATCCCACACCTAACCAGTCCAATCTCCATTAAGAGGAGGAGTACGAGGTAGAGTTGAACCAGGAGCAAAAAAAACCAATTCTTCCCTTACTCACTTACTTCTTCAGCTCTTCACACTCTGTACCTTCTTGGCTACTTTTTCCACCCCCTGCTTATTTCTTTCACGATTTAACTGCTGTTAATTATACTTTAGGGTAGGCTATAGCGTTGAAAGAAAATGAAAAACAAAAAGTCCTCTCTTTCCATGAGACAGGTTAATGATACTTTTCCTGGGGAAAAAGGAATCTGACTTCCCAAGCATTTCGTCTGACCAAGTTGGAAATCTTCGTCTTCAATACATGTAATTCTTTATCTTCTGAGTGTTTCTAGGTGTGGTGGTCTTTGTGGGGAAAAAAAAACAGTTGCTGTGGAGTCAGTTCTGACTCATGGAAACCCGATGTGCGTCAGAGTAGACCTGTGCTCCATAGGATTTTCAGTGGCTGCTTTCCAGAAGTAGATTGCCAGGCCTTTCTTCTGAGGCTCCTCTGGGTGGACTCAGATCTCCAACCTTTCAATTAGCATCCGAGCACCTTAACTGTTTGCATCACCCAGAGTCTCCCTCTTTAGGAAAATCCTGGAATAAACTTGCTCTGAACTTTTCCTCATACTCCAGTTGCTTGTCTATTCTGCTCTCTCTCTTAGATTCCCATCATTCCTCCTACTGGAACAGGTTGGCTGGATGAAGCTGTCAACTCATAATCTACCAGCCTTAAGTGATCTGGCCCCTGTCTCTCTGCTCCTTTCTCACTCAGGCACTGAGCTCCAGTCTCTCGGGGGTCTCCTTTAGGTTTTTTAATGGAACGAGCTCTTTGCTGCCTCAGCCCCTTTGCAGAAGCCGTTCCTCTTTCTGTAAATCTCTTTCCTTGGTTCTTCACATAGTTAGTTCCTTCTCTTCCTTGGGGGCTCAGCTTAAAATGTCACATTCTCAGGGAGATTTTCCTCAATCATACCATCTAAAATAGGTCTCCGTTGTTATTCTCTGTTTTAGCCCTTGGTTTCTTTCATGATACCAACTACAATATGTTAATACTTTACTTTTTATTTTTTTCCTGCCTGCTTCACTATAATGAAAGCTTCCACATGAACACAATTAAGTGTTCTGGAATTCCTATTTTTCAAAATGTTATCCATAATTTGTTATGATCCACACAGTCGAATGCCTTTGCATTGTCAATAAAACACAGGTAAACATCTTTCTGGTGTTCTCTGCTTTCCGCCAAGATTCATCTGACATGAGTAAGGATATCCCTTGTTCCATGTCCTCTTCTGAATCCAGCTAGAATTTCTGACCATTCCTTGTCGATGTACTGCTGCAACCGCTTTTGAACGATCTTCAGCTAAATTTTACTGAACGTGATATTAATGATATTGTTTGATAATTTCCACAGTCTGTAGGATCACCTTTCTTTGGAATAGACACAAATATGGACCTCTTTCCATTGGTTGGCCAGGTAGCTGTCTTCCAAATTTCTTAGCATAGATGAGTGAGCACCTCCAGCACTGCATCCATTTGTTGAAACATCTCAATTGGTATTCCATCAATTCCTGGAGCCTTGTTTTTCACCAATGCCTTCAGTGCAGCCTGGACTTCTTGCTTCAATACCATTTGTTCTTGATGATATGTTAACTCCTGAAATGGTTGGATGTCAACCAATTCTTTTTGGTACAATGACTCTGTGTATTCCTTCCACCTTCTTTTGATGCTTCCTGTGTCATTTAATATTTTGCCCATAGAATCCTTCAATATTGCAGCTCAAGGCTTGAATATTTTCTTCAGTTCTTTCAGCTTGAGAAATGTGGAGCACGTTCTTCCCTTTTGGTTTTCTAACTCCAGGTCTTTGTGCATTTCATTATAACTTGAGGACAGGCCTCTATAAAGCAGCTCCACTTTTCTGGGTCACATTGTAGCTGGTGGTGTCAACCATGGCATGAACTTCACTTTCTCGGAGGATGCTAAATGTCTGCAAAATGCTAAAGAAGAGGACGTCAGTAGCTACGAACCTAAGAGCTTTCTATCAAGATGCTCTTCCCTTGAATGAGGTAGAACCTTGAGTTTGTGTCTTGTTAGAAGGGCCAGAAAGAAATGAATTTAGGTCTTTGCAGTTCATAAATATTTATTTTATACTTCCAATTCCACATCTGTCCTGGGTTGCTACTATAGACTCTTACAAAATTTTCTTTTTATTTTGAGCTACGTGGGGCTCGCTTTTCTTTTTTTTTCCTGGGGGGACTATCATACACATAGGACTAAGAGAGAAGGAATTTCTCCAGCTTGTTTGAAAACTTGTAGTGAGTTGTCTTCTAAGTGTTTTAGGCTTCAGTTTCTTCATCTATAAAATAGAGAATTAGCAAAATTAATGAACCTTTGTCTTTCATAAAATGTCTCATAACACTGCATAGGACAGGTGCTGTGCAAGGGCAATGCTATGGCACATAGTGTTTTGTTAGTGTTTATAAACTTGATTTGAATTTTCCATTAATTGGAATTAATCCTGTTTATAAGGAAAGACTTTTCCAATTAAATCACTGGTGTGCGACTTTGGGTGCCTGAAGTCTTCATTTTACTTTACTTCTAATAAAATGAGTTCCTACTCTATTTTGGGTAAATTCTTAATTTGCATCTTCCTCTGGCCAGTTTCAATGAAGCAGTTTCACCTTTTATTTAGTCTCTCTAAACGTTCTTATTTGTGTTACAAAATTCTATTTGCTATTATGCCTCTTGTCATTATTAAAAATCACTTTACTGCTGAAAATTAATAGCACTGTTTATTCAAGGTAATGTTACTATGTGCCTTAAGATTTTTTAATAAAAATAAATAATCTTCCATTAAACTATTATTTTAGTAAGTCGTATTTTATTTTTATCCTGGCTGCATAATATTTCTTTCCATTAAGAATGAAAATTATCTTGAACACCACATGCTAAAAATGGTGACGAAAACACAAAGAAGTAAATGGCCACCTGGTTTTAACATTGAGATATTTTAATGCTATTCCTCCCACTTATAAGCCTTTTAGCCCCAGTGTAATCTTTTCTTTTCTTGAAAAGTAAAAGATTTTGACACACATAGATATGCCTCATCTAAACCCCTCAGTTTCTGCACAGTATTCTTCACTTAAGTTATACACAAGAAATAATGTAAGTTGCAGTATCAATTTGTCCCTTTCTAAGCGTTATTATGAGTCAGAATTGACTCGACAGCAATGGATTTAAGTGGTATCAAAAAAATTAGCAGCCATAGAAGGCCAGAGTGTGTCCTGACCTGCCTGTAGCCTGTTTACTCATTTGATGTCCTGGGGTGCTTTAGTCTGAATCCATTCGACTTTGGATACAGACAATTTATCACAATCTCAAATCACCCAAGCTGATTTCTTCTGACTCAAGAAGACCTTTGGACCAAAAAAAAAGTGGGGGGCAGGGGGGACTGTTCTAGGTTATACCACCCCCATCCTAAAACCAGGATTTCCAAATAATTTAGAGAGAGGTGCTAGCTCCCTGTGAACCTCTTCCTATTCCACAGTTACCACGTAGTAAATTGATTAAAATCTTGGGAGTGGGTTTTTAAGATGTTTAAAGTATATAGTCTGTTGTTGTTTCATGTCCTTGAGTCTATTCCAACTCATAGCGACCCTATAAGATACAGTAGAATTGCCCCATAAGGTTTTCTAGGCTGTAATCTTTAGGAGAACAGGTCACCAGGTCTTTTGCAGAGTGGCTGGTGGATTTGAACTGCAGACCTTTCAGTTAGCAGCCAAGCGCTTACCAATGCACCACCAGGGCTCCCCTGTCAATAAAAAAAAACAACAAAAAATAAACAAACCAGTTGCAGTGAGTCGATTCCTACTCATGTTGACCACATCTGTTTCAGAGTAAAACTGTGCTCCATGAGGTTTTCAGTGGCTGATTTTTTAGAAGTAGATTATCAGGCTTTTCTTCAGAGGTACCTCTCGGTGAACTCAAACCTCCAGCATTTAGGTTGGCGGAGAACACTTGACCATCTGCGCTTCCTATAGACTTCAGCTGTCAATTAGGAGGTTCTTAATAAATATTAGGCTCCCCTACCACCATTCACTTAATCTCTGTGACTGGTAGAAACTTGAAGTAAATCCTCCAGGATGCCTCTAAATCCAGATGGTAGTTCAGAGCCACTCTAAACAAGATCACTCTTCTCTCCTCAGATCTCTGCCTACAAATAATCTCTATGGCTGGGATGCTGTTATTCTAGGCTATGGTCTGGATGGCCCATAAAAAAAAAAAAAATAAAACCCATTGCCATCAAGTCAATTCCGAATCATAGCAACCTTATAGGACAGAGTAGAACTGTCCCATAGTGTTTCCAAGGAGAAGCTGATGGATTTCAACTGACAACCTTTTGGTTAGCAGCCAAGCTCTTAGCCACTATGCCACCAGGGCTCCATATGGCTCATCCTCAGGTAGAATTCTTTAGCCCATTATTTCCTTGGTGGATACAGGAATATGTGGCTCTGAGGTAACTCATTAACTATTTAGCATGGTACCTGGCTCATCCACATTTTAGCCTTTACTTTCTTCCTTCTCAAGAATATTTGGAGTGTAAGAAAGCTAGGGAAAAAACATGGCATGAGCATGGCCAACAATCTCCAGTTCAGGCAAAAGGTATTTAGCTTCATTCTCCACCTAGACCAGAAGAGTCCTACCTATGCACATCTCTTGTGCCAAAGGGGCTCCAACATCAAAGCTCTGCTGGCTGTTGCCCAGCTGTGCGGGACTGGACATGGGAGGAATAACAATGCTGATTATGAAAGAGCTCCAGTGCAAAGTTTGAGGTGATGGCGATCAGAGCCTTCGCAAAAAATGTCTTAGGAATAAGTTGAAAAGTGGGGAATTGTGAGAATTAATTTTCTGCAACCTGAGAAGCAGAGAGGCATTGTTGAATGAAAACTATTACATGCCCCTTCACAAAGCTTTTTTTATAGCAGAGCTTTGAACAGGTTCATTCCAGTTCAAACCCCTGCTGAGAATTTGCATTTCTGACAAGCTCCCTCCTAAGAATTTGCATTTCCACCCCTGTATACTGAATCAGAATCTACATTTTAACACAATCCTCAGGTGATTCTTGCATATAAATTCCTAGAAACTTGTTAGAACTGGTTCAAAACCCTGCTTTATAGTCCTTACGATCATCCAAAAGTCACTTATGAACACTGACGGTGTGAGAAATAATCCACTCAAACCAAAAAAAAAGTGCAAAAGCTTGTAAAATGTAAGGTTACCAAAGTTTTTGGAATGGAAACCAAAGGTTTTATACTGCAGTCTACACATGATGACATTCCTGGGTGGTGTAAATGGTTAAGGTACTCAGCTGCTAACTGGAAGGTTGGAGGCTCAAGTCCACCCAGAGGTACCTTGGAAGAAAAACCTGATGATCTACCTCTGGAAGATCAACCATTGAAAACTCTATGGAGCACAGGTCTACTCTGACACATTTGGGGTTGTCATGAGTAGGAATTGACTCCACAGCAACTAGTACCATAATTATTGTTGTTGGGTGCCGTTGAGTCAAGTTCAACTCATAGCAACCCCATGTGATAGAGTAGAACTGCCCGCATAGGGTTTTCTGGACTGTAACCTTTACAGAAGCAGATCATCAGGTCTTTCTCCTACAGAGCCGCTGGGTGGATTCAAACCACCAACCTTTTGATTAATGGCCTAGCGCTTAACCCTTGTGCCACCAGGGCTCCTTGATACACTCTCATAAACTCTCTATTCAACAGGGCCTCACTTCCCAGTATCTCTAGCATGCCACTAGACCTACACCATAGGAAGCCTCCTCTTTTTTCTTCCCCTACCCCACAATATAATGCTCAGGCTTCCAGACCCCATCCCCCAATCTCTTACAGTTACTTTATATAGAGCTATTTCACCAAACTTCTGGAGCTTCTCCAAACTTACATACTGATATGCAGGTGCTCAGTACAAAATAACTCTTCAAAATAACACTTAGGAGGTAGATTTATGAATAACAATCTACCTCCAATTTTTCTCACACACATTTGTCATTCATTGAGCCTAATTTAATAGTTATTGATTGTCTGAAATGACAAAGCTAACAGAGATGAAGCTAGGTCTAGAATTAAAGATTCATTTTTCCACTTTCTACCAGGTAGGTTGGATGACAGGCCAGGCTGGGTGATGTCCTCGAGATGTAACCAAGTCAGCCAGCTGATCCTTGCTGAAGCACAACTCTTCCTACGAAGGAATTCTCATACCAGTTAGCATGAAGATAAGGTTTTCTCCACATGTTACATATCCTTTATTACTTGAAAGGTACTATTACGTTTTTGGTAAATTTAAGTATAGAGACTCAGACTCATTTATTCAGCAGATTCGGGGCTTTTTATGTGCCAGGCACTGGGCTAGGAGCTGGGGCTATGACAGTGAGCAAGACCCAGTATCTGCCCTCAATGAGCTTACTGTCTAGCGGGGAAGAAGGACAAGAAAACAAGCATTCCAACTCAGAGTGTTAAGTGTGATATTGTGGTACGTGTTCAAGAGTTGCCAGACCCAGTCTCGCATTGGGCAAACCTGCTGCAAAAGATCTCTTTAAAGTGTTAAACAGCAAAGATGTCACTTTGAGAACTAAGGTGCCCCTGACCCAAGCCATGGTATTTTCAGTCATCTCATATGCATACAAAAGTTGGACAATGAATAAGCAAAACCGAAGAAGAATTGATGCCTTTGAATTATGGTGAAGAATATTGAATATACCATGGACTGCCAGAAGAACAAACAAATCTGTCTTGGAAGAAGTACAGCCAGAATGCTCCTTAGAAGTGAGGATGGTGAGACTCCGTCTCACATACTTTGGACATGTTATCAGGAGGGATCAGTCCCTAGAGAAGGACATCATGCTTGGTAAAGTAGAGGGTCAGGGAAAAAGAGGAAGATCCTCAATGAGACGGATTGACACAGTAGCTGCAATAGTCAGCTCAAGCATAGCAATGATTGTGAGAATGGCGCAGGATCAGGCAGTGTTTCATTCTGTTGTAAAGAGGGTTCCTATGAGTCAGAACTGACTCAACAGCACCTAACGACAACATAGTCTTGGGGGAGGAAGCTCTAGGAAGACTTTGCTGAGAAAGTGACATATTAGCAGCAGCCAGTGTTCTGAGAGAAGGAAAGAGTGGAGGGCAGAGGCAACATTCCAGTAAGGAAATAGCATGTCCAAAGTTCTGAGGTGAGAGTGAGTGTAGCCTGTCCCAGACTGCAACAGTCCACCGTGGTTAGGTGAGGCAGGGGAATAGTGGTAAAAATGAGGCAGGATGGATCATAAATGGCCCGTAATGACATGACAAAGGGTTTCAGTTTTTTGTTTTGTTTTGTTTTCCCTAGAGTCAGTGGAAGAGATCTTAAGCAGACAGGCAACATATTTAGATATCATTTCTTTCGAAAAATCTCATTTGATGAAATAGCAATTTAAAAAGCGGGGGAGGGGGAGGTATATGTGTAATAGGTCCCTGGGTGGTACAAATGATTTGCACTCGGCTACTTACTGAAAGGTTGGTCGTTCGAATATACCCAGTAGCGCCACGGAAGAAAAGTCTGTTGCTCTGCTTCCATAAGATTACAGCCAAGAAAATCCTATGGAGTACAGTTCTACTCTGACACACGAGGTCACCATGAGTGTCGATATCAACTTGGCAATTTTTTTTCCCTATGTGTGATAATTGCTATGTTTGGGTTGTGAACAAAGTGCTGGTCTGCAAGAACTGAGTGACTGCCCGTGGCTGAGGCAGGATCCAGAAGGCCTTCTAGAGCGGGAAGTCTGGGCAGTGAGGGGGCACTTCAGCAGTGCGAATACCCTACTTCCTAAACGTGTTGGTTTTATTCAGAATTGCACACCCTTTAATTCTTGAGAACTTTGAAGACGGTATCATCCAAGCATCTTCTAAAAGCCACAGCCCCATTTATTATTTATCTGAAGTTCCTGATGACTTTCTTTTTTTGTCAGGGATATGAATCTGAAAGAATTTCAGAGCCCAGATGAAAACTTCCTTGAATAAATTATTACAACATCTTCATCTCCAAGGAAAATCATCAACTACAATAACAATGTCAGGAATCTTAAACTAATTTTGGTTTTATTTCCTAAACGATCTACAGAATCCCCAAATCCTACCAAAATGTTGAAGAATGAAGTTTGCATGATCATTAATTTAGCTCTTTTCCGAGAAAAAATAGCTTCTCTCCTCTAATGGGGGCAATACAATAAACAATGAATCTAGTAAAAGGAACTTGGGCATATAAAAAAAAGAAAAATAATTTTGATAGAAGTGGATGTCGTATTTTAGCTTGTCAAGAAAGAAATGTTAAAAATAATGGTTAAATGATATTTAGCACTTACTACGTACAAAGTGTGATTATTCTTGCATTGTGTCATTTAATATTCAGAGTAATTCTATGAACTAGGTACCAGTGTTATCATCATCCCCAGTTTACAAACCAGGAAGCAGAGATTCAGAAAGATAGGTAATTTGCCTAAACTCACACAGAAAGTAGCAGGGCTGGGATTTGAACCTAAGTCTGTCTCCAGAACCTGTGTTTTATTTATTGTTGCTGCAATCTCTCTTCTTAGAGATTTTGGGGATCTTAGCCAAAATCTTTTGGCTTTTTGGGTTTAAATATCTAGCCACCTTGTGGGCTAGATATTGGATATCAACTTTGGAGGAACGGCTAAAGTAAAGACATATAAGTAGAAGACTAGTAGAGAAAAGATAATTTATACTTGATAATCCTACAATTCCAGTCGCAATTCAATAATCCGATTTTAACATTAATCTCCAAGACCTTCTTTTTTCTCAGATCATCTTTTTTCTTACATCTTTAATGAAGGCTATAGGATATGGCCTTAAATTATTTATTTTTCTTAGATTTGTACAATTATGCTTTATTAGATTATTTTCCATTCTCCTCAGTTATTGTTGTTGTCATTTGCAGCCATTGAGTCTCCCCCTACTCATGGTGACCCCATGTACAACGGGATTGGACTGATCCTTAGGCTCTTCACTGGCTGATTCTTCAGAATAGAGCACCAGGCCTTTCTTCCTAGTCTGTCTTAGTCTAGAAACTCCACTAAACGTGTTCAGCATTATAGCAACACACAAGCCTCCACTGACAGATAAGTGGTGGCCGCACTGATGTGCGTTGGTCAGGGATCGAACCCAGGTCTCACTTATGGAAGGTGATAATTCTGCCATGGAACCACCACTGCCTTCCTTT
Source organism: Trichechus manatus latirostris (assembly GCF_000243295.1). Classification (NCBI taxonomy): domain Eukaryota; kingdom Metazoa; phylum Chordata; class Mammalia; order Sirenia; family Trichechidae; genus Trichechus; species Trichechus manatus. Next base: position 1,033,859 of record NW_004443965.1, read on the forward strand.
TGTGATTAAGAAGGACTAAATACTTCTCCTAACATCAGTTGTTTTCAGTTGTGGAAGGTAGCTTTCTGTAGTGGAAGGAGTATAGCGTAATGGTGAAGAGCACTGGCTTTGAACTCTAGCTTTACCGTTTACTAGCTGTATGTGCTTAGGCAAATTAAACATCTCAGAGCCTCAGTTTCTTCATTTGTACAATGCAGATAACAAATCCTACCTTGTAAGGTTGTTAAGAATTAGATTAGTTAACACCTGCCAAGTCCTTAGCCCAGTGCCTGGCATCTGCCAAGTAGTCAATAGATTTTTATTTGTAGTGAAATCTACTTTTTCTAAATATGCTTTTTCTGCTACCATAGAACAAAATATTCCAATAGGTTTCTCAGTTCTGGCATAGTTTGTTCACAAATATTTCCTTTTCCTTACATGGCGTCATACACTCAACCTTTCTGAATAAATGTTTGATTATAAGGTTGACACTGATCCTAGCGGCGATGATTAGAGGGAAGGAGTCACCGGCTCTAACTACCACCTGTAAAATGTGCCCATCAGAACCAAATGTCTTCTTGGCTGTGTTTCATGCTCAGAACCAGGTGGCATTTTAGTAACATGTCATTTGCTAGAATACTGAAGTCCTCCATCAGTTCACTCTCCTGTTCTCGGGTCTGACTGTTGGCTTGAACCTGTGCCACCGACTCATAGGGTATGTTTGCCTTTAGTGATCAGGAAATGGGCTGCTGTGTAGGCACAATGCCCAAGGTCTGAATGCAACACACACTTGAACTCAGACAAATGACAGGTTTATCCTCTTGTTTGTTGGTTTATTGACTGATTGATTTTTAGAACACAAGGCTTCTCTATGGATCAGCCCGGCCTCCTTCCTTGGAAATCTGTGGAATTGGTGACTCCGTCCACCTATGTGCAGTGTGAGAGCTAGATGTAAAAGACCTCGTGATTCTTTCTTTTTTCTTTTTTTCATATACTGTAAAATTCACCATTTGAAGTGTACAATTCAGTGGTTTTTAGTATACCCAAAAGGTTGTGCAACTGTCACTACTAGACCTAGTGATTCTTACTTTCCCAAATACCCGTATCTAATGACAGAATTAAGTTTTTGCCTAGTATCCGCTTACCTTTACATTAGTTGCTGGTGCAAAAGATCCGTAGTTCTGACCTCAGTGACCTTCAGTCTACTTTAGTCTGCATATTAAAGTGGGTCTATTAAGGAATTCCTAATATGAATTATAAACATATTCCTTTTTATTTAGGTGTTTTCTCCCCCACTTCCAATGATGAAAGAAGTGATTGTAAAATATATAGAACCTACACATTTTTAACTCTTTTCCTCTCATACACTAAATTACTCTTCTTGACGAGAGTTTGCAACATATACCTAGAAAAACATCCTTCCAGGGGGTAAAATTCAAGCCCCCAACTCTATCTCCTGCTAATATTATCTTTTCTTATTATATAGAGGTAGAAGTGTTAATATTCATATTGCTTCTTGGTTTCAGAGATCCCACTCCCATTTGGTAAAAATTATTTTTGCTTATAATATTTATCTTTTCAGATTCAAAATGTTTTACGTTTAGTATAGCCTCTTTGACCTATCTTTTTAAAATGTAGACATTTGAAAGAGTATGCAAACACGTGCCATGTTTTGTGTTTGAAGATAATATTATGAACCTATGCTGTCTATGTAGAAATCGTTTCCTGTCTTAATGAGGGATTTGTATCAATGGTACAGTTACAGCGGTAGGGAAGCATAAATATCCCAGGCAAAAGGCATACCAACTAGTGAATGCCAGTACAGATAGAATTATGTTAGCACAAGCTGCCTTTCTGTTATTGGTTGATATTAAGCTGCTTGCTTTTTAAAGGAGGAATTATGGATAAGCAAACATGTCTAGAAGATTTCATTTGAAAGGCTATAGTTTCACACTTAAATTTCTTCAAGTAGTGATAAAAATGGTAATGAAGACAGAAGGCCATGCTAATTGCAATTCAACAATTCTGGCTAGTGCCGTTGCTATATATTGGGGGAGTGGTTTCCATTTCATATCCAATTCTACGATAAATCATTCACTCATTCTAATATATATTAAGCATCTACTATGTATGAAACGTGGTGTTAGGGACTATTTTCTTAAGGATCTTATGATCCAGTGGAAGATCCCACGCACTCTCACATGACAAAGAATACAGATACAAGGTCAAATTAAAATAGAATTGAAGGAACATCCAAATTATTTTACTCAAATTTTATTGCATTGAATATGTTTGATATAAGTAAGTTACTGGTTAAGTCTCAGAAATCTTTCTATAATAGTGAGGTTTTCATCGTGATGGTATTTATTAAAAGGGGATCTGAACTGTAATATAATACAATTATAATCATAAATATAATTACGAGTGTGTAAGTGCAAAGGGAATATAGTAGAGGAGATTAATTAGAGACAGGTGGGTCTAGGCCTCCTCCAAGGGCTTCTGATAGATTCAGGGGGAGATCCTGGTTCTCTCTAGACTTCTTTTTGCTCCCAAGGGACTCTTCCTACACTGAGAGCTTGTGATGGAGAAGGTAAGGGTCTTTTTCTCTGCACCCAAACCAGTAGGGCCTTTTGGCTCCAGCTTTTAAGACACTTTGGAGTCTCCCTTTATTTCTTTAAAATAACTAATACTACTAGAAAGTACTATATTATCCACTAGAGAAATTTTCTTTTGAAACCTTTATGTTAGAAGTTGTCCCCACATTTGAAAAACAGCCTTTAAGATAAAGAGACATATAGAGGACTGGGGTCAAAACTCCAAATTCTGTTGAGGACAGGCATGCTTAAAGATAGACCCCATAATTTATGAAACACTAATGGATCCTGACATGGCTGCCACTGTGGTCCCGTGGTCACCTCATGTGGTCAGTCATGTATGAGTTCTTACATTAGATCAGGGATATAACCGTTCCACATCTCTCTGCCTTCCCATACAACCTGCACATTTGACAGCCTTTCATATCCAATAAGAAACTCTCCTAACATTGAGCAATGGGTTGATCCCTGGGTACAAGAATCGTTTTTGTGGTAAGCAATTAGAATAAATATAAACGTTTTGACCATGACTGACACTATAGACAGCTTCAAAACTTACCCAGTGAACTGCAATAGCACTAGGTTTTGCTGGGTTCTGTCAGCACGCTAAGCTTCGGGATGCTTATGCACAAAAAGCAGCCATTAGAAGTTCCTAGAGGATCTTACCTAGGTTATCTTTGGTATTAGGTTAATTTAATGTACATATACATATTTTAATAAAAAGCTGAAACAAAACTAGTCAAAGCCCAAGTTAAATCAGAAATGAGAGTGTTGTGGAACTTTAACTCCAAAGGCAATAGAACCCATTACACTGTTTTGACCATCAACTGTGAGAAACACTGAAATTTAGGGATGACGCACTCTGTGATGCTAGGTTTGAGTCATGTAAGCCATCTGTGCCTCAGTTTCCCCATTTGTCTCCTTTTAATATGTATGCAAAGATCTTGCATAAGAAGTCTTTTTTTTATTTTATTGTGGTGAAAATATATGTAATAAAACATATACCATCTTAATGATTTCTACATGTACTTCTTTTTTTAATGACATGTTTTCAAGCATCTGAGTGGGTAATCATTTTACAGGAACAAAGAAAAGAAACTTTCTAAAAAGCAAACTTCTACCCTGGGTTGATTTTACATCAGTACCAAACTACACTTTGTTGCTATGTAGGGTTGGACATCAGCAGTCATGCAACAGCGAAGTTCCAAGAATCTGCATCGGTAAAGTGCCAGCAAGCAAAAAGGTAGCTTGCCATGTTTCTAAACAACTGGAAAGATGGGAGCAGGCTGGAGCAGGCAGCTAGGAAAACCTTAGGCAGGATGTAACAGAACCCCAGGGTTAACAGGAGGCGGTGAAGGTGACGTGGGATCTATGGCTTAACAAAGTGGTTAATTGTCATCACATGATTCCAGTATGTTTGTTTCATAAACCTCCATCCCTGACTGAGGTGGGCAAGGAGTCTTTTTTTAGCCACTAATGATCATTAACAACAACACAAAAAAACAGGGGGAATGAAAGAACAAAAAATGAATGAAAGAAAGAAAAGCATTGTGATTCTTCAGATTCTCGAAAGTGATCAACAACCGGTTCTTTAAAGGCTGTGAGAGAAACATTTCAACCTTATCTCCTCAGCCCCAGCTACCAGCCCAAACTCCCTGTAGAAAGAAGGTCTAGCAGCGTCACTACACACAGACAACAGAGATGGAAGCTGCTTGCTGTAGCCGTCACCTTCAAGACGACAGACAGCCAACAGAGCATCTCACCCTGAAGGTGTACGTGTGATTACACAAAACCTTCACTTGGTCATTTTTTAGGTTTTTTTAAGAATGCTGATGCAAAATAAGAGTTAAATTACAGGTGCCAGTTCCCAGTGTAGAATGCTCATAAACAGCTTACCATTTTGCAGTGGCTGGTCACATCTAGAGCCTTTTGGGATGCAAAAGTACTGGAAGGATTATTGCAAAACTTAAAGACACTTTTTTGCTGCCATTACTTTGTTTTTAACCTAAATTAGTGGGGGTTTGGAGGGGAGGGAGGGCTTTTTAGAGAATCATAATGCTTATATCGTAAACTTAGTTAGTTAAACACTAATGGAATAGCAAAATAGAAAAGGGGGTTAGGTTTAGAGTAGTTGCTTGAAAACTTTTCCAAACTGACCTTAAATAGACAAAGGCTGGTAGAAAACTATGGATGGGTGGACTGTGGTTTATTAATTTTGGTACGTTATCAAATCCTCTAATTTAAATAACCTGCATAGACTTGATTTGTCATTGTGGACACCTCTCTTACAATGTTGAATTAGCACATAATGTGCACAGTTTAAGAATAAAAATATAAATAGAAGTGTATTGTTATTCTTTATGGAGCTATGCTTTTCCATAACCACAAAATAACATTAACATAAAAATATAATGTATTTGGGTATAGCTGATATTCATTTTGAATAAAGCGCTATCAGAATATAAGTATTTCTCTAATTGTTGTATTCTCTTTAAGGTTATCTGGGCCTGGACCCAGGACTGGACATAAGTGTGTGGGGAGAGTCTGGGTATTGCTTTTTAGAAAAGTATTATTTCTGGATTCTTGCATATTTTCCATCAACTTGCTTGGGGAATGATTTTGCATGTATGTAGCTAATGTCTATGGCCATACCACCCTGAATGCGCCCAGTCTCATCTGATCTTGGAAGCAGGGTCAGATCTGGTTAGTACTCGGAAGAGAGACTGCTTGGTAATACCAGATGCTGTAGGCTTGAAGAAGAGCCCTGGTGGTGCAGAGGTTAAGAGCTCAGGCTACTAATGAAAAGGTTGGCCGTTCGAATCCACCAGCTGCTCCTTGGAAACCCTATGGGGCAATTCTGCTCTGTCCTATAGGGTTGCTATATGTTGGAATCTACTCAAGGGTAACCAGCTTGGTTTCAACAGGCAGCTAAATAGCACATGATCCCCTTTCTTTCTCTTTGTTCCCTTCCATTGGGAACATGCGATCTCAGTCTCAGGTTGCAAACTGGACACAGGCACAGAAGTCTGTCTTCCAGAAGGTTAACTGCCATATCTACCACGTGGGAAAGGAGACATATTAATGAACGCACATGTTTTTCTACAGCCTTACATGGACTGACAGGGCTGGAGATGTCTGAAATGATTCGGTTAGATTCATCACAGTTGTCCAGAAATCATTTCCTGTGATATTATGCACTGCATTTCTCATAGGGCTTCCTTGTCAAGAATTTTCCCCTCATGAACGAAATAATAACTTAAAGAGTTTAATAGATTTTATGACTGAATATTGAAACAGCATTCCCTATTTATGAGGCTTTCTAGTTTTCTTCATGCAAATGAGCAGTTACACTTAACAAGTCAGTCTTGTATTTGGTAAAAGAAAACGTCACTATGGGCCAAGTCCTGTGAGTACATGTAGACACAAGCACACGCTGGTTTGGGCATGTATTAGAATCAGATTTTACTTCACTGAGAAAGTAATTTGTTGACCAAAATATGCATATCTGAATTAAAGGAGGCCTTTGGGGGCTCTCTTCAATTCCAGTCCCTTCTGCCTAAGGTCTTCATTTAAGCCCTACATATGTTCCTCTTTTAGACAGTAATGTAGGAAACTTTCTGGCTGACTAGGTCAAGAAGTCAAAAACAGTTTTTCAATTTTCTTCCAGTTTCTACACCCACTTATTCGTGTGGAGTGATATTCTGTGGTGGGTTGTAAAATAATAGGACAGGCATGGTGAGTGAGGGGGTTGGGGAGGTTAGCATCTGTTGAGTACCTAATATGTGCCAAGCTCTTTCCATAAATTATCTCATTTATTCCTTACAACAAGCCTAAAGGTAAATATTATTCTCAATGTCTAGATGAGAAAACGGAGGCGCAGAGACATTAAATAACTTGACCAAATTCACTGAGCTGATATTTAGAAGAGTTAGAAATTCAACCTGAGTTGAGCTCTCAAGTCCAAGTTATTTCCACAATACTATGCTATCTTCTGTGGAATCTGAAAGGTCATGTAGGGAGCACCAGAGGGAGAAAATTCCTTTGGAGGATAACATCTCATATTGTTTGAAGCACGTTTTCAAGCCTGGCTAGTTAATCTAAAAAACAAATTAAAAAAAAAAAACCAAACCCGTTGCCATCAAGTCGATTTTGACTCATAGTGATTCTATAGGACAAAGTAGAAATGCCCCATAGAGTTTCCAAGGAGCAGCTGGTGGATTCGAACAGCCAACCTTTTCGTTTGTAGCCGTAGCTCTTAACCACTGCGAAATTGTGTCTTGAATTTTCTGTGGTCCAGTCTGCATTTTATAGTTGAAAAAGCATATCTGTAAAGAGTTTCATCTTGGTAGCTACAAAGAACAGTTGGACACTCTTGCTTTTGGTACAATAAAATCTAATGTTCATGATAATGACCTTTCCAGTTGTGGCATTAATATTTTAGCCACAGCTCTACTGGTTGCCCGGAAAAGAAAGTCACTCAAGGGGAGTTTATTATGAGGTTAAAATGGGTCATCTACTGGCCATTCTCGGATAATAAAGATCAATGTATAGTCCACGGACTGGATTAGGAACTGGATCTAGAACCAAGTACTTCCTCCATTTTCCCTGCCACTATATGATTTACTGTTTTCATTCCTCTCTGTTCATCTAATCCATTCTCCAGCCTTCTGTACCTGCTTATCAACATACTCTTGGCTGAAAATGGCCACCATAGCTTCTAATTCATCATGATCACCTGACCACTATCTGACAACACTCTTGAGTCTCTTCAAATTCGAGAGAAGATCTTATTCTTCATTGCCATTGTGTGTCCTTGGTCAAGTGTCCACCCAGCCCCCGGTGTCGCCAGGGAGAGAGATATAAACTGACTGTTAATGCTTGTCTCTTTAGCAAAGGTGACAGATATGGGCAATTTTTAGAGAAAGGTGCTCTGGTAAAATAGGCACTTCCAATATATCTTCAACCATAAACAAAAAGTATGTGAATATGGCTGTATAGCTCTTGAAGTATTTTCATATACACAATCTCCTTTAATCTGGAATGACTGGTCCCCATCTTACACTTGAGGTAACTGTAACCAATAGGTTGAGTTACTTGTTAAAGGTAATTTGGCAAAGTACGTGAAGGAGCCAAGACTTGAGACCAAAGCCTAAGTCTTTCCACTATGCTGTTGCCTCTTTGGAAACCCTGGTGGCATAGTGATTAAGAGCTACAGATGCTAACCAAAAGGTTGGCAGTTCGGATCCACCAGGTGCTCCTTGGAAACTCTATGGGGCAGTTCTACTCTGTCCTATAGAGTCGCTGTAAGTCTGAATCGACTTGACAGCAGCGGGTTTGGTTGCCTCTTTGTCCACAGACATAGACATAATTTATGGCATAATACTTTTTTTTAATGTGTAGTTTAATTCGCAATTAGCATTCATGGATGAATTTGCTCATTTGGAACCACAGTGAGTTTTGGCTTCCTTCACAGTATCACATTTTTGTGTTGAACCTGAAAATTAGTATTGCACTCAGTTTTGTCAGAAGCTTGTGAACACATTTTCTTATATTGGTATGGTATGAACTTGTAGGAATTATGGGCACCAAGAAAGGAATAAAGTGGATAGATGGTTCTGGACTGAAGGGTAAAAAAAAAAAAAAAACCAAACCCGCTGCGGCTGAATGATTCCGACTCACAGCGACCCTACAGCACAGAGTAGAACTGCCTCACAGGGTTTCCAAGAAGCAGCGGATGGATTTGAACTGTATTCGAACTGGCAACCTTTTGATTGGCAACCAAACTCTTAACCACTGGGCCACCAGGGCTCCGAACTGTAGGGTAATGTAGTTAAATTCTGTACAGGTAATAGAACATGCTTTTTAAATGTCATGTGGCAGTTTTGTGGAACTGGGAAATGCTGGTTAAAGGGAGGCACATGCTCCATAAATGTAGAGATGTTATGAAGGATTGTCCCTAAAATGCATGGAGAAATAATCCCTTAGGTCTACACCCATGATGGTGTGCTAGTTTTTTCAATGTGTGCTAGTATTGCAAACCAAAAATCAAGAAAAAAAAATTGAATTAAAAAGTTTGGTGTTATCTTTTTGCTCAGAGATAACAAAATTTTCTCATGCTAAATTCTGTTAATTTTTCAAAATTTAAATAAGTGGTACCATTTTAAAGACGAAAGGAATCTCTTCCTGTCCTCAAGAAAAGAACAGTCTGGTATAATGGACAAAGTGAAATGCATCAAAATATAGAACGCTTCTTTACTTCACTCCTAAAGGACGTGTCTGCTGGCAGTGGCCACCATACAGGAAAAAGATGGCAATTTTTCATGCAGGAGCATTACAAATAAATCCCTGTAGTGTTTTAAACATTTGGAAAAGTCTCCAGAAATGGACCTTAAATGGTTACACAGTTAACATTCAGATATCAAAGAATTCAGCAAAATAGAAACTGATTAAATATTAAACAACAAATATTCTTTCTTTCAAAGGACTAATAAGTTAGCAATAAAAATTGTCTTTGAAACTTGCCATCACAATGTCTCATCGACGGCGGATTTTAAATAAAAATTTGCAGGCAGTTCCTATTTAAGCAAAATTAACAACCGAGCGAAGAGAAATGAATTAGTAGCCTGCCCAAACTCACCTTGCCCAGACAACGGTCCACCTCCTTTGCAGCACAAGCTCCTCCTCACGGAGCTGCCTGCAAAATGAAACCGCCCAGGATCGGATCGATCTGTCAGGGAAATGCCTCTGCACAAAGGCAAGGCACTAATCAAGTTCTGCAGCTGCTGACCTGGCCCTCAACACTGAACAAGAAACGCGAAGCCATAAAAGAGAAGCAGATGGTGGACAAGGAAGTGGAGAAAGGGAAACAATAAAGGACGAGTCCCTGGGTTTGAAAATAATGGGCCACCCCAACAATAAAAATCTCTCTGTCCACAGTGATCCGGAAATGTTCCATTATGATGTTCTCAAACAGACTCTCCCTTTGGAGGGAGAGGCAAAGGGTCAGGTGACTTGCTAAGACTGTTCCTGGGTTAGGAACTGGAGCCTGAGTTGTGTGCCTTCGAGTGGATTCCAACTCATACAACCCTATAGAACAAAGTAGAACTGCCCCACAGGCTTTGCTAGGCTATAATCTTTGGAGCAGAGCACCAGGTCTTTTCTCCTTGCAGAGTGGCTAGTGGGTTTGAACTACCGACCTTTCAGTTAGCAGCCAAGCTCTTAAACATTGCGCCACCAGAGCAGTTTCCAAATGGAAGCCATGTTGCTGGACCAAAGAGAAAAGATAGAGCCCAGTCAAAATTAGTAGAAGGAGACATAACCTGGGGGGAGTAGAGAGAGAACGCAAATACATTTTTTCTGTATTTGTGTTCCCCTGAAAACTACTGACTTTACCTGGTTCCCAAGAGAACACTCATAAAGAATCACAACATTATAGAATCTTGGAGCTGACAGTTACCTAAGGCTTTCTTGGAGCCCTGGTGGCATAGTGGTTAAGAGCTACCGCTTTTTAGTCCAATCACCTTATAGACAAGGAAAGGGAGACTCAGGAAGATCCAAGAGCTTTCCCAGAGTCAACACACAAACTAGGGACAGAGAGCTAGAAAGAACCAAAATCAATTTCCCCTAGATCTCAGGATAGTACTTTTAGAGTTTCAGTAAAATTTCCAAACTTCGGAAGCCCTTTCAGCTATGAGTTTAGTGAGTTGGTTGAAATGGAACACTATGGGAGAGTTAATAATAAAACTGGTTTTGTAAGTAATGACTTCTATAGCAAATATGACTTTCCCATCAGTTAATCTATAAAGTGTATTTTGGTTTTGCAAATGATGAGGCAGTTGTGTTCCTGTTGGATGGCAAGGATTCTTTTCAAGATGTAGTCATCAGCTGGATTAAGTGTTAATACAGCATAGATTGACATTTAACTAGATAATTTCAACAGTGAAATCAAGGAATCCAGAGACTCTGAATAGCATTGTAGATAGCACCATTGCACTCACTTTATCCTCCTCATTTATTTGATTAATGCATACAAAAATGATGAGAGTTGTACGGAATCAGGAGGGGAGTGATTTGCCTGAGTAGTTTGGACATTAAAGACTTACGCTATGGAGGTCTTTAGGCAAGTATTTTGTGTTTCCATCTCTAAAAAAAAGAGTGGATAGATCACTGTAGAAGCAACCATGTCTTTTGTGAAGAGTATCTGCTGTTAAAAGACAATATTCTCTGATTTACATTAGTATTGCCTGGCAATTTAGGAACCAGTCTATAAACATGAGTTTTACTAATCCAGTTCTAACCGCCATAACCTGTTACTCTGTATCCCTCTCCTTTTTGTCTCCAAACCTGGTGAAAATGAAAATATTTTAATTAAACAACTAGAACGACAGTGCCTATAAAGCACGTGTGGTTTTATAAATTTTTACCAAGCAAGACCATTTAGCCAGGCAAATTGATTAAACTTACCAATCAACTTGATTTTACTGGGAGTCAAAGATTTATGAGGGGGAAATGGGAAGATAATTATTTAAGGGGCACTGAGTTAAGTTTGGAAATGAATAGTGGTGATGGTTGCACAGCACAATGAATGTAATTAATGTCACTGACTTGTACATGTAAGAAATGTTGAAACGGCAAATGTTTTCTTATATATATTTTTACCACAATTAAAAAAACTAAAGGAAATATAGAGAAAAAAAGACAATATTTCCTTTGGACATATTTAGGTTATAAACAACTAAGAATGAATATGCAAAGGCCCCTGTAAAAAGCAAAGCACACTTTTCAGAGGCTCATCTACTTAAAAATCTTCCACTAAAGTATAAATCATCAAGGAATGAAAGAGCTAAGGAGAACATCTGGTAAAATACAATGAGAAATTGTGGTAATTAACACAGTGCAGACATTATCCAATAGCATTAGTAAGGTTAGCAGTTTGAGTCCACTCAGAGGTACCTCAGAAGAAAGGCCTGGTGATCTACTTCTGATAAATCAGCCATTGGAAACCCTTTGGAGCACAGTTCTACTCTGACACACACCGGGTAGCCATGAGTCAGAATCAACTCAACGGCAACTGGTGTGGCTTGGTGTATTTGTTCAACTTTCCCACAGGCACGGTTTGGGAGTCAAGGGGTCATGCCAGGGAAAGCACTCAATTGGCAACATTATCATGAAACCTACCTGCATTTGTAAATAAAGGAAATGAGAAGTGTATATTTCAGTACCAAACGCAGAAGAAGTTAGATTCTCACACATCCAGGTATGTACTCTTTTTTTTTTTTTTTTGCACCTATTGTGTGCTCCACTACCCGTCAGTTTGTCATGCTGTGGTGACTTGCATGTTACTTTGATGCTGGAAGATATGCCACCGGTATGTCAAACATCATCAGGGTCACCCGTGGTCAACAGATTTCAGTGGAGCTTCCAGACTAAGACAGACTAAGAAGAAAGACCCAGTGGTCTACTTCTGAAAATTAGTCAGTGAAAACCATATGGATCACAACAGAATACTGTCCAATATAATGTGGAAGATGAATCCCCTAGGTTGAAAAGCACTCAAAATACACAGTGGCTGTAACAATGGACTCGAACATACCAACCATAGTGAAGATGGTACAGGACCAGGCAACATTTCATTGAGCTCTATATGGGGTCACTATGAGTCAGAGCTGGCTCAATGGCAACCAACAACAACTATGTGCTAGATGTAACATTCGGTGCTAAAAATACATGAAGATGGAAGTTTATGAACTAGTGAGGAAGATGAACACGCATATAAAAAACTGCAGTGCAGCACCATCATTCCAAGACCCCAAAGGAAAGCAAGCTTAAGACTGCAAAAAGTGAGCAAAACTTACTCGGAGAACCTGGAATGATCCTGGGGGAATGGATGAGAAAACAGGACTAGAGGGCAGAGAAATTCTGGACCGATGGAACTGCACTGTTCAGAAGCATGAAAATGAGAGAAGTTGATGTCTTCTGAGAGTATAAGTGGGAAGGTAGGGAAAGCAAGGTACATCATGTAAGACGAGAATGGACAGGCAGCCAGGGGCCTGATGAGGAAGAGGGCCTCCTGTGGGATTGTTTCTGGTTTCTTGGCTACAATGAGTAAAGCTGCTATGAATATAGCACAAGTGTTTCGTGAGCATATTTTTTAAAATTGCTATTGGATAAACACTTCAGAGTGGAATTGCTGAGTCATAGAGTAGGTATATGTGTAACTTTATAATAAATACCATGCATTTTTCTAAAGTGGTAGTACTATTTTATACTCTCACCAGCAATGATGAGAATTCCTGTTGTTCCACATCCTTTGCAATATTTGAGGTTGTCAACTTTTTAAAAATTTTATCCACTTGAGTGGATGTGTAGTAGTAGATCCGTGACTTTAATTTGCATTTCCATAATGACTAACGATGCTGAGCATCTTTGAATACACTAATGGCTTCTTTTGGGAGGTGTCCAAGTCTTTTGTCTATGTTGCAAGTATGTTGTTTTTTTAATTATAAAGTTGAAGATGTGTTTTATGTATTCTGACACCTTGCTGTCAATACATAATCCACGGAAAGATTTTGTTTAAATCTCCTTCTGTTCTCCCACTGGTTTCATCCTCTAGCTTTTCTAGCCTTTTCTTCCCAAAATCCTGAAAAACATATTTCCTAGCCATATCCCATGCACATTTTCCTTCTCTTAACTATTTTCTCCCCATTCTGCCTTCCCTAAGCACAAAGAAGCATCCTGACAATGGCAGAACTCTGAGTAGATAGGAGCAAGGGAAATGCTGGGAAGTCCCCCCCCCCATTAACAACTTCCCTCACATCTCCCTTGGTGAATGGTTCCTAAATCAGGAAGAGCCTGTGTAACTTGGAAGGCTTCTGGGCAGTCCTGAAGGCTAGAGAAAGGTAAGACTTATTCATTAAGAATGAGTTTTCTATTCTTACGTGTAAAGATATAATTGGTATGGAAGAAGTTATTCTAGAGGCAAAGTCATTTTCAGGAACTTTTCATCCTATTTGCTTTGAGCCTCTACTACTAAACCACCCAACAAATTGGCTCAGCCCCGGGCTCTGGGGGGGCCTAGGTTTGGAATTCCTGGGGAGTCGCAGGTCGGGAAGGAGCCACTGTAGCAGTGCAAACCAGGGAAGCTTGCAGATGCCTGTCTGCCTGTGTTGATCTTTTGGTCTGATACTTGTTTTTAGTTTCACTTTCTTTTAATTATAGTCTCTCCATGTCTGACCTGAACACCACCATTCTTCTAGTTTGTTAGTTAATTTTAATAATAACAGCATATTACCATTACAGTGGCTTCTGAGGTCACACTGTATTACAGAGAGCAGATTGTTAATTAAATGGTAATGTTTTCTGAATTTGGAAGTAATTCCTAAAGCTAATAGTTATTAGTTACCTTGAAATTGTTAAAAAAAAAAATCATCAGTATATAAAATCAGTACATAATTAGCAAACTGCCCTCCAAGAAGCAGATCACATCACACTCTGTCCGAAAGGAACAGCTTTGCTGACGAGGCAATGACATAGTTAAGAGAAACAATGAATCATGAGGGGCCAGGAAAATGGTGCTGCCCAGCTCACATTCAGAGGCAGCATAATTTATGAAGCAGTGAGGACAGTGGGAGGTAGGCTGTCAGAAATGCTAAATTCTGTGTGGAATTATTACATTCCCTTTGAAAGATTCAATGTCATTGAAACGAGGTAATCTGGGGAAGCTTGGAGGTTTTGTACAATTGGAAAAAGTGCAAAGATATTTGGAAATGAAGCCAAATTTCTTCAGCCCTTTTCCCACTGGAAATCAGGCCCAAGGTCTTATGAAAGCAGACTTTCTTTTCAAGCACTAGGAGGAAATACTGTAAGAAGGATGCCCATGGTATTTTGAAACTTCCGGATCCATCAATACTAGAAGGGTCAGAGCTATGCAGAAATACATTGACCATGCCTTTAAGATCTACATTTGCTTAATTCCTAAGCATACTCTTTTCAATTATTTAAGATCAGATATTGTTTATGGGTTCAAGGGAAAGAGAGAATGTAAAAATTAACAATATATGCTGATGACTTGAGCAAACTTATTATCAATCATTACATTTATTATTACTTTTAATAGTAATAATTTCTAACACTTATTGTTGAATGCTTCCTATAACCCAAAAAACCCGTTGCCGTTGAGTCGATTCCAACTTAGCGACCCTATAGGACTGAGTAGAACTGCCCCACAGGGTTTCCAAGGCTGTAATCTTTACGGAAGCAGACTGCCAATTTTTCTCCCATAGAGTGGCTGGTTGGTTCAAACTGCCAACCTTTCAGTTAGCAGCCAAGCGCTTAACCAGTATGCCATCAGGGCTCCTTTCACTGAATGCTTACTAAGTGCTAAAGGCAGTGTTAAGTGCTTTGCATGGGTTATTTCCTTTAATCCTAGCATAAATATAAGCATCACCTTTAATTCAGAGATGAGGAAACCGAGGCTTAGAGAGGCCAAGCAATTTGCCCAAGATCACATAATTTGTCAGTGGTGGAACCTATATTCCAGTCATTTCCTTTAGCTTTTATAAAGGTATAAAGTTTTAATCTAATAAAAAGATTAAAATGACTAAGTATACTTGACATTTTGAAATGGAATATGATTCACCTTGAAGAAGAGCACTCTGGATTTTGGCAGGGCAGACTGGCAATTTTTTTTTTGTCTAATCATTTTTATACAATTCCTGTCTGATCCATAACGGCTCTGTGGTATGTACTCTCTGAATACAGATGAAATAACTCCACCTTTAATGCCTCAATGGAACAGTCCCTCAACACGTGAGAAAGTTTATTCAACTTCGGAAAGTGGTATCTGCAAACTGTTTCAAAACCACCTCATACTACATTCAGACCTTTTTTCTCCCTACCTGTTCATACACTCAGCTTGTTTTTAGGACTTGGATCATAAACAGATTTCTTCTAATGGGTTGTATTATTTTCTGTCAAGCAGCCATTCATTTCCTTGGAGGTCCATTGTACCCATTATCCATTTCTATAGGGGTAGGTAGTCCCGTTTCTGAGGTATTTATAAGAAATTTTATAACTGTTTCTATGGCGACAGAGGATGAGAACATTACTTCAAGCCATCTAAAATGATAATTCACCAAAACAAGTGCATACCTTTTTGTTTACTACCTGGCCATTGAAAGGTCTAGGGTAACTTGGTTGGCCATTTGAAGAAACACTTTACTCCTCATTTCTTACATCAGGCAGCTACCTGGTCAGAGAACAGATTTCAAGAAACATGAATGACCACAGAGCAATTTTAGCAACAGCTCTAGCTGCACCGTTTGTGCTAAACAATGCCATTTCCTGGGTGCAGAGTGATTGGACTTCAAAATGAACCATCAGGCCCACAGGCAAGCTCAGTATAGCAAGCAGGCCTGCTCTCCAGGGTAATGTTTTAGTTTTTCTCTTCTGAATCAAATATCAGAAGTAAGCCTTCTCCATTTATGTATGATACCAGAATAAATAAAGGTGCCTCCCAAGGGAAGCATTTGGTTCAACAGATGGTTATGTGGACGCTGTGTGGCATTGCACGAAGAAAGCAGGCTTCTGGCTCCTCAGGACTGAATTCAAATCCTAGCTTTGGCTGTGGGACCTATGAGAAAGTTACTTATCCGCTTTAAGGCTCTTTCGTCACCTGGAAATTAGAGACAATAATGCCTCCACTGTCAGGGAGTTATAAGGATTAGAAATAATATATGTGTAATCTGGGACCCACATGGTCCTATCTTAGAGAAGAAACAGAAGCTAGAAGCAGTTAGGAGTAAACCATATCCCTTACTTCAGTTTCTCAGAGCACAACAAAAGAGGTCCTGTTTGTAATCTACAACAGCTCTTCATAAAATCACCCCTGTCCCATTCTTCTCCTTAAAGTCCTGCCCTCATAGGGCTATCCTCTCTTTCCCTCTCTCTTCCTTCCACCTCACTAGTTCTGTCTCTTTGGCTCCCAGTCTCTCAATTCTGTATTACAAACATCCAGGAATCTGGCAAAAGTTTTATTCTCCTCAGAGGGCAGAGAACAGGAAGAAACTGGAGAGCAAAGCCAGAATTCTCGTTAGATGGAGAAGGGTGTGGAAAAGGCTGTAAACACACACCCTAATGAAATTTGCTCTGTTATATACATATAATACTTAACTCAGTGCTTAGAACCTAGTAGGTGTTCGACAAAAAGATCCTAGATTTATGAGCATGTGGGCAGTGGTGGTTCAGAGGTAGAATTCTCACTTTCCATTCAGGAGACCCAGGTTCAATTTCTGGCCAATGCAGTTTGAACTCAGCCACTACCCATCTGTCAGTGGAGGCTTGCATGTTGCTATGATGCTACAAAGAATTCAGCGAGCTTCCAGACTAGGACAGACTAGGAAGAAAGGCCTGGTGATTTACTTCAGAAAATCAGTCAATGAAAACCCTATGGATTGTAAAGTTCCAATCTGCAACTGATCATGAGGATGGCACAGGAGGGGGCAGCATATTGTTCCATTACGCCTGGGGTTGCCATGAATCAGGGCAGACTCGGAGGCAGCTAATAACAACAACAGGTTAATAAGCATCTACAATGTGCCAGATACTTATCTCTTGAGCATGAGGGTTAGAGCACAGTGATTAGTAAGGTAAGATCCCCACCTTAAGGGAGTTCATAGGGCAGAACTTATTCTTGAATTTCGGTGTCTGTTTTAAGCAGTTGTATCATCTCTAAAACAATGAACATACACCCAGTTATTTCCATCAAATAGTCTAAGCAGGAAACCCTGGTGAAGTAGTGGTTAAGAGTTACGGCTGCTAACCAAAAGTCTGGCAGTTCAAATCCACCAGGCGATCCTTGGAAACCCTATGGGGCAGTTCTACTCCGTCCTATAGGGTCGCTGTGAGTTGGAATCGACGACAATGCAGAGTAAAACATTTATGGCACAAATGATAAATTAATATATTGGTTGTTGTATTCCAGATAACTAATTTCAAAATGGCCAGGCAGCATTTCTTAAAACAAACAAACAAAAGCAACAACAAAAACTCCACAAAAAGCAAGTTATTTAAGATATGCATTTACTAGTTGTTTATTTGGAGTCCCTGGGTGGTGCAAACAGTAAATGCTCTCTACTGCTAACCAAAAAGCTGAAAGTTTGCGTCCACCTGTAGGCAACTTGTAAGAAAGACCTGGTGATCGTCTTCTGAAAAATCAGCTATTGAAAACCCTGTGGAGCACAGCTCTTCTCTGACACATGGTCACTGTGAGTCGCGATGGATTCAAAGGCAACTGGTTACTGGTAGTTGTATATTTAGCACCAAATGCTATTTGTGGGTTGTATAATCATTAAAGTGTTATCAATGTTCATAAATTTTGTCATCTCTTTTTATCATTTATGTCATCCATGATTGGATTAGAATGACAAGGCGCATATTCTTCACTAATTCTTTGCTTCTTCCTTTTTTTTTTTTTTTTTATAACAATGTGGCTATGTCTGAGCAGGGAGGCTGTGTGTTCTTTGTTGTTCCCTCCTCTGTGGGCGCGATACTGCCCATTTTACTTGTTTTTTTTTTTTTTTTATAACTGCCACTCTTTTCTAGACTTAAGTGGGTTGTGAGTTTTGAGCTCAGATACTTATTAACTGTGTTTGAGGACAAATTACATAAACTTTCTAACCTTCAGTTCAACGTCTGTTAAATGGGGTTAAATTTAGCAGTACCTACCTCATGGGGGTGTTGTAAAGAGTAAATGAAATGATGCGTGTTTGACACCTGACACAGAGTCTGGCACATTGTAAGCACTCAGCAAATGGTTGTTATCGCTGTCGTTGTTGTCATTGTTATTGTTTATTATTGCTGTTGTATCACTTTATTACATGAATTACAAACAGGAAAAAGCTTTATTTTTAAATTCCATTGCCTTCAGCCGTGTTCTGTATGATCTCACTTTCCAGCCACTGGATGATATCTCAGGCAGATTCTGTGGCCTTTCCTGTTAACTTAGGATATTAGACTACAGTCTTACTTTCAGATTTTAAAAAGCCAAGTTGAATCTAAATCACAACTTTCATTTCCTACCCAGTTTAAAGCTTCTCCCCTTTGCCCAGCTCAGGCCTGGCCAGGGCTTCTGCTGATCAGGGGAGGGAGCAGCACAGGATCTATTCTTCAGCCCTGCTGTTCTGCCTTCTCTGTCACCCGCTCTGCTGCTCTGCTGCTTCTGGCTCCTTCAGAGTTGAGGACAGGAGGAAAGGTTTGAGATGGTGGCTGCTGCTCCTTGAACTTCTCTCTTTGACGATCAAATGGCCTCTGTCCTGGAAACTGGCCAACTGCTGGCTTTTTCTTTCCTGGAGCACTTTTGCTGGTTTTTCTGAGGCATTCACCCCTCCACCTCCACACTGCCAAGAATGTCAAACACTGGACTGTTCTCCCAAGAAAGCAATCCTCTCTCTGGCCTGCATGCTGCCCTAGAGCCCAGCCCCTTCCCATACTGCATATTTGGCTTTTCCCTGTCAAATTCTGGAAGGGCAGGCTCACCATTGCCGTTCTCTCTGTCCCTGCTCTCCTCCAGGCAAGAGTCAGGCACCAGGCTCCCTATCACCCAAACTCCAGGGAACATATGCTTTGAAGGGGGAGAGAAACCATAGCACTTTCTACACCTACAAATTCCTTTATGTCCCAGAATCTTGTCTCTGATGATTCACCAATTTATATAGAATGAGAGCATGAGAGGATGGACAGGAATAAAGCCAGCTGGCAAGTCCTGCCTAAATGTGTTTAGCAGCTGTCTTTAGAATGTGTGGACTCTTTACCTATTGTCCTCAGCCATGGAGTTTCAGCGGAAACCCTGAGACAACAGGAAAAGTCCCATTCAACATCCTGTTACATTTTTATTATGCCTGGACTTTTATAACAGCCTCTTAATTGGTTTTCCTGCCTCCTATTGCCCACTATTCCATTCCATTTCATACCTAAACTGCTAGATTAATCTTTCTCAAAAAACACTGATTTATGTAATGTTTCTCCTCTCCTGGCTTCTGCATGTTGGCTACCATCCCAACAGCCCTTTTGAAACTAGGGTCCACAGACTGAATGTAAACCCAGAAGGTTAGCCAGATATCACAGTAGTAGGGTTTCTGGGAGTCCCAAAAACTCCTGTGACACTAGTTGCTTCCAACTGCTTATTTTGTCAGATAAAGTCCCCAGGCTACAAACATAGACTCCATGAATTCAATGAGGTATTTATGGTATGATCAGAGATCTCTGTGGCACTGGAAAGTACATCTTTAATATCTAGTTCCAGTTTCATCATTTCATCAAAATCCTCTACATTTTTAGGACCGACCCACTGGTTGAACATTACGAAGACCACACAGAGCCGAACTCTCCAAAAGCCACATATTACATCAAAAGAGTGCAAAGAAGGCGTTTAGGGAACTGGAATTTTAGAACTCAGGGAACATCTAATTCAACCTTCCTGTTTTACATGTGGCAAAAATGATGACTCAGAGAGGTTGTGAATTGCTGTGGTGTGATTAATTACTTTTGTGTGTGGCCTTTCTACCCACGGTCTTGAAACTCCCACCCAGGTGACTGGGCAGGACTGTGTGATAGGGTAATTGTGACCCACCGAGAGGATTGGTCGGGTTTGCCTTAAAGGAGAGCTAATTCCGGAGCAGGGAGGAGAATCCCACCACAGCCAGGAGCCAGCACGTCCTTTGGATCTGGGATCGCTGCACTGGGAGGCTCCTGGGGTCAGGAGACAGGGAGAGAACGAGCTGTAACCCTGAAGATGGTGAGAAGCAGTGGCGGAAGAGACTCAGCATTAGAGACCTGGCGGTAGGAGTCGGTGCGTTGGGCTTCCCGGCCCACGGAGAAAGAAAGCTGAGTGCTTTTGGGCAGAGCTCTAGGGCCAGGGAGGGGCGTGTCTGTGAGCATGGCTGGGAAGAGGCTGTCTTGATGAAAGAACTGTATTCTTAAGTGTTCCTGAGCCTGAATTGCAACTGTTACTTCCCTAATAAACCCCAGAATCATATGGTCTGTGAGCTCTGTGTGGCCATTGCAATGAATTATCGAACTCAGCAAAGAAGTAGAGAGTGCTGTGCGAGGGACCGTTGGTGTCAGAATTGGCAAAGATGGTGGAGAGAGGAGGCATGTATGACCCCTGCCTCATAGGAATCAGCCTTGGGCTGTTGATCTTGGTTCTCCTTCCCCCTTGTGGGGTTGGAGGAGGTCAGGCACTACCCCTAAGCCATTTTTACACTTGCCCAAAGTCAGCAAGTCATTTGAGGCACAACTAGAACCAGTACCCAGGACTCCTGACTCCTAGACTGAGGCTGGTTTCACCATCCCAGAGGATAGTGTGCCAGTTGGTTTCATTTCTTTGTAAACCACTGTTCAGTTAGTCCCTTGCAGCAGGTCACCTACCTGTAATAGAAAAAGAATGCTCTCTCTGAAATTGTTATTAAAGCCTTCTCTAACAGCATGTAGGGAGAAGAAAATTATTATTATTAAACACTGCAGACACAGAAGATGCTGATGGATCTTTTTGGTTATGAAAGGGAAGTCCCAGGACATACCTTGGATAGGAAAGGCTGAGAAAAAACAAGCCAAATGGTTCTACATAATAAAGTAACAGGGATTTTCAGTTTCCAGTGAGAATTGGGAGGGAGGTATTTCGGCAGGTCCAGGACTTGGAGACGGGAGAATAAGGGGAGAAAAAGTCCCTGGAGAGAGGGAGCAAGCAGACCAGAGGGAAGAGAGGGTAAAAAGAAACTCCCTGTGGCAGAGAACTTCAGAAGCAATGAGGTTTTATATTCAAATTTAAGTGTGTTTCTCTACTGTACTGTCTCTAGTAAAGTCTTCTACACACAACAATGGGTATTACAGGGGTCTTGAGGAATTTAGGATTGGGCAATTTGTCCATGCTTGGGCTATAGGAATGTGGGGAGGCTAAAAAATCGTGGTAAAAAATCATGGAAGATCCTGACTGCTAGTTGCTTTGGTAAGTAAAATAATGCTCCTCCCCCCCGCCCAAAGATGTCCACATTCTAATCCTTGGAACCTGTGAACATGATACCTCACATTGGGTTGCTAATCAGCAGATAGAGAAATTAGATTATCCAGGTGGCCTAATGTAATCACAAGGGTCCTTAAAAGTGGAAGAGGGAGACAGAAGAGGAGGTCAGAGTGATGGGACATGAGGACTCCACCTGCCATTGCTACTTTTAAAGATGGGGGAGGGAGCCATGAGCCAAGAAATGTGGGTGGCCTCTAGAAGCTGAATAAAATTAGAAAATGGATTCATCCCTCCAGCCTCCAGAAAGGAATGCAACCCTGCTGACACCTTGATTTTAGCCCAGTGAGACCTGTGTGAGGTTTCTAACCTACAGAACTATAAGATAATAAATTTGTATTGTTTTAGGCCACTAAATTCGTGGTTATTTGTTAACAGCAGCGATAGAAAGCTAAGGCAGCTGCCTAATTTACATTTGATAAGAATGTTAATACTTATGTTTAACCCAAATATTTTCAAGTTGCTGGGTTCAGCCTTATCAAAAAAATCTCAGAGCTGTCCCCAATATTGCCAAGGATTTCCAGAGTGATGATGAGCTTATAGTCTACTTGGGGGTTGCCCTTTTTTGATTATTTCCTGAATAAAGTCCTCTTGATTAATGTTGGCATTCAAGTCCCTATACAGGTTTGCCTTAGTCTACTTTTCTAAATTCATCTCCCACTATTTCTCTTCATGAATCCTATAATCGCCGAAAGTGGATCATTCATACTCCAAACTTGCTCCTCTTTACCTTTGCTGGTACTGTATTGTCAACTCAAAAAGCTCTATCTTCCTTTCCCTGCATCCTAGGTCTGTTAATAATATGCCCATCCTCAAGGATTAGCTCAAACATTACAATTCCACAAAGCCTCCCCTGGTCTCTCCTCCTCAGAACTCCACCCCACCCCCATTTTGTTCTTAGCTCCCTTGTGACCATGTGTGATAATTTACTGCTGTTTGACCATTTGAGTGCACTCCTACCAGATGTCCTCTTTGCTCTAGCTGCTTGGCATGCCTCTCACCTGTCTTTCCCTTCCATCGTTGCTGTCGTTGGGTGCCCTCAAGGTGATTGCAACTCATAGCAACTCCATGTGACAGAGTAGAACTGCCCCATAGGGTTGTCTTGGTTGTATGTTTATGGAAGCAGATCACCAGGTCGTTCTCCCACAGAGCTGCTGGGTGGGTTCGAACTACCATCCTTTCGGTTAGCAGCCGAACATTTCATCATTGTGCCACTGGGGCTCCACCTATTTTAGCCTCAGCCCTATCTCTGCTTCCTACCCACCCTTGGTTTGGTCTAGGGGAGGGTTTACAGTGGGAGAATTTGTCGTACTGTGGAAGAAGAATGAGGAAGGCAAGACAAATGCTCTCTTCTGTCCTTTTCACCATTCATGTGCCTCCAGTCCCATCATTCTGGTCTCTTCTAGGTGTTCCCAGAAACCATTCTTATACTTTAATGTTCTGTTTCTTAACCCTCAGTCTCTGGCTTCGCTTCATATGTCCCACTGATCTCATATGTCATCACTGATTTTAGCCCCTGACTGATATCACAGGAACTTAGAATTGGGGTAACCCTTAATCGCATAGCAAGAACAGGTGAGATTCTCCTAACATCTCACATTGTAACCGAACATATTTTTTGATGGTTTTTGTTGTTGTTAGGTGCTGTCAAGTCAATTCTGACTCGTAGTGACCCTATGCACCACAGAATGAAACACTGCCTGGTCCTGTGCCAGGCTCACAATCGTTGTTATGCTTGAGCCCATTGTTGCAGCCACTGTGTCAATCCATCTAGTTGAGGGTCTTCCTCTTTTTCACTGACCTCGTACTTTACCAAGCATGATGTCCTTCTCCAGGGACTAATCCCTCCTGACAACATGTCCAAAGTATGTAAGACATAAGTCTCGCCATCCTTCCTTCTAAGGAGCATTCTGGTTGTACTTCTTCCAAGACATTTTTTATGGTAGCAAGTTCTAAACTGTGTTTTGGGGAACTCAGGTTTTGGGTGTTAATATATGTTACTTAATTAAAGGGTTTCGAAGTCAAGAAAGGTTGATGAATTCTCAATGGAACAATTTTAAGCAGTTTTATTGCCTGTAGAACTTCTTAAAGTCTTTGATATGCAAACGTACATTATGAATCTCTGAAAGGGATATATGATATGCAACGTTTCTCAAACTTATTTGACATTGAGAATTTTTTCCTTGAAACTTTCTTGAGGAAATATTGTTCTCTGAATCATATTTTGTCTTATAGTAACATACTTAACTCTTGTGGGTTAGGCATAGCTCCTTGTCAATTGACAAAGGAGTCTATGGAACATAGGCATTATTGTTCTGGTGGTACAAATGCATTTTTGGAATACAGCAGGTTCTGAAGTGGACAACTGCATGTAAGACCCTTCCAGCTATGAGCTGTATGATTGTCCAGAGAACAAAGGCAGACACTCAAGTGGAAAGCATTGGTCAGAAGGGCTGGTATCTAGTCTCAACTTTACCACTATTAGTTTGGTATTCCTGACCAAAATTCAACCTTTTTTTTTTTGTCCTCAGTTTGTTCACCAATCAAATTGGATAATTAATGATGATGTTATAACAAAAATAAATAAAATTTGTTCAACACATCTTACAAAGATTTTGGGGAGGTTCCAAAGACATAATGATGTGAAAGCAATTTGTAAACAATAAGGCATACATAAAAGTAGCATATTATTTCTTAATTAACTTGGTTTTGTAACTGGGACAAAGATATAAAACATAGCTAACTTTCAAATCTTATTATTATTATTGCTGCAAAACACTTCTATCCAAATTATTTCCCACAACCCTGGTAATAAAGAACAAAATTAATGAATTTTAATCTCATTTCTTTTCCCTTTCTAGATGTTCTTTCTGTTAGAAGTGCAGTGCAGTGGTCAAGAAAAAGTAGAATCAAGGGAGGGAAGTAGAAGCCTGACATTTAACAAACTGATTAATCAGGATAGGGTAGATCATCGTCACATTTGATCTTTCTTGATTAGTGGGGTCTGCTTTATTTGGAAACAATGCAATTGGGGCAAATTCTATCCTCAAATTTTATGGCAACTTTCGAGCCAAAGTTATTAGCTGTCACTTGCATTCCCATTGGTGAAAACTAAGGGCATGCCTCTGTTGACAAAACTTAAAATGTCATCTGATGTTTCATTGATTTCACAGAATGTCAAATGTTTCATTGATTCCACAGAAGAGTAAGAAAAAAATCAGGAAGAGCAGGAAATATTAGTTTTCACATTTGCACATTGTCCATCTCATGTGATGGGGCAGAACAAGACCAGTGGGTCATTGGGCAACAGCAACATGGCTGTGTTTCTTGGCCCTATGATCTCCAACCCAAAACCAGACCTGTTCCTGTCAAGTCGATTCTGCTCATAGCAACCCTACAGGGCAGAGTAGAACCGCCCCATATGATTCCCAAGGTTGTAATCTTTATGGAAGCAGATTAACATGTCTTTCTCCTGCAGAGCAGCTAGTGGGTTTGAACCGCAGACTCAGCATTTAACCACGGAACCACCAAGACTCCTCTCTCAGTTTACATAATCTATTAAATTATCTCACTCATAGTGTTCTGGGTATTCTTTTTTTTTCTTTCTGTAATTTGTTTTTATTCCAAATATTTTCAAACACACAGAATTAGAGAATCTCCATGACCCAGATGCAAATCCTACAATTACCAGTATTTTCTCATATCTGTTTTTCTCTATTCCTTCTTCTTGCTGAAAATTTTTTTTTTTTAATTGTACTTCAGGTGAAGGCTTACAGAACAAATAGTTTCTCATGAAACAGAATTACACATGTTGTTTTATGACATTGGTTAACAACCCCACAACA
>NW_004443965.1:1059448-1085147 GCF_000243295.1 Trichechus manatus latirostris
TGTCACTGGACTCCTGTACCTCGTTAGTCTCATTTGGTTTTACGGGGCTGTCCACTCCCAGGCTGAACAGTGAACCTCGGAGGTAACTTCACCACTGAGCGAAAAGGGTGTCTGGGGGCCATACTCTTGGGGTTTCTCCAGTCTCCTTTAGGCCAGTAAATCTGGTCTTTTTTTTTTTGTGGGTTAGAATTATACTCTATATCCTTCTCCAGCTCTGTCCAGAACACTCTGTTGTGATCCTGGTCAGAGCAGTCAGTGGTGATAGCCGGGCACCATCTAGCTGTACTGGACTCAGTTGGTGGAGGCCTTGGTAGCTGTGGACACGTTCTGGGTATTCTTGAGCAATATATCCCACCTCTCTGGTTCAGAAGCTGACTTAGAAGAGGGGAACTGTGACTAATCTGGTAAAATATCATTTATCTGGAAGATTCCTGTATGTTAAGTCTGGACCAGCAATTAATTTTAATTTCTCGCTCTACTTGTTTGAAAATGGAACTCGTAGTATTTTGTGGATGTGCTGGGCTTAAAAGAGCATTAAAAAGTAGTCTCCATTATTTTTCACTCTAGTGGTAGAAACCACGGATGATGCTGGGAAGGTGAGTTACACAGGCAGACACGGGGAAGGTGGGACACTGCCTTACCATGCTCATGAGCATTTAGGTTTAGTGGATGCATGGAGAAGGGGTGTTTCTTTGTAGATGACACAAATTAGCATCTAATTTAGAGACATTTTCCTTAAATCGTCTGGTTGCTTTCTATCATCAGAACCTGTATTGGTGTTCCATTCTTTTTTTTATTTTTATCATTTGATGTGAAGAGAGCAACATTTTATGAGCAGGCATGGTTTTCACGCACTCTTTCCAAATTGTTTTATTTATATATTACTATCTTCATTCTTTATCTTTCTTTTTCAACAAAGAATCTCAAAGCACATTACAAAAACACATTCATTAATCTAAACACAGGGCCAATCACTTGTTTGTCAGTTCATTGGTACCATTTACTCTTGGTTTCACCTGTCATTAAAAAGTGATAACAGGGCCCAGTACCCTTTATTCTCCTGTTTAAGCTTTGACTATTTAGATCATGCCACCAATTCTAGGCTTTAGATTGGATTTTCAACAGTAAATTAATTAGCACATATTCCTTGTTGGGATTGAGGAGGGGGAGTAAATACTGGAGAAACAAGATTGAGAAGGATTGAGGGAAATAGGTTATTTCATCTTTCAAAGATAAAGTTCAATGAAAAGCAGCTTGGTGCTCATTAGGAACATAAACCGCCATATACGCATGGAAGAATGGTGAGTAAAACGAATTTCAATTGTTTTTTCATGAAATCTGACCCAGAGTTGAACAAAGAGAATTCTAAAGCTTTTGCATATGCCATTTTCCTTCCTTCTCTGGTGTTGCTTGAACAAATAGAATTGTTGAAACTGAACTTTTTCAGGTTTTTATAAATCAAGATGTCAACAAATACAAGCACTTGTCTAGTTACAACAAGATACTGTAGTTTACAGAAAAAAAAAAACCCTGTTTTTTTCAAGCTCGACAAAGAACACATTGTTTATTCTCATGTAAAAACGTCATGTAAAGAAGCTCTCTGTCAGGTACTCTATTTAGTTGTTTCATAACTCAATTATAATGTTCCTCTCTGCCTAATCATTAGCATATGCATAGGAACAAGGCTTGAAAACCTGTTCTTTTCCCAACCGTGTGTCTGTTAAATTTCCACATGGTATGGAGAGCTGGTTGTTGTGCCTGAGTAGGTGAGCTGTTTCTCTCTGCTGCTCTGGTAGCTTGTCCCTTTGCAGTAGGTGAGGGTCAGCTCTTGGAGAAAGGCCCAGGCAGAAGACTGAACAGGGACATCCTGCCATCTGGAACAGTCTGGAGGACCAGGAAAGATGTCAGGAAGAAAGACTTAAATGACTCCTCTCCAGTTCCCCAGGGATGACTAGTTCTCCCCCGTTCTAACTGGGCCTAATTTAATAGTCACTACCAGTCCCTAGGAAACCCTGGTGGTGTAGTAGTTAAGTGCTACAGCTGCTAACCAAAAGGTCAACAGTTCGAATCCACCAGGCGCTCCTTGGAAACTCTATGGGGTAGTTCTACTCTGTCCCTAAGGAGCCCTGGTGGCACAACTGTTAAGTGCTCTACTGCTAAGCAAAAAGTTGGTGGTTCGAACTCACCCAGTGGCTCCACTGGAGAAAGACCTGGTGATCAGCTCCCATAAAGATTACAGCCTAGAAAAGCCTATGGAGAAGTTCTACTCTATCACATGAGGTTCTATGAGTCCAAATCTACTTGACAAGCTCCTAACAACAACAACCAGTTCCTGGGTAGTGCAAATGGTTAAGCACTCAACTACTAATGAAAGATTGATGGTTCAAACCCACCCAGAGGCTCCTTGTAAGGAAGGCCTGGTGATTTGCTTCTGAAAAGTCATAGCCTTAAAAATCCTATGCAGCACAGTTCTACTCTGCAACATATGGGGTTGCCATGAGTCAGAACTGACTCCACAGAACCTGGCTACCAGTAATTTGATGTACAAGTTTTAATCCCTATTTGGTTACATTTCATTCAGACAGACACTTACCTAGCTTTTGGGGGCCACTTACCACCTTTGAGGTTCCCAGGTGGCACAAATGGTTTGTATTCAACTACTAACCTAAAGGTTGGCAGTTTGAACCCACCCAGTGGCACCATGGAAGAAAGGCCTGGCAATCTGCTTCCTTAAAGACTACTACCAAGAAAACCCTATGGTGCAGTTCTATTCTGTCACATGGGGTTGCCATGAGTTGGAATTGACTCAAAGGAAACAAGTTACCACCTTCTGAGCACTCTTTCTATGTCTGAGAAATTTCTCCCAGTATAATCAAGGCTTTCTGATCTACCCAAGGTAGAAGCCCTAAAAGCACTTTCCCAGTTTCTCTTACAGGTATAAATAGATGACCCAGCCTTGGCCATGAGCCTAGCTTACAAGAGAAATTGTTTTGGAAGAGAACAATGTGAGGAAGTAGGTGTCTCACAGAATCCGTTTTCTGGCAAAGGTGGCAGCGGAGGCTTCTGACTCCACAGTGGTGGAGGTTCTGGCATCCAGTGTCCACTGTCAGCTGTGCTCACTGTGATGGGGGAAGGGCTATGGGACCTTCTTGCTACAACTGGGATGGATATAGTGCCTAAGACCAAGATTTTTTTCCAACAAAAAAGAAAGTACAGGCATCTAATATAATTGTTCATTAGATACATCCTGAAAATACAAGGACTTAACCTGATTTTCGGACTTCTTTTAAGTTAATAAAATGATAACTTTTGAGTGCATTATTTTCCATAGGCAATTAACATGGCTTATGATTCAAAATGGACTCAATGGCACCTAACAACAGCAACAACATGATGAAAACAAAGCAAAAACCTCAAAGACCGAAGTGTTTGTGGGGAACTAGTGTGCCATGGTTATCATTCAGGTATCTGCGGGGCACATGGGGACTTATAATTTGTTTGGATATTATCATTTACCCAAATTCTCTTTACTCTTCTAGTCCCTTCTCATGTCTGTGTCATTGCACCAACCTGGGTTTTCCTAGCCCTGGATGGATGGAGGCTTTCTGATATATAGCATGGTATCTAGGCAGGAATGGAGAACCCCGTTAGTTGGGTGGGGGAGAGGAGTTGCAATGGGAACTAAAATAAACCTCCCTAGTGTGAATGAAGAGCAGAAAACTCCATCTAAACCAGTGAAAAATAATTTTTTGAAGTAAATGTTATTTTATTATTTTCTAAATAATTTGCATATTATAAGAAAACATGATATTGTCAAGAATAGGTTCAATTAGTTTTGAACATTACAAATCATTATTGACCCGTGGTAATGGATCATGACCACCTTTGACATTATGGAAATAATTACTGGACTCGGAATTTGAAGATATGCTCGGGGAAAATTAGTAGGCCCCTTATGTACAAGAATCCATAATTTTCAGGGAAAAAAATCATTGCAAAATGTTTTCTCAGTCAGAATGACACACTACTACTGTTCAGCTACAACATTACAAATTTATGGGATCCAAATCAATGAGTGTTAACCATAGAGATAAATTCTGAGGGATGAGGAATTTATGAACTCAGCACATAGTACCAGATTTCAGGAATCACACTTAAAGATCTTCTCCATTTTCTGCCCCTTTTCCCTGCCATCATGTTGAAGAAGACTTACAATCTAAACTGGGTGAGCTATTCTTTCTTTAGCTATTCTATTGGTTTTTAAAGTTATCTCTCCTCCATTCTGTACTTCCTTTCATAATTTCTACATGATAATATTCCTGTTATGAGTACTCTTCAATTATTAGTGACTCATGCAAAGAGAACTTAAATATCTTGGTAAAAGTCATTTCAGATGAGGTATAACTGACTGAATGGAGAAAGGAAACTACAGTTTTCTCCTGTAGTTCAGGAGTACTCTGCATCACTTCCTGAAGTTCCTTCTAGTACTATGAAGCTACATGATTACTTTGTATGTTTTAGTAATTTTATTAATTCTGTGATTTCCACTATACATACAGAAAGGGGAGCCATGGTGGCGCAGTGGTTAAGAGCTCAGCTGCTAACCAGAAGGTCAGCAGTTCCAAGAAGGTCCACCAGCAGGTCCTTGGAAACCCTATGCGGCAGTTCTACTCTGTCCTATAGAGTCGCTACGAGTCGAAATCGACTCGACAGCATAGAGTTTGGTTTTTTTTTTTGTTTTACGCAGAAAGGTAAGAGAAGAACAATATCCTTACATCAATACTATTTTTTTCTGCTTCTTTTAATTTCCATTGGTATTTTATTACTAATAAATTATTTTAAACTCAACTTCGCATTCTTCTTTTCTCCACACTATTTCTGTCTTTCTATAATTCTGAAATAGCACTTAAGTATAGGGGATATAGCCATTTGGCTGGAGTAATCTAGATATTGTTCTGCCAAGGCCAGGAATATGGCCTGCTTCTATCCTTGAGCTACATTCAAACAAGGGTATGCAGATGTCGGGAATACAGAGATCTGCTTTCAAGGAATGACATGTTACCTAGCTGTGGGCAGGGTCAGCATCTTCAAGATCTGCCTCAGCTGCTCAGAACTACCTCTCAGGAGGTCACACCCTGCCTGGGGCAGCTCACATCTGGTGAGTAAGGCTGGGTATAAAGACCAGGCCATTTTGCCCGGATATGGGACACTCTGAGGGACAATATTTACTCCAGATATCTCTGCCAGATTGGGCCTGTATTGCAGTTGTACTTCTTCCTCTGTCCAGTCCTGCTTCCTCCCCTTTCTTTTCACAGGGCTGATCCCTAGTAAACATCTGGTGTTCCAAACTCATCTTAGAGTCTGCTTTTACAAAACCTAATCTGTGATAGAAGTCAAGCAGTATGGGATCTGGAGGCAAGGTCTGAATGATCTAAGCCAGAGTTTTGAAATGTTCCTTGTCCTGAATATGTATACTGAATGTTATAAAATATGTAATTTTTATTTTGTTTGGTTGCTGTTTTAATTTTTGTTTGTTTCTTTGTTTTGGAGTTTTGTTCCTTTATTCATTTGTTGGGAGGAACTGTAGGTAACTCTTTATGCATTAGAAATCCAAAGAGAGTAAAATGGTGGTTTTCCTATCAAGTTCCACTGTTACTGAAAAAAAAATGTACTCTCACTGAAAAAATATTTTGTTTATCACACAAAATGGAATCCTGGGTGGTGCAAACAGTTAAGCGCTTGACTGCTAGCCAGAAGGCCTGCTTTGGAAAGGTCACAGCCTTGAAACCCCTCTGGAGCAGTTCTCCTCTGCACACATGGGTTGCCATGAATTGGAATCAACTGACAGCAACTAGCAACAACTATTACATGAAATAATTTGTAGCTAAAGAACTCATGTATACAATTTTTAAAAATATTTTATTATGTTTTAGGTGAAAGTTTACACAGCAAATTAGGTTCCCATTTAACAATTTTTATACAGATTGTTCCATGACATTGGTTACATTTTCACAATGTGTCAACATTCTCTTATTTCCATTCTGTGTGTTCTGTTTCCATTAATCTAGATTCCCTGCCCCTCCTTACTGTCTCATTCGTGTATACATGTTAAGGAGTGAACTCTCATTGTGTATGTGTACTATGAGGACACTTAATTAATATAAATATTGAAGGAAGTTGGCCAAGTAGATAATCTTCGCTCCTTCTTTTGAAATGGGCACACAGTAATCCCGGTTTTTTCATTTTTCTCCATCTCCAGATCGCACATGATTCCCTCTTCTCCATTCCTCACTGAACCTAGCTTGGGTCAGACTTCCATCAGTTCTCACTTGGATCCTTGTGAGGTCCCCTACACTAGTTTCCCTCTCTGTGCCTACCCTTCTATCTCTCCTTCACACAGCTATTGAGTGATTTTTCTAAATTGCAAATCTGATCAGGTCATTCCTATGCTTAAAATCCTCCAGTGGCTCCCCAAGGCTATTAAAAAATTTAAAACCCAAAGTCTTTTTCATGGCATTCATGCAAAACTCTTCATCAGTTAGCTTTTGCTTACTCTCCAGCTTTACCTCTCTACTACTGCCTCTCAGTCACCCCACTCCAGGCAAATTTTCTATAGCTTCTGGAATGTTCATGGTCTCTCCTCCCCTTTTGCCTTTGCACATGTTGCTCCTTTTGTTGAAATGCCCTTTCTGTTTTTGTTTTTGTTTTAATTCTAATCCTCATTCTTCTTCCGAGGCCCCACTCAAGTATCAAGCAAACTTTAGGCAGAGGTATTCCTCTATGCTCCCATGATACCTATCACTTCTACCATCTTTCACAGTACTTATAAGACTATATTGAATATATAAGACTGTTAATATTCCCCTCTAACCTATGAGCTTCTCAAAGACAGAAATTATGTTTGTGTATCTCCAACACTTAGCACAGTGCCCATCTCATAATTATTCAGTAAAGTTTTGTACCCTTACCTAATCTCCTTTATGGCAGCTGATGTTTCTTGCAGATTTTTGCATCCCCTCCACCGCTTAGTAAAATACTGTGTTGCTCAATACTGCATACTGTAGGTGCTCCATGAATGTTTGTTGAGTACATGACTACGTTAATGTTGTTTTAAGGATTACCATTCTACTGCCAATAAATGCTTAAAAGATTCTGATTACCCAGGGTAGCTTAGTAAAATATTTAAGTGTTGATTGACCAGTAGAAACCTCTAAGGATGATTTTATTTCACTTCAGAACAGTCACCTACACCATGAACTACAAGCTAATAGTATTCACAGGAGAGCAACTTTGTCTGTTTGCCTAGACCGTTTGTGATATTAACTATGCAAATAAATGTTTTGATTGTTCATTTGGGAGAAGAGGATTACTTGATGACTGTCTTGACGTATATGTAGGCTTATTATGAGGAGGATGATGACTAATTTTTTCCCATTGCTAAAGCTGATTCAATAAGGAAAAGTACTTACGTTGTTTCTATAGTTAAAGATAAGAAAGAATTTCTTCACTGGAATTCAGTGACACTATGGAAATTCCCTCTTTGCAGATGTGACAAGATGATCTTAAAACTCCTGTTTTCACCCTTGAATCTGTGAAAGTTGAAATTATTTCATCACAGTGAACAACTGCTACCAATAAGGAGGCTGTGCATTTGGCATTACATTCACCATTGGCTACATTCAGAAATAGTTAGCAGGTACATACTATGAGTGCAAGACTATCTTAGGTACTGTTGCCGAATCACAGCATTACCCCTGCACTTATATCTCATTGAGGAGATGAGACAAAGGAAATTATATTCTAGTAAAAGGCTGTTTATTATAATGTAGGATACAGATTATAAGAGCAAAGAATGTCTTCAAAGGGAATTAGAGAGTTGGTGGGAGGTAGAGAAGGCCATTCAAGACAAGGTTAACTGCATGTACAAAGTGATGCAGTATTGAGAGATGTGCCAGGTGTGTTTGCATATGGTTATAGGCCCTATAAGGTATAGACCAGCTCTACCAAGGAGGAAAACAATCATAAAGATTTACTAAGCACTTCTAATATGCCAAGCTCTGCGCTAACCCCAGTACACACACTTTCTCATTTAAGCCTCACAACAACACTAAAGTATAGTTAGTAACATCATCTCAGCTTGCAGCTGATGAAACCAAGGCTTGAGGAGGTTAAGTGATTTGCCTGTGATCATACAGATAATAACTGATGGAACAGGGAATTCAAATCCAGCTTGTCAGACTTCTGTACTGGGATTAAAATCGAATTCCAAAAACATTAGCAAGCAATTTCCAGGGGCAAGGCACAAACTGAGGTAGGAATAGTGGGGCTTCAGAACAAGGAGATGTTTCTCTCAATGATATATTCCCCATATTAAGCCCAACGTGACTTCTTCATTGCAAATACTTTTTTTTGACAACATAAACAGCAACTGGACCTCACTGGATGGAATACACTGGAATCAAGTCGACTACATCTGTGGAAAGAGACAGTGGAAAAACTCAGTATCATCAGTCAGAACAAGGCCAGGGGCTGACTGCGGAATGAACTGTCAATTGCTCATACACAAGTTCAAGCTGAAGCTGAAGAAAATTAGAACAAAGTAAGACAAGTCCACCTGAATTCAGAGACCATCTCAAGAAAAGATTTGACACATTGAACACTAATGACTGAAGACCAGATAAGTTGTAGAATGAAATCAAGGACATCATACAAGAAGAAAGCAAAAGTCATTAAAAAGACAGGAAAGAAAGAAAAGATCAAAATAGATGCCAGGACTCTGAAACTTGCTCTTGAACGGAGAGTAGCTAAAGCAAAGGGAAGAAATGATGAAGTAAAAGAGCTGAACAGAAGATTTCAAAGGGCGGCTCCAGAAGACAAAGTATTATAATGAAATATGCAAAGACCTGGAGTTAGAGAACCAGAAGGGAAGAACATGCTCGACATTTCTCAAGCTGAAGGAACTGAAGAAAAAACTCAAACCTCAAGTTGCAACTAAGAGTTACTGTACAAAAAAGAATTGGTTGACGTTCAACATTTCAGGATCAAGAACCGATGGGACTGAGGAAGAAGTCCAAGCTGCACTGAAGGCATTGGCAAAAAAAAGGCTCCAGGAAGTGACAGAATACCAATTGAGATGTTTCAACAAACAGATGCAGTGCTGGAAGTGCTCACTCGTCTATGCCAAGAAATGTGGAAGACAGCTACCTGGCCAACCAACTGGAAGAGATCCATATTTGTGCCTATTCCAAAGAAAGGCGATCTGACAGAATGCGGAAATTATCGAACAGTATCATTAATATCATACACGAGTAAAATTTCCTGAAGATCAATCAAAAGCAGTTGCAGCAGTACATTGACAAGGTACTGCCAAAAATTCAAGCCAGATTCAGAAGAGGACGTGGAAGGAAGGATATCATTGCTAATGTCAAATGGATCTTGGCTGAAAGCAGAGAATACTAGAAAGATGTTTATCTGTGTTTTACTGATTATGCAAAGGCATTCAACTGTGTGGATCATAACAAATTATGTCTAACACTGTAAAGAATGGGAATTCCAGACACTTAATTGTGCTCATGAGGAACCTGTACATAGATCAAGAGGCAGTCATTCAAACAGAACAAGGGAATACTGCATGGTTTAAAGTCAGGAAAGTTGGGCATTAGGGTTGTGTCCTTTCACCATACTTTTTCAATCTGTATGCTGAGTGAATAATCCAAGAAGCTGGACCATATGAAGAAGAACTTGGCATCAGGATCGGGGGAAACTCATTAACAACCTGCATTATGCAGACGACACAACCTTGCTTGCTGAAAGTGAAGAGGACTTGAAGCACTTACTGATTAAGATAAAAGACTACAGCCTTCAGTATGGATTACACCTCAACATAAAACAAAAATCCTCACAACTGGACCAATAAGCAACATCATGATAAACGGAGAAACAACTGAAGTTGTCGAGGATTTCATTTTACTTGGATCCACAATCAACACCCATGGAAGCAGCAGTCAAGAAATCAAACGATGGATTGCATTGGGAAAATCTCCTGCAAAGTATCTCTTTAAAGTGTTAAAAAGCAAAGATGTCACTTTAAGGACTCAGATGCACCTGACCCAAGCCATGGTGTTTTCAACTGCCTCATGTGCATGAGAAAGCTGGACAATGAATAAGGAAGACTGAAGAAGAACTGATTTATGAATTTTTAAATTGAATTATGAATTGAATTTTGAATTATGGTGTTGGAAAAGAATATTGAAAATACCATGGACTGCCAGAAGAATGAACAAATCTGTCTGTCTTGGAAGAAGTATAGCCAGAATGCTTCTTAGAAGCAAGAATGGGCAGACTTCGTCTCACATACTTTGGACATGTTATCAGGAGGGACTAGTCCCTGGAGAAGGACATCATGCTTGGTAAAGTAGAGGGTCAGCGAAAAAAGAGGAAGACCTTCAATGAGATGGACTTACACAGTGGCAGCAACCATGGGCTCAAGCATTCTGTTGTATGTAGGGTCGCTATGAATTGGAACCGACTCAACGGCACCTAACAGCAACGTGTAGGTATGCTATAAGTGCCTGTGAATGAATAGGCTATTTTTAAGTCGTTTATACTCCAGTAGGGAAGACAGACAGTGCATAAGTAACTATAACGTACAAAAGGTTATAGGTACTGAGGGATCAGACTGGATAAAAATCTGAGGGGAGAGGAAGTTATACTCTAAGCAGTGAGGAGGCATTGAGGTTTTTGAGCAGGAGCGTGACATGATGAAAGCATGTTACTGAAAAGTTAATCTGCTGACTATGTGCTAGTTGTTTCCTTGTTGTCAGCAACACTAATCCACTTGGAACTCCAAGCAAGTTAGATCTGTGGTTACAGAAAAGAGGAGGAAATATTTCTCTTTCTCATGTCCTGTTCACTAAAATTCTGCTGAACTGGATTAAACACCAGAACAATAAATTGGAGTAGTAGCCATCAAAAACCAACCCACTGCCATTGAGCCGATTCCGACTCATAGCAACCCTACAGGACAGAGTAGAACAGCCCCGCAGAGTTTCAAGGCTGAGAATCTCTACAGAGGCAGACTGCCACATCTTTCTCCCATGCAGCGGCTGGTAGGTTCAAACTGCTGACCTTTTGGTTAGCAGCCAAGTGCTTTAACCACTGCACCACCAGGTCTTCTTGGAGTAGGAGAAGCCTACAATACAGATGTATGCTGACACTCTGTCTGATCACTGTTGTTGATAACAATATATAGAGCTCCCAGGAGGCAGGGTAGGGTGTTGGGCTGGAAAGGTTGTTTATTATAAATATCTAAGAGAGCTAGGATCTAAGGTCATTCGTGTATGATAGTCTTGCTGTTCTTTGTTGTTGCTAGTTACTGTCAAGTTGGCCCCCAACTCATGGAGGCCCCATGGACAACAGAGACACTGCCTGGTCCTTCGTTATCCTCACAGTCATTGGTATGGACAATATTTTCTTATGCTCCATAGGTTTTAATTGGCTAATTTTCAGAAGTAGATCGCCAGATCTTTTTTTCTAGCCTGTCTTAGTCTGAAAGCTCTGTTGAAACCTGTGTACCATGGGTGACTCAGCTGTTATTTGAAATACTGGTGGCATAGCTTCCAGCATTAGAGCAACATGCAAGCCATTACAGAACAACAAACTGACAGATAGGTGGTGGATGATAGTTTTAGAGTTATCTGTTCATTCATTTATTCATCCATTCAGTTCAGTCGGTGAGTCAGTCATTCAATAAATATTTGTTGATTGAGTGCCACTGTGTACCTGGTACTGCTCTAAGTCTGGGGCTATAAGGATCTAGTGTGAGAAGAAGTACAACAACCATTGCTCCCATGGAGTATGCAAGCTAGTAGGTAATTCAGACCATAAACATTTCAGATAGTGATATGTACTATAATGAAAACAAAACAAAAACAGATTCAACAGGGTGGAGAGTGATTGAAGATGAGGGTGTAAGCACTTTAGAAAGGACTCTCCGAGAAAACCTCTCTGTGGAAATGATGTTCCAGAAGATTTGAATACAATAGGGATACATTCCAAGACCCCCAGTGGATGCCTGAAACTGCAGATAGTACCAAATCCTATATGTACTATATTTTTCCTATACATACGTATGATACAGTTATAAATTAGGCACAGTGAGATTACAACAATAACTAATAATAAAATAGAACAATTATAACAATACACTGTAATAAAAGTCAAGAACTTTCACCTTTTCACTTAAAGCACTTTGCTGCTTCTCTTTGGCATATCTGAATTGCCAGCATCACCACTTGCGCTTTGGGGCCATTATTAAGTAAAATAAGGGTTACTTGAACACAAGCACTGCGACAGGCTACAATCCATCTGATAACCAAGACGGCTACTACGTGATGAATGGGCGAGTAGCGTATACAGCGTGGATACTCTGGACAAAGGGATGATTCACGTCCTGGGTGGGAAGGAGCAGGACTGCCAGAGATTTCATCACTCATTTAGTATTTTCGGACCATGGTTGAACTCAGGTAACTAAAACCGCGCAAACGGAAACTGCTGATGGCTGGGGGCGGGGCAGAACTACTGTAATACGAAAAGGCCAGCCATGCAAATAGCAGAAGGAAGAGCATGCAAAGTAGAGGAAACAGCCAGGGCAAAGGCCCAGAGGCTGGAAGTTCGAGAAGAGGCAGCAGGAATCATGGGTCTTTGCCATTAGCCACACTCAGAACTTTGAAAAGCACATCTAAATTGCTTCCTCTTCAAACACTATGCCAGTGAAATATTCTAACAAATTAATGATTCAGTGATTCCCCTTATTATTAACTTTGTTCTTAGTAATCAATTTAAATTTTCCATCTGAAAAAAAAATGGATATTTAAAAAATTAATTTGGGTATAAATTGACAAACATCAAAAAAGAAATAAAGGTCATAGATAATAAGGAGCCAAAAATATGGATGAACAGTTTCAGAAGGTCACCTTGGGGAGAGACAGAGGTGGTGGTGAGGGTTGGAAATGAAAGGCTGGAAATCACGTACTATTTATTAATTTAATAAATTTGTTTTGATGTCAATGTAATCGAACTTTGCTACAAAATAATGGTCTCCTGCTGCTACATAAATGTTGAGGCCAAGTTCTGATGTTTATTTTCAAGGCAGAAGACATTGATCCTTCACTAATAGAATATTACAAGTTTATTTCTATTATGCTAAGTAACCAAAGTTGATTTCATTGCTTGATTTGATGAACGTTGGTGCTGTCAGAGTTCAGAATGGTCTAGGGCGAGGAGACAAAGAGGATGAGTAGTTTTTTTTTTTTTTTTTCCCCTAGTTAGGCAGTGCTGTATTTCATTCTAATATAACATCAATAAAGTAAAACTTTAGGGATCCTTAGTCTCTGGAACCTTTCTTCTGATGTCTCAAAGACCAAAAAGACTCTGGAGCCAGACAGTGAGTGAGTTGGATGGGGCTCCATGGATTGGAAAGGCAACAGGAAATGTGATGAGAGGAAAAAGACAGCTACAACAATAGAAGGAGGAAGCGAAGCCAGAAAAACAAGAGAAGAAGGAAAAGTAACAGTGAACTGCAATAATCCATGAGGAAAGGAAAAGCCATACGGGAAAAAGAAAATTACAGTCTGCTGGTTTAGAAACCTGTGACCAGTTTTTGACCATTTCCAGAGTGAAGGCACTTTATTCACAGATCCAGTGAATGGATGGTGCTGCCCAGTCTCTCTCCACTTTCCTAAGCAGAATGTGAATTATAACAGGGATCTTAGTTTGGGGTTTTACCTACCACAAATCACGCAAGCACACCGAACTGCTAACTGTGATTGACTGAAAGAGGAATAAAAAAGGTGAAGGTTGGAAAGAGGATATGAACTGACCAGTTCAGTAGAAGT
Organism: Trichechus manatus latirostris; assembly: GCF_000243295.1. Taxonomy (NCBI): domain Eukaryota; kingdom Metazoa; phylum Chordata; class Mammalia; order Sirenia; family Trichechidae; genus Trichechus; species Trichechus manatus. The sequence continues at coordinate 1,073,344 of NW_004443965.1, forward strand.
AAGGAGAATACTTACAAAACAGAAATAAAAACATAAAACCAAACCCAGTGCCATTGAGTCAATTCCAACTCATAGTGACCCTATAGGATGAGTAGAACTGCCCCATAGAAGTTCCAAGGCTGTAATCTTTATGGAAGCAGACTGACATGTCTTTCTCCCGTGCAGCAACTGGTAGGATCGAATTGTTGACTTTTCTGTTAGCAGCTGAGTGCTTTAACCACTGTACTACCAGGGCTCCCGAATAAAAAAGGTGAAGGTTGGAAACACGATTTGAACTGACCCAGTTCAGTAGGAGTAAGGAGAATACTTACAAAACAGAAATAGACACAGACACATAACTAACCATTTCTTCCTTTAATACTCTATTATGAGCCAAAGTACCCACTTAACAATAGTCAAAATGGGGGAACTGATGAACTTGATAAAGGACAAGATTCCAGTAAAGCAGGGTGTGACTTGATGCTTCTAATTTTGCCCAGTCAAAGGAGTTTAACAGTAGTGACAGAATCCACTGCCACTTAAAATTACCATGCTGAAGTGAGATCCCACAAGCCTTGGTCTCATGGCCTCACCTGCATTTAATCAAACCTGAATTCACCAGATGTTTGCCCTTCTAGATTCACAGTACATGAAAGAGTAAATATTAAGGGGTGATTGGAAGGATCTGTGTACCAAAGTCCTAAGAGGGCCTGAAGAGTTAAGCTGCCTGAGTGTGAATTACAATCCTGTCATCCAACAGATGTGTGTGAGAGAAAAATATGTTAATACTGATAATAGTACTTATATCAAAGGATTGGTAAAAGTATTAAATGAGATGCTCTGTGTAAAGCAAGTAGAGCCTGGCACATTTAAGAGCTCAACTAATGTTAGTGTTAACATATAAGGAATCTGAGGTGTGGAACGAAGAACTGAAATGCCTGCATAGTCGAACCATGTAACATTGCCAGAAGTCAACCATTTTTCACCTACAAAATCCTCTTACACTTTTGTCCCTTTCTCAGGGGTCAAGAGGAAGAGGAAGAGAAACGGAAGGAGAAGAGAGAGGAAGAAGAGATAAAGGAAGAAATGGGAAGGTGGAGGATTATGTGGTAAACTCCTCTGAGGCAACATGCACCTACTGGGAGCTGAGGTGTTGAGCTGCAGCCCTATTTCCCAGCATAATCCTTTAGCAAGCTCTATAGGTCTTTAGAAAATTCCTGAGACAAGAATGTGGCATATGTCTCCTGTGCTACAAATAATAAACACTCCTTTAAAATAAAGAAAAAAACCCAGACTATAAAAACAGCACTAAAAAAATGAACCCATTGCCATAGAGTCAATTCCACCTCATAGTGACCCTATAGGACAGAGTAGAACTGCCCCAAGGGTTTCCAAGGCTGTAATCTTTATGAGAACAGACTGCCACATCTTTCTCCCATGGAGCGGCTGGTGGATTTGAATCACCAACCTTTCGGTTAGCAGCCGAGCAGTTTAACCGCTGCACCACCAAAATCCATTGCGGTCAAATTGATTTCAACTCAGTAAAAAAAAAAAAAAAAAAATACAAAAAAACCCCACACAATCCAAGCTCCCTGAGGGACCGAATTACTGGGCTAAGGGCTGTGGAGACCATGGTCTCGGGGAACATCTAGCTCAACTGGCATAACATAGTTTATAAAGAAAATGTTCTACATTCTACTTGGTGAGTGGCGTCTTGGATCTTAAAAGCTTGTGAGCGGCCATCTGATATACTCCACTGGCCTCACCCCATCTGGAGCAAGGGAGAATGAAGAAAACCAAACACACAAGGGAAAGATTAGTCCAAAAGACTAATGGACCACAACTAGATGGTGCCTGGCTATCACCACTGACTGCTCTGACAGGGATCATAATACAGGGTCCTGGAAAGAGCTGCAGAAAAATGTAGAACAGAATTCTAACTCACACACACACAAAAAAGACCAGACTTACTGCTCTGACAGAGACTGGAGAAACCCTGAGAGTACGGCCCCTGGCTACCCTTTTAGCTCAGTTATGAAGTCACTCCTGAGGCTCACCCTTTAGCCAAAGATTAGATAGGCCCATAAAACAAAATGAGACTAAATGGGCATACCAGCCCAGGGGCAAGGATGAGAAGGCAGGAAGGGACAGGAAAGCTGGTAATGAGGAACCCAAGGTTGAGAAGGGGAGAGTGTTGACATGTTGTGGGATTGGCAACCAGTGTTACAAAGCAATATTTGTATTAATTGTTTAATGAGAAACTAGTTTGCTTTGTAAACCTTTATTAAAAGTACAATAAAAAAAAAAAAAAACCTGTTGCCGTTGAGTCGATTCCGACTCATAGCGACCCTATAAGACAGAGTAGAACTGCCCCACAGGGTTTCCAAGGAGCTGTTGGTGGATTCCAACTGCGGACCTTTTGGTTAACAGCCATTACTGCACCACCAGGACTCCTTAAAAAAACAGCACTACACCAAACCAAATACCCACTGCAGCTGAGTTGATTCCAACTCACAGTGATCTTATAGGATAAAGTAGAACTGCCCCACAAGGTTTCCAAGACTGTAAATATTTATGGAAGCCAACCGACACATCTTTCTCCTGCGGAGCAGCTGGTGGTTTCAAGTTGCCAACCTCTTTGTTAGCAGCTGAGTGCTTTAACTACTGCAACACCAGGGCTACTTAAAAAACAGCACTAGCCTCTCCTAAATGGACAGAAGAGCTGAGGCAAGGACAAAGGAAGCAGTGCAGGAAGGTTGGCAATAGGGACAGCTTTTCCAGTGTGGTAGGATAGGACAAAGTGCCCAGAACTTGGTTCTCTCTTGACCACCCTTCTCTTTCGTCATTGTTGTTGTTGTTGTTAGGTGCCATCAAGTTGCTTCCGACTCACAGCAACCCTATAGAAAAGAGTAGAACTGCCCCATAGGGTTTCCAAGGAGTGGCTGGTGGATTCAAACTGCCGACCTTTTGGTTAGCAGCCGTAGGACTCAGCCACTGTGCCACCAGGGCCCCCTCAACCATTTCAGGAGATAGCATGTGATCAAGAGCCAATGGGTACCAAAGGAGGAAGTCCAAGCTGCAGGAAGGCATTAGCGAAAAACAAGTCTCCAGGATTGATGGAATACCAATTGAGATGTTTCAACAAATGGATGTAATGCTAGAAACACTCACTCATCTATGCCAAAAAATTTGGAAGACAGCTACCTGGCCAACCAACTGGAAGAGATCTGTTTACATGCCCATTCCAAAGACTGATCCAATGAACAATATCATTAATATCACACACAAGTACAATTTTGCTGAAGATAATTCAAAAACAGTTGCAGCAGTATATTGACAGGGAATTGCCAGAAATGTAAGCCAGATTCAGAAGAAGACGTGGAATGAGGGATATGATTGCTGATATCTAGTAATTGAACTAGGCTGAAGAGCTAGAGTAAATGGATGTAGCATTCCCAAAGCTTCTCATCTCTGGGACATTAGTATCAAACATAGTACCAAAGGAGAATATTCTAGAGGTCAGACTCCTTGGTAAAAACTATCCTTAACCCAGAAGGTAACAACAACTTCAGCCCTAAGTACCATCCATGGGAATGTAGACATTATTAAGGTTCTTTTTAAGGAATACACAGAGTCACTGTACCAAAAATTCCATGAATGCTAGAGGGAGGGTAGTGTGGAAGGTAAGCATAGAATGGGGCACCGTAGCAGACCATAAGACAGAAATGCACTCATTTGAACTTTCTTAACACTGGTTCCCAATATCACAGAAACGTGGTTCTCAGAAGTTGGCCAAGGTTAGTAGGGGTTTGCTTTGTTACTGTCAATAGCTCAGCATCAGGTGGCAGAGGAATCTTTTTATCCTCTGGGTCTTAGTTTCCTAGTGTTACTATAATAGAAATACCACCAGTGGGTAACTTAACCAACAGAAATTTATTTTCTCACAGTTATGGGACTAGAAGTTCTAATTCAGGGTGCCAGCTCTAGGCGAAGGCTTTCTCTCTCTGTGGGCTCTGCGGGAAGGTCTTTGTCTTTTTTCAGCGTCTGTGCCTTCATTCCTTGGCCATCTTCATGTGGCCTGTGTCTTCCCCTCCATTTGTTCTTCCTTGTCTGTGCCTAATCTGCTCTTTTAACGTCTCAGAGGTGATTGGTTTAAAATACACCCTTCACTGATATGGCCTCATTAACATAACAAAGAAAATCCTAGTCCCAAATCAGATTACATGCACAAGTATATTGTTGTTAGTTACCTTCGAGTTGATTTTCGACTCATATTGATCTCATGTGACAAAACAGAACTGCCCCCGCAGGGTTTTCTCCTTATCTTTATGGGAGCAAATCACCAGGTCTTTCTCCCTCACAGCTGCTGGGTGGGTTTGAGCTGACAACCTTTCAGTTAGCAGCCCAGTGTTTATCTGTTGTGCCACCAGGACTACATTTCACAACTACAGGGATTAGGATTTACAACACGTATCTTTGGGGGACACTGCACTTGGTAAATAGAGGGCCTGCAAAAAAGAGGAAGAAAAAGAGGAAGATGAGATGGATTGACACAGTGGCTGCACAATGGGCTCAAACATAGCAATGAGTGTGAGGATGGCGCAGGACCAGGCAATGTTTCATTCTGTTTACATAGGGTCTCTGTGAGTCGGAACCGATTTGAGGGCACCTAACGACAATAACAACAATTCAATCCATAACACTCTGCCTCAAGAACCTACTTGTAAAAAAAAACCAAACACATTGCCATCAAGTTGATTTCGACTCATAGTGACCCTATAGGACGGGGTAGAACTGCCCCATAGGGTTTCCAAGGAGCAGCTGGTAGATTCAAACTGCTGACCTTTTGGTTAGCAGCCAAACTCTTAACCACTGCGCCACCAGGGAGACCTGAAGAGTCTGGAAAACTAGTGATATTGAGACTCTAAAATTATGTATCTGATGAAGAATCTGACTGCACATGTATCATCTATTGGTACCTGATGACGCTGGTAGGCAGCAGTTACCACCACAGAATACTTCTAAATTTTTAGGAGCTACCAAACTTACTGTGGGGCCCTGGTGGTTAAGAGCTATGGCTGTTAACCAAAAGATCAGCTGTTCGAATCCATCAGCTGCTCCTTGGAAACCCTATGGAGCAGTTCTACTCTGTCCTAATAGGGTTGTTATAAGCCAGAATTGACTTGATGACCACGGGTTTATACTTAATATACTGCAATAATAGGAAGTAGCCTAGCTGGTTTCAAAGACTTTTTGAGCACCCAAAAATAAAAAATTTAAAGTATCCTTTCTATTTTTGACAAGTATGTATAGCCCTGATAAGATTTTTATACCTTTAGAGCTTATGATTAGAAATGACTATATTCAGCACTTGTCTTAGATTTTGTGTATGTACAAATAATATATGTAACATAAAATTTTAACCATTTTTAAGTGTACAGTTCATTGGCATTAATCATATTCACAATGTTGTGCAACAATCACCGCTACTTAATATATTTTTAACCCCTTAAACTATTTCATGGTAAATAAAATATGATGGTAGTATAATTTGTCATCTTCCTTTTCTGGCACACTTGATGGTTTTTGTTGCTGCTAGTTGCTGTCGAGTTGATTCTGACTCCTGGCAACCCCATGTGTGCTGGGTTGAGCTGCTCCGTGGGGTTTTCAAGGCTTCAAGGCGGTGACTCTGAAAGCAGATCAACAAGCCTGCCTTTCGAGGTGCTAGTAGTTGAGTGATTAACTGCGCCACCCAGGGATCCTGCTACACTTGGTTAAGAGAATCCAATTATGTTGGAAAATTATGAAAAGCAAAAGTAGCAGTTTTTTTTTTTCTTTCTATATTTCCATTCCCAACAGAAGGAAGCGACACTGCTTGGAATGTTGCACAGCCTTTCTCTTGAGACTGGGGCTTTTGTCAACTCCAATAGTGCAAAGACATATTGGCATAACCTCACTAGGTGAAAAACCATTGTGAAGATTTTGTAATGCATTAAAAATATACAGTAATACTTTTGAATGAACAGTACTCTTTGGCACACTTCCAAAGAAATTCTCAATATTTAATGACAAAAATCCAGCCTGTGAACACTGCAACACTTGGAATTTGTTTTGCAAAATGTGCTAAAATGTGTGAAATTGCCACACATGGTTGCCCTGGTTTTTCATTTTTCTTCATTTTCAGTTTATGTACAATGCTTTGTATCAGGATTATTTTATTTCAAGTTACTAACCTTCAAGTTCTTCATGGTTGCTGAAAAAGACTAGGCACTTTAGACATGGAACATTTTGGAAGTGGTCGGCTCTGTACACTCTCTCTTCTAACCCACTGGTAAGTGTTTATAAATATGTAAATTGGGATTTTAAAAATCCAGGGCAATGGGTTAAGTAAACAGACATTGCCTCAGATTAACTGATGCTAAATCAACAATGGTGTGTCAAATAATGTTAATCTGAGGCCCCATTTCATTTATTATTCTGGTGTAAGTGACTATGTTGCTTAGTAGGATAGTTGCACTGATTCTACTCATTCCATTACTTTGGTACACAGCATTTAGCAGTTTGTGAATCTGAGCATATTGGCCTGTTCTGCCTGGGAGTGAAGTTTTACAAGGTAGTTTGAGTGACAAACATCTCAGAGCTTGCTCACATTCCTCTGTGGAATAGTCACTTCTGAGAGAAAGAGGTGCGGCTTCGTGGTTTGGGAACAGGACTATCAGCCAGGAACACAGAGTTCTCCTCCTGGAACTACTTCTATTTGCTTCAGGGATCAGGTCATGCTAACAAATCTTTCTAGGACTCAGTTTACCACTTTTGAAAAGCTAGCTGGGAAAATCTAACTAACTGAGGTATATTGAGTATTAAAGAATGATTATCTGTTATATGTTTTCAAATGAAAAGTGATATGAGTGCAATTAAAGAGATGTTATTTCTAGGAACTAATTAGTTTTATGACACAATACTAGAACAGTTTTGTCCTTTAAAAAATTTCCTAAAATAAAAAAATTTCATTGTAATGTCTAAATAGTTTATTTTTACTTTTCTAAATAAATATTTCTAGTCTAAATGTGTTATTTTTGTAAGTTAATATGCTAAGTGTTCTATGTGATGTAAATAATTAAATTCTTGATTAGCTTCCATTTAACTATGAAGAGGAAGTCTCTTTGTTCTATATAACAGGGAAAGCTTTTCTGAAGCTCCAGCACTGTAAGAATGTAGACATAATTAACCTTAACGTTTTAGAGAAAAAATGAGGATCAAAGAAATGTATAGTCAATCTAGAGCTTGAGCAGGGTGGTATAAAGAACTGCCTGCTTTAAAATGATAAAGACTTCCAAGAATAAGATGCAGGTTCCAGAAGGAGAAAATTGTGCATACGTGCCCAAACAAAATAGAAAAAGAAAAAGAAAAAAAAGACCTAATGATTGAGTAATTGTGGTGTTCTATATCTGAAAGAAGAAAGTTAAAAAAATATCAACCCCAAACGCTCCATTCTGGTGGCTTAGCTGGTCAGCATTCCCCTGCCCAAAGTCCAGCCCCCTAAAATGAATCAACCTCATTACTGACGTTAAAAACAAACACACACACAAAGACCCTCCAAAAATATATTGTGATTCTTTGTACTAGGAAGCTTGAAATTTTCTCTCTCTTCTCCCCTTTAAAAACCAAAACAAATAAAACAATGATCTTCAATTCTGTGTCTGGGATCGCTTATTTGGCTCGGAATATGTGTTTCAAATCTCATTAATTACAATATTGGCCCCAGGAGATACAGTTGCTGATGCAAAGAACACTCTTTGTACTCAAAATAATTTGAACAAGGGCAAAGAAGCATTTTATTTACATGTGTAAACATTAAGAGGGAAATAAAAGGGAGATGGTTCAGGTAGCTGTGGAGATGTTTTAATGATAATTGATTTGATTACTTAAGTCTTAAGGTTACCATATACAAGAATAGTCACGTTTTGACTTTGTATATTTGTTGGATGGTAACATTCTTATAAAGGTAACTCTGACATTAACTTGGCAAATTCTGAACTAAGACCTTTTAGCATTTCATTCTTTCCAGATACTAAGACCAAATTGTTCTGAATTCCATACCCCACTGTGCACGCCTATAATTTATTTATTTTTGAAATACCAGAAAATATGCCATTACCCAAAAGACGTTCCGTGTACCAAATTTGGGTAAAAACCAATCAAATGAATAAATTACAGCAGTAGACAGCAAAAAGCCTCTCCTATTTTACTTCTTTTTCCTCACTCTTTAGGAAATAGCAGATTAAACCATAGCTATTTGTGGTCTTGTACTATAAGAACACATGTGGTCATACATTTTCATCCTATTAACAAGCTTGTTGGATCCGTGGTGGAATACAAAGTTTACAGGAAAAATGTCTTAACGCTGTAGTCAGATTATGGTAAAGTCGCTGTGTACAGCCACAACTTAAAAATCTTGCTTTAACTCTGAGCAAGATTGTGCCCACTGGCTATCTTTAAATGGATACTGAGGAACAAAAGTAAGCAGACTTGGCTATAGACAAGAATAGTTGGAAGCTTAAAAAAAAATACAGATGTCTGGTTCCATCTCCAAGGTTTCTGATTCTGTTGTCTGGAGCAAGAGTCCAGACATTAAATTTAAAAAACAACAATAACAACAACAAAACAAATTTTCCTAAGGCAATTCAAATGTGCTACGACTTAGAACCATAGCTAATGCTGACACCAGTACAAGAATAATAACCAATTTTTGTTGATAACAATACAAAGCCCACTCTTGGTTTCCAATGGAAGTCTTCCATTATTCCAGGAGTGGGCAGGAGGGTGGCTCATCAGTTACCAGAGTTTTCTCCCGGACAACATTTTTAGAACAGCGTCTTACAGGGAGTGTTCTATGAATGATGGAAGCCTTAATATGCTAATGGTTTTCTGAGTTAAAGCCAATGGAAGTAGATAATTGAACAACAAACCTTGAAGGTAGAGTCTAAACAGCGGCAGCCTCATACACAGTTGAGTGTTTTGAGCAAAATTTCATTAAAAGAGAGAAGGTTACTGGCTCAGCCTCCATCCTCCCAGTTCTTCAGAGACCATGAATGCAATATCTCAACGACCAAATCACTGTAGGTCATTAGAAACAGAAGAGAATGTCAGAGTTAGAAATGGCAAATTAGTTCTTGTGGAAAGTAATCTACTCAAGCCAAAGTAATTTTTTTTCACTTTGCTTATTCTTGTTCCTTCTGTTTGCTTTTTCTGATTTTTTGTCCTTTTACTAAAAGTGCTTTTATTTTTCTTGTCTTTTATTTCTTTATGTCAGTCCTCTATTATTTTTGTCATCTTCTTTTATTATCACATTCTGTGGCCTCTTGATTTAATCCTGCTTCTTCTACTGTCCGTTCTTTTACACCCTACTTTTTCGATTTTTTTTTTTCCATTTTCCCTAATACCAGGAGAGCAGGTCCTTCCTCTTCATTTTCCCAGTCTTTGATTTATGTTTGGTTGTCAACCCCTTTTCTGATTCCCTACCTTTCATTTTTGCTAACTGCCCTTCCTCAACCTTCTGTTGATGTTTTATTCGTATCACTTGCTGTCAATGCCCACACAAGCCCATTTCTTTCCATTCCATCTATCTGTGTATCTCCATACACATTTTTATGATCCTTTTACTGCTAAAAGCTTAAAACTGTATGTGAGGGATTGAAAGGTTCCTTTCCCATCTGAATCCTATTTCCTCTCCCCTCCCATAGTCGTTGCACTCTATTCATCCTTCCGTGATGTTCCCATGGGTTCTGCCCCACCTGCACCCCTCTTCTGTCACTCCCCCTTTGATGCCCATCTCTTCTAAGTCCATTGCACCCTGTCTGATTTTACAGCCAAGGATCTCTGCAAGATAAAGGATGGAGTTCTATTTGAAACCAGGTTGTGTGTGTTTCAGAAACTTTTGCGCATTTTCGGAAATGGGATTAGGGACCTGGACCCAGAAATATCCCTGGGCAACCTTTCACCTAAGGCACAGCTTTGCGCACCTTGGGGCGCTGCTGGGCCCTATTCTGATGACGAACGACAGGACGGTGATGTCTTTTAAGGCCTCTTCCACGCCAGGGGTCAGGACGAGTTGGCATCACCGTGCAAGGCTGGAAAATCATGCCTGGGGGCCCTCTTCTGCGGCTGATCTGGCAGGGGAGCTGGTGCGTGGTGCATTTTCGGGCTCCAGGCGCGGAGGGGCCGAGGTAGGGGCGTAACTGAACCCCCCGGAGTCACCCGGCCATCTTTGGGAGGCAGAGTCTTTCCTTGGAGACGAGGCAGGCCCGAGGCAAGGCGCTCCCCCGGGGCGCAGGGCGCGGCCCCAGGAGCCGGGCGACGCCACCCCAGCGGCGCCGAGGGCCGGAGGCGCAGTCCCTCCCCAGGAGGGAAGGAGAGTCGCTCTCGGTCGCTCAGCTCGAAGGTCGAGGGAACAGCACGCTGTCCCTCGCTAGCCGGCCCTCAGGGAGCTAGGCGGGGACGCCACCCTAGGGAGTAGAGCTGAGGGAGGCAGAGATCAATCGTGGGTACCGGCACGGGGGCACAGGCAGGAGAGGAGCTGGAGTAGGGGCTGGTGGGGGTGCCCGGGGCGGCTGGGGCCGTGGGTCGGTCTGTGTACTCGGCGGGCGCCCCGAAGTCTGGAGCCACTGCGGCTCCAGCTCCGCGGGCTCCTGCCAGAGACTCCAGGCCGCACTTTCCCCTCCTCCCGGCGCCTTCTCTCCAGTGAGGAGCCGAGCGCGGGCGGCGCGGGGGGAGGGGAGGCGGTGGAGAGAACAGCCAGTTGTTTAAAATCCTTCTAGAGCAGTTTCTAATTCCCCCCTTGCGCCGGGGTTCGGAGGGGGGAGGGGGGAAGAAGAGCGGGAGGAGGGAGGAGAGAGGAGAGGGAAGGAGGGAGGGAGGGACCCACCAAGGGAGGGAAGTAGGGAGGGGACTGCCGCTTAGGCTGTAGCAGCCACCCCGCGTTTCGGAAGGCCGGAGGGAGGGGGAGGCCTGTCAGTCTCGCGCGTTGCCTGGGCGAAGAGGGGTGGAGCTTTGGCGTGGGGCGGCCAATAGTGGGGGTGGCTGCGTGGGTCGCCATGGGGACGGGGCTGTTCCCGGGGAGGCTGTGATGGGTTGACAGGTGCGTGACAGTGGGAGCTGCTCTCGGCACAAGCATGTACGGCAAAGGCAAGAGTAACAGCAGCGCCGTCCCGTCCGACAGCCAGGCCCGGGAGAAGTAAGTGTCTCCGCTTCTCACCCACCTCCGCCTTCACACGCGCGCACACACACGCACGCACTCGTACACTCTCTGAGACACAGACACACAGACACTCTCCGCCCGGGGAGAGCCGGGGGTGTGATGGCAGGAGGAGGGGTGCGCGAGGTGGGGGCGTGTGGTGCGGGGAGTGGTGTTTTCCCAGGAGGGGCTTGCGCGAGGCGGGCGGCCGTGGGGGGCTGTCTGCGGGAGGGAACGAGTGTGCTGGGGGCGGCGGTGGTGCTGGTGGTGAGGATGGAAACTTGTTTGGGTGATTGAGGGAAATAACCCGCGGGTTTATCTTCTCACAAAGTAACTTTAGAGCTGGGGTCCGGGGCTGCGGAGACCCGGAGAGCCGCCGGGGGTCGTAGGGAGACAGAAGCTGCGGCGAGGAGGGCGCGCCCTGGGAATGTGGGTGTTTGGAGGGTGGGCTGGGGTCGGGGCGGGGAATGCGCGGGGTGCCACGGCGGGGGTTCGGGGGCTGGGGCTTGGGTCCAGCTGCGTCGGGCGAGGCCAGGGCGGCCGTTTCGGGAGCGCAGCGGGCGGAAGCCGGGCGCGGAGCGGCCGAGCGGGG
>NW_004443965.1:1085247-1101427 GCF_000243295.1 Trichechus manatus latirostris
CGGGGCTTTCCCGGGCCGAGCCGGGGGACGCGGCGCTCGCAGCCCGGGTGCCTCGGGGAGCTGGGGCGGGGGCGGGTGGGCGCCGGGGAGCCGCTGAAGTTTGAGAGTCAGAGAAGGACCGAGTTTCCGGGGAGGAAAAGTGTGCTGGCGAGGAGCGGGTTCTGCTGGAGGAGACTGACATTCCTGCCTCTTGCAGCCGACCTAACTTCGCGGGGGCGGCTGGAGAACTTTTTGTGGCGACGTGCTGCGTCCCAAGCGTCGGGGGGCCTTGGTGGCCCTGGCGGGATGCAGCGGCGGGCGGGGCAGTCCCCACGGGGCGGTGGTCGTGGGGCGCGTGGAAGGGAAGTTGTGTGCGCGGTGGTGGCGGCTCTTTACGGTGGGGAGGGGGCGGTAGTCCGAAAAGGGGTTTGTGGGAAAGGAAGAGACTCTGAGGTTGGGAGGAGTTGTTAGGTCAAGGTTGTGGGGAGATACAGGTGTTCACTTCGGTGGAAGCTCTTGAGAAGGCTGGCGAGCAAAGAGTTCCTCCCGCCCTGGGATGCCACCGTTATGGCACACTGCTAAGCAGAGTTGTTTGCTGCTATTCTTATGTATTTGTAACGGTGATTTGGTTGTTACTAAAAATGAGAGCAAATAGTGACTGTGACCACTGAGGAAGAACTCCTCTTTTCTGTGCAGCAAATGAAGCAGTGATTCCCAGTAACTATCTTAACTCTGAGGGTCAGGTTTCTCTTGGTCGTTTAAAGCACGCTGCATTTCGAAGGGGTGTCAGACTGGGGAGAGGTCTGGGAGCATCTCTCAAAAGGTACTTTGGTTATCTTGCGCACAGAAATAGCTGTGTAAGTAAAAACCGAACGAGCAGACGACCGAGTTTCCCTCCTTGCTTTAGGCAGTTAGTCTCCCCCTGAAAGTTTCCTGTGCCCTAGGGATGGGAACATTTCCTAATCTTCGTGTTGGCAGCAATACACACAGTTCCCACAGGATTTTGAGGTGGCAGGCCTTGATGTAGCAAAACAAAAAAATTATCGGAGAGATGCTGTTTTGTTCAGAGAGATTTTTCTGAGGAGCTACATTCAAGATTTTGTTGCTGTGACAAGAAATATCTAAAAGGCGTAGAATTATAGCTTGGTTAACAAACAGCAGTAACTGGAATTGAAGTTTTCTAATAACTTAATTTGTTAATCATTTGGTTGTGATATTTGATAAAATAAAAACATCTGAAGGAGGATGTTTTAATGTTTACAGAACATTTGGGTTTCATATTATTGGAACGGAGGGTTGAAATGTATTGAGGTATTATGTAACTTCGGGGTGGTTGACTTTGAAAATCAAGGTAGTTTTGGATTTTTGATGGACTCCCAGGAATCAGTGAACTGTGGCTGAATGTGTATCCTGATGACTTTGTAAGTTTTTTTTTTTGTATCTGAGATAATAGAGGAAGTTAGACTTGGTGTGTCTGTAGCTCTAGTTCTGTGACTTTGTCATTAAAACAAATAATTGCCACTTTTGCTGTCAGATCTACCAAACCGAGCACCAAGTAACATCTACTCTTGTGAGCAAAGTGATGAAGGTTCTGCTAGATGGTGCTATTTGATTTAAATAAATTTCTTCCATTCATTATAATTGGCACCAGAAATTCGGGACTGGCTTGGCTTTTGAACTAAATATAGGTGAAGAGACCACCTTTGGAGAATTGTCTATGATTGCTTTGGGTTAATTGTTGCATTAGTTTCTAGGTGAATGTTTGATATAAGAAAAACCTTGAAGTAGGTTCTTTTTAGGAGCCCTGGTGGCACAGTGTTTAAGCACTGGGCTGCTAACCAAAAGGTCAGCAGTTTGAACCCACCAGCCACTCGGTGGGAGAAAGATGTGGCAGTCTGCTTCAGTAAAGATTACAGCCTTGGAAGCCTGTGGGGCAGTTCTACTCTCTTATAGGCAGCTATGAGTCGGAATCGACTCGAAAGCAATGGATTAGGTTCTGTTTTATAAAAGAAACTTGTTTTTTAGTGGGAGAGTTGATCTGATCACTCAGTTTTCCCCTTTATGTTTATTTGGGACTTTAATGGTACAATTCTGCAACAGGGTAGTAACTTCTGAATATAGAATCTTAAAGTTATCTTTAAAATGGTTGCCGCCAGATTTTTTTTTAAACTATTAAGGTGGCAGATTTTAAAAGGTACCTGAACAAAGAATTTTCTTTTAGTAAGCAAATTAGGACTGGTTCTTGTCTTAAAAATCACAGGAGTAATTTATTTTCTGTAATAAATATGTAGTATGTATTTTAATAAAATTTTTGAAAAATGAGTCATTTTAAATAATGGCATTCACGTGAAGTAAAAATATTGTTTTTATAATTTATCAAGAAATGTGTTTTCTAACATGAGTTCTTAGTGGATAGCTGACAACTGTTTACCTATATATCTTTGCTTTCTCTTTCATTAAGTCACTACATGGAGTATTTAACATTAATTTTCAGATTTTACGCAGTTCCTACAATTTCAGTGTACAATTCTGAACATAAAAATGGTCAGGGTTAGGTTAATTACTTGTTTTGTTGTTTTTTTAAACCAGACAGATCAAGTCTATACGAAGGTTTGGATTAGATTTAATTATAGAGGGAGTGATTGAAAACCCTTGGAGGGAGGTGGGATGTTTGTGTAGAAATTTAAATTCTGATCCTGTTAGGTCATTTCCCCCTTTAGCAGTTCTCATAGCATACTGTAGATTTTCTTTGTAACACTGATTACAGTCATAATTAAATAACTATGTAATTGGTTATTTAATGTCTGTCTTCCTCTAAGATGTAAGTTTCTTGAGAGTAGGAATGATACTTCTGATTTATTTTCTGAGATATCTTTGGCATTAAGAACAGTGTCTTATGTTGTAAGTATCAAATAAATACTTGTTGAATAAACGAAGAAGTTAGACTCAGGAATTTTTCAATGTGAAAAATATTTTTTAAAATAACCTTGAAAATAAAGACTTGGAAGTTTGAGTTTCACATTTTGTAGCTTAGGTGTATTTCAACAGTATCCAACAACAACAGCAACAATGTAACAGTAACTATTGTCTATTTATATATTTGCCATCTATGTGCCAGTCACTGTGTTCAGCATTTTATGTACAGTTTCTCTAATTCTCCCAGCAGTTCTGCAAGATAGGTGATATTTTTTTCTCCGTTAAAGAAACAAGGAAGTACAACTGTTGTGGAAAACAGTATGGCAATTCCTCAGAAAATTTAAAATAGAACTACTGTCTGACCCAGCAGTGCCTCTCCTAGGTATCTACCCTACCTGTTGCTGTTGAGTCGATTTGGACTTACAGTGACCCTATAGGACAGAGTAGAACTGCCTCATAGGGTTTCTAGGGCTGTAATCTTTATGGAAGCCAACTGCCACTTCTTCTGTGGAGCGGCTAGTGGGTTCTAACTGCCGACCTTCTGGATAGCA
This sequence comes from Trichechus manatus latirostris, assembly GCF_000243295.1. NCBI lineage: Eukaryota > Metazoa > Chordata > Mammalia > Sirenia > Trichechidae > Trichechus > Trichechus manatus. The sequence goes on from NW_004443965.1 coordinate 1,088,694, forward strand.
GCTGAGTGCTTAACCACTCAGCCACCATGGCTCCTTAGGTTTATACCCTAGGGATCTAACAGTAGTGAAGTGAACAGATACATGCATGCCTATGTTCATTACAGCACTATTCACAATAGCAAAAAGGTAGAAACAACTGAAGTGCCTATCAACAGATGAATGGATGAACAGAATACATACACTGGTACATGCATACAACGGAATACTACTCAAGCATAAAGAGAAATGAAGTCCTGATACATGGGTGGCCCTTGAAGACATTATGCTGAGTGAAATAAGTCAGTCACAAAAGGACAAGTAGTGTATGACCTTATTTATATGAAAAGATAAGAATAAGTAAATGTATAGAGACCAATGGCTATTAGTGGGACCAACGGCTATGATGGGGAGTGAGGGAAAGGAGAGAGGGAGTCATTCTCTTTCCACTTGAGGAGCCGCTGATGGTTTCAAACTGCGGACCTTTCAGTTAGCAGTTGATTGCTGTAACCACTACACCACCAGGGCTCCTTAGTAGAACTGCCCCATAGGGTTTTCAGGGAGCGACTGGTGGATTCGAACTGCTGAACTTTTGATTAGCAGCCATAGCTCTTAACCATTGCACCACCAGGGCTCCTTAGTAGAACTGCCACATAGGGTTTCCAAGGAGCGACTGGTGGATTTGGACTACTGAACTTTTGATTAGCAGCCGTATCTCTTAACCACTGCTCCACCAGGGCCCCAGTTGAGGGTGGGGAGTCGGGGGAGGAAGAGACGGAATCATTCTCTGGGAAGTAGTCGGTTTATGTTTACAGTGATGGGAAAATTCGCATCAGTTAAGGGTAGTGGTTGCACAACTTGACAAGTGTTACTGATATCACTAAGTTGTACACTAGGAAAAGGGCGAAATGGCAAATACTATATTGCGTATAATTTTACAGTAACAGCAACAAAAAAATTAAAAAGAGGCCAAAGTTGCTGATACTACTTAGGTCCGGGGTCCTGGCTTCGTGGGACTGTCCAGTCAATTGGCCTAATACTGTTTTTAGAGTCATTATTTCACTCCCTAGTTTGGGGAGTAGTGCCTGGGGTCTTAAAAACTTGCAAGTAGTCATCCAAAATACAACAGTTGGTCTCTATTTGCCTGGAGCAACAGAGGAAGAAAGAGACCTAGGAATCAGAGAAGAAACTGGACTGCAGGTCTGATTGCCTCCGTGAATTACTGCCCCCCTTGCTGTGAGACCAGAACTGGATGGTGCCCGGCCTCCATTACTGAACGTTTTGATCAAGGAATCAGTAGGTGAATCCTGATCAAAAGGGGGGAAATGTGGAAAAGAATATTAAATTCTTACAGAATCTAGATTTGCTGGACCTATTGAGACAGGAGGAACCCCTGAATCTATCACTCTGAGAAAACCTTCACACATGAACTGAAATTTTCCCTTGAAGTAATCTTTAAACTAAACATTTTAGCTAAATAAGTAAAGACTGTTGGCCATGAGTATTGTTTTTTTAAAGAATTATATATATGAGATCAAATTGACAACAGTAACTCTAAAGCATATACGAGGAGTTTGGGGGTGGTGAGTCTAAATCAATGGTGGTAAAATAATATGGGTAGAGATAGTGAGAATGGTGACATAAGGTGAAGAACGTAACCAGTGTTACTGAATTGTACATTTAGAAATTGTTGAATGGGTGTATGTTCTGCTATGTATATTTTCACCAAAATTAAAAAAAATAAGGAAACTAAGACTCTGAATGGTTAAGTAACTTGCTCAGTGATACATTGCTAGAAAATAAGAAATCTGGATTTCTAACACAGCTTTCTTTAACTTTAGGAACTGTGGTTGAAGCTGAAAGACATTTTTCAGTATACCAGATTGCCTCCCTGATCTCGGGTAGGATGCTACAGATTTAGGGAACAGAGTTACATAATCAGATATAACAGACTTTAAAGATTTGATCAGATATGTGATCTTAACCATTTGTGCACCCTGATGCTTATATCCTCCATTTTGGCAGACTGCAGATATGTGTGTGGCCTGAGAGAAATTTTAGGAGTGAAAGACGGAAACCTAATAATGAAGAATGCCTTGTGACTTCAGATTTTTTTTTCTAGGAATTCTGTTTGATCAGTTAAGTTTTAAAACTAAGCATAATAATTGTGAACAATTCCTGTATGAAATATTGCTGAGCATTAAGCTAACACTGTACCCCAAAAAAGAATAACTGGTATCTGCAAATAGATGAGTAGCGGTATCAGTTTTTTATTAAGCTAATTTGACCCTTTTAAAATTATGTAATAGCACAGAAAGATAAATCTGGTATAAAGCCAAGTTGAACATAAAGTATTTAATACATAGTAGACACTCAGTGATATTTATTAAGAAATGGCAGAAATCAAACTGTACATCTAACTTGGGGCTCTCAAAAGTAATTGTGGTCTTTAAATTGTGAAACTTTTAGTCGAATATACCAGGAAACAAATATCATATGCCCATTTTTAAGTGGTTACAATCTGATGAACATTTAAATACTCCATATAAAAGAGAGAGTTTATAGGGATTAGTATCTACTAGCATCACTTTATCTTCTCCCGTTTTTGCTATTAAGGTACCCCCCTAAAAATTATAAATCTTTTGTTTTCTTCCTTCCTTTCTGAAGGAAGTGAAGTTAAGGCAAGCAAAATAATGCAAGTCTCTTCAGAAACTTGTATAACAAGCATCTGTGGTAATACAATTCAAGATTTCTGAAACTAATGAAGGAGTACCTTCATGAGTATGAAATATTCTGTATTAAGTTGACTCTCCTCCCAGTCCCCGGGATATTTCCTCCAAAATAGTAAACAGCTTCTATCTAAAATGCATCTTAGCTGTGAGAGTTTTCCTTTAGCTTGATCTCTTTTTCATCAATTTAAGACACGTATCAAAAAAACTGTTCTTTCGAAGGAACAAACCTAAAGAAAGAAAATGTGTAAGATGTTGAGGGTCAGTTTTAGTATTGTTTATCCAGAGATTTATTGTGATTCTTAGAAACAATATTAATTTTGTAATGTATTTTTTCAGAGCTGTGAGAGAAAAAATTAAAGGCTTATTCCCACATTTTCAAAGCCATTTTGCCGCATTAAACCAATTCAGCATGAAAAAAAATCATTGAATTTTACTTGCAGTGCAGTAGTGGACCAAATGTGTCTTATATCTTCAACTACTACTGGAGAGTATAATTACTTTGTTTTAAAATTAGAAAATACTCTGTGGGACAGGGGTTGGGATACCCAGCTTGCAGTTTATTAACATTTCACCTCAAGAGTTTAGAGTTGGAAGTAAAATTTGGGAAAAAGCCAGTTTGAATTTAGAATCTTCTTCATTCGATAGAAACCACAACGGTTATATTAGTATTGGGACATTGGCTTGAGGACTTAAGTACTGGAATTAAAAGACATGATGTTATTGCTGGGAATATTTAATTTTAAAATATGAATCGAAGATATTTATGACTTTATTTTGTAATACATGGGAATATACTATTGTGTGTACATTACTGCTTTGACATTGCTATGGTAATGACAGGAAATATTTGCATGATAGTGACATTTTATTGGTTAGTTATATGTAAGTTTCTGTAAATGTTTGATAAAATATTATGTTTATTAGTAACTTATTTTTTTTTCCCAGAGGAAGGACTTAAAATAGCATTAAAGCTTGAGAGTAAGATACGTTTGTTAATATATGAAGAGAGCTGGGAATAAAAATTGAGTGACTACATTCAGATTTTAAACTTTGCTTATCATATTTTATATATATTTTACATATGTAACATCTATTCGTATAGTGTTTTGTTAACATATGTATATACTTCACATAATTAGGACTATGGAAGTTATTTGACTATTATACCAAAACCTCATGTATGTTACAAAAGGTGACCCGAAGGGTGACCCATCAAGATGTACATTCTGCTTGTTTTTAGTAATGTTACAAAAATTATAGAGATTGTTCTTACCTTCTCCAAACTGTGTATCTTACTCACTGTGTAAGGATATTAAAAAACAGGTAGGAAAATGGACCACCTAGGGAAGAATAAACTTTTTCCAGGTAACTTAATAGCCCTGGAGGCTGCCCAAATTTATGGTTGGTCATAATGGATAAATGGCAGTTTTTGTCAGAGTAGGTTGATAGTTAAAGATTTTGAAAAGTGGAGTTAATAGTATTCTTGTAATATTTACAGAATCAAAAAATTATTTGGACTCAGAACAGCTTAGGCAGTCCCAGTGCAGTGGAGGAATTCACATTCATTCTTAGTTTACCTTTAAAAGATAAACTTGAGTTGGTGTCGTATCTTCAGTAATGACGAAACTACTGTCATATTACTTTAAGAATCTTGATTATATTTTCTTGTGGGGCCCTGAGCAGCTTTCAGACAATAATGAACCATCATAACATTTTTAAATCACAACTCAGCTACAGTGAGCTTGAACCAGTGACCTGGCAATCTCTTATTTTGGTCTTCGGTATTAATTTTGCTTCATGAGCATAATGTCAAAGAAGTAGTTCAGCAGAGAAAATTTTAGAGACTGAAGAATAGCACTTTGTTCTTTTTTTCTTTTTTGAAGAAATTATTTGTAAAGAATATAGTTTTAATTACTAATACAGCTTTAATTATTACTATAATCTAAGCCATATTAAAATACTGATGAAATATTTGTGAAGGCAAAAATATAGCCCTTTTTATCTCTAATAGATGAACATTTATCTGAGATTCTGTCCATGTAAGTTAGAGAGGAGTTGATGACAAAAATAGGCTCTCACCTGAAATAAATGTGATCTGATATTTCCCTTGATTCTCCTTTTATTTACCTACCTCAAACTTTAGAATAACTTAAAGCTAGTTTTTGATGGAAAAAAGCTAGATAAATAAATTACTTTATTAAAATGATTTTATTTAAGCAGGATTAAAGCAAATGTTTTCTGTAAAATAGCAAAATCCTAAATACTATATAGTTTGTGTAGTTCTATCATAAAGTTATTGTTAATAGTAATAATGACAGCAGTGCTATTATTTAAATATTTTGTTTATGTTTAGCACTTTACTTGCATTGTCTCATTAAAGCCCCTCAAGAACCCAGTAGGTTGTAGATACTACTCTTAATAGTACAGAAGAAAACAAAAAAGGAGTGTTTATTCTGCTTTCGGCTGCACGTATCAAAACTGGAGATCAAAGAATGTCTTAATTGATTGGGTTTAAAAATAAATCTCACGTAACCGGATGTCTGGACGAGGTAGTTTCACAGTTGATTTAGTGGATCAAGAACATCAGGGTTCAGATCAGCCTCTCTGTCATCCTCATGGTCTTCCTCTCAAAATGCAAGAGGGCTGCATTGGGCTCCAACCAAGCATCACTCCTCCTACTGCCAAGTGTAAAGTCAGGATTTTTTCTTCTTCATGTCTCATCAAGCAGGGATGAAAACCTTTTCATGAAGTTGCTTAGCAGATATCCTCTTACGCTTTATTGGTGAGAACTGTAAAATGCCCTCCCCCTAAAGCAATTACTGGCAAAGGTAAGGAGATTACCTTGATTGCCTTAAATCAGTCATTGTTCATCCCCTGGGCTGGAAACATTGCTCCCCTGTACCTGAACTACCTAAACAAAACCATGGATGTTTTAGAAGGAAGGTGTATCTTAAGGATATGGGAAGAATAAAATGGGTTTCTGCTTTCATGGAACTTTTTTTTCAAGGTGGAGTGAGAAACATATATTAATAAACAAGCATGTACTAGGCAATTTCAGATCGTTATAAGTGCTATAAAAGCAATAAAATCGGATTATATAATATAGAGAGTGACTGGGAGGCTACATAAGATTGGATAGTAAGGGGAAGGTTCTCGGGGAAAGGGGACATTTAAGCAGAAACCTGAGTAGTATTGAAAGAACCAGTCATGGGAAGACTTGGGGTTAGAGCATTTCAGTTAGAGGGATCAGGTCTAAACTACTGCAGCTGAGGAAACCTCAGCATCAGCATCGTTGTTAAACATCCCGTTGACGATGGATTGATTCTGACTCAGCGATCCTGTAGGGTAGAGCTGCCCCATAGGGTTTCCAAGGCTGTAATCTTTAGGGAAGCAGACTGCCACATCTTTCCGCCCACGAGTGGCTGATGGGTTTAACCATTCGGTTAGCAGTCGAGTGCTTAACCACTTCACTGTCAGGGCTTCTCCCCTAAAAATAGGGCTGATTATCTAGTATTACCTCCTAAAATCCAGAGATACAGGTGTCTCTAACATGAAGACGGAGCCCTGGTGGCGCAGTGGGTAAGTGTTCAGCTGCTAACCAAAGGTCAGCAGTTCAAATCCACCAACCGTTCTTTGGAAACCCTATGGGGCAGTTTTACTTCTATGCTGTAGGGTCGCTGAGTCAGAATCAACTCAACGGCCATGGGTTTGATTTTTGGTAACATGAGTACAGTGGGGTATATGGCTTTTACAATGATGTTGATAATAGAAATATCTAAGATTTACTGAGCGCTTGAGGCCTAATGGATTGACAGAGGATGGTATAGCTGGCATAATTATTTCACCTGCACCTCCCTAATTGGATTAGTCCCTTTTATTCTGTGCTCTCATAGAAACCTCTGTTTTTCCTATAGAAATTATTTGTGTGATGTTTGGTTTAATGTCTCATCTCCCACTTAGATTGGAAGCTCCGTGAGGATAAGGACCTTGTGGTCTTCACCATTCTATTCCCCCTGCTTAGAACAGGGACTGGAACGTGGTTAGATATTTATGGAATAAATGAATGAAGGATGTAACCTATTGTAAATATATCACAACAGATTATCGCTAGAAGGAGCTCGTTTTTTTCCTGTTTCTAATACTTGGTATCAGGATTAACATATAATTGCATAAGAAATGTTATCTCTAATATAGGCATTTAGCAGTTGCTGTTGAATTTCAGGCCTGCTGACTACAGGAGGTTACCTAGTTGTATTCCTATGAAATGTGTGTATATTTTTAATACAGATTTTTGGTAGAATCTCCTTTTTTCTTGTGTTTTAACAAATTCGATAATGTAAATGAAAAATTTGACAGTTATCAATGTATTTCAATGTACCTTAAATATTTAAGCCTCACACTAATTCTGTGAGATAGATGGTATCCCTATTGACTGCTGAGATTTATAAATGGAAATATACTTAATACATCCAAGATTATACAGCTAATATGTGGGAGAGCTGATCCACAGTTAGATTTTTTTTTGTTCCAAAGTCAGTGTTGCTTTCAGTATACTAAAGCTGCCTCTTTTAAGATGAGAGATTCACACATACGTATATTTAAAGAACGTGTAGATACGAATCTGATTCAGTAGAGAATGGATTAGATGATAGTTAAAAGCTTATGCCAGTACTTTGGTTAAATGAGAAGCATTGCTATAGTGTGAGTTAAACACCTGGCAAAAAACAAACAAACAAAAAAAAAAAAACCAAACTATTGCTGTTAAGCTGATTCCATCTCATAGTGACCCTATAGAACAGAGTAGAACTGTCCCATAGGGTTTCCAAAGAGCAGCTGGTGGATTTGAACTGTTGACTTTTTGGTTAGTAGCAAACACTTAACCCCACTGCGCCACCAGGGAGGGCCCCGAGTTAAATATAGTCCTATACAATTACTTTAAATGTGCCACATAATAATAAAATATGATTGTTGTTCAAAATCCTTATGCTTTTGTTTTATAAATGAATTAGTATGGAATTTAAGTTGGTTTTGGTTTTCTAATTTGTGGGAAGACTTAGGCCAATTTGGATCAGTGAACTCTTCTCTATTCCTTTGCTGATTAGTTCCAATTTGGAGAGGTGGAGTGGGCGTTGAAAAAAGGAAGGCTTTTTTCCTTGGATGCCTCCTTCAGTAAGGGAGGAAAAGTCTTTTGATATGGTTATCAATAGACTATTCTTGTTTAATTCTTACAGCAACTTCATGAAGTAGATATAATCCTCATTTTACATATGGAGAAACTGAGTCTCACAGAGGTTATATACCTTGTCCAAGACCACCCAGTAAGTTACATAGTCTGAATTCAAACTCGGGTTTCTGACTCTCGTGCACATTTTACCCACTTTGCCTTATTGCGTCTAATTGTTTAACATGGGGAAACATTTGTAATGGGAGTTATAGGGGGATGCTTGGGTACTTCTCTTCACATGTATCCATCAGTTTTAGTTGGGGGCAGGGGGCATTAGGGAAGAAGAGAGAGATTAAGGAAAGATTATTGGCAGTTCACAGTTGTTAAAAAGGTGAACAAAATTATTGGGACCAAAGAGCTCCACAAATAGATCCAAATTCTTTAGCCAGCATCTGATTTAACAACTTGGATGTAATGTTTGTCAGAGAGGAAAATGAAATTAGTAACTTAGGGTATGATTTCAGGTAGAGCTGTTTCCCCACTCTTCTTTCTGTATCTAGAGACAAAGTAATCTGGCGTAAATTACTTGGTAAAATTTGGAATCAGAAATAAATAGAAGAAGAGTATATGTCTAGAAAAAAACTTTCTCCCCTAATTATGAGCCTCCCTGTCTCTTCCAACCAGCATATGGCCTGTTGATTTTTTCGTTTGTTTTTGAATTTCGGCATCTGCAAAGTTCATGTAGCTCAGGAGCAACAGTACAACCTTACTGAGTCTATTACCTAGTAATTTCTGTAGTAATGACTATTAGAAAAAATAGAAACAATTCATTTGCTGCATTTTTTTTACAGCATCCTGTGCTATTTGGCGTTTATAATTGGATTACAATCATACGCTGATTATACTTTGTCAGTTCATTCAAACAATAGCTATTATTAGGAAGCTATTAAGGTGTTTCAATATGCATTTTTTTTACCCTGAATTAAAATTAGTGACTGATACTGTTATTCCTTCCTTTAGAAATATTATAATCGAAAACTTGAGTGAGATTTTTACCATAAAATACATCACACACACACACACACACACACACACACACACCCTTACCCTTGTCTATTACCTAGTAGTAGGTACATTACACATATGAACGTGTGTGTGTGTATTGGGAGTAGTTTTCAGATAGCACTTTATCTTGGGAAATGACTTACTAATTCATTTTGAGTTTGGATTGGTACTGGGTCATTTATGTAAATGAGTTGGATTTATAAATACAGGGCCAGAAAGATTTAGGGTATAGGCAAGTTTTTACTAAAACACTAACAATTGTTACTTTCCTGTACCATTGACCTGAGGAACGGATACTATAGCAATTACTGGCAAAAATGCTGCTAGATGACAAAATGTTTTTGTTTCTGTATTTGTCAGGTCCCCAGTAGGAAACAGATGGCACCCTTAAAGGGATAATTGAAGAGAGTTTAATGAAAGTATGTGCAGGATTAAAACCAACAAGGGATGAAGAAACACCCAGGCATTAACAACAAGGGAACCCTTACACCCTTAGGTCTGAAAGGGTAAGAGGAGAAAGCAGTTACCAGAATGTGGTGAGAGCTGTGGTCATTGGAGAAGGGCCAACCTCCTGGAGCTGTGGTTTTACGAAGAGGACCACAGCCGCTGTCAAACCCACCGTTAAACAGAGGCTTGAGGCCTGGCAAGGAAAAGACCTTCTTTCTCCTCTTGCCCTCTGAGCTGTTGGAACCTCCTTTCTGCAGAACCCTGTTGAGAGCCAGTGGGCAACAGAACCCAGGCAATATAGTCTATAAATATCAGCCTCCCAGGTCACAGCAGGGCAGAAAGGGTAGATGGTAGGACTGGCTGGCCAAATGGAGAATATCCAGCACATGCTCAATTTTTATTTATTTATTTTTTAAAATTTGAAACAAGTCTTCCAGTTCTTTGTATAAAATGACCTAAGAAAATAGAGCATTTTAAAAAGTTTTTTCTTTTTTAAATTTTCAAAAGAGCATTTAAAATGTTTTTTAAACATGTTTATTTTATGGTAGAATAAATTTTATGTGGTGAGTATTACATTCATCCTGCTTTCCATTGTCTCTCCATTGCTTTATTCATTTAGAAATGTTAACTGTTACATGTTAGCCTCTTTTGAGCCTCCCTGAATCAGATCTGAACAACACCACAGTCTCTGCCTTCCAGAAGCTCACTATCCAGAGGGGGCACTCTGTCAGTGATTACCACACTGGGTACCGGGTACTGTAATGGGTTTGCAGAAGGTGCTGTGGGAGTTCTGAAGAAGTCCACTGAATCTAGCCTAGGGCCGTGAGAGTGTCAAGAGAGGATGTATATTAAAAGACAGATAGGCATTAGCCATAGTGGGGGTTGGGCAAGTAAAGAGTGTTCTAAAGAGAGAGAGAGAGAGGCATGTACACAGCAATATGGAGGCATTAAAGAGTGTGGTATATTTGATGAACTCAAGAACACCAGTAAGGCTAGACGTACTGTAGGGGATAAGTCTGGCAAATTAAACAGAAACTATTTCAGGAATGGCCTTGAATGAGAGTTTGACCTGGGAGTAGTTGATAAGCATTTTAAACTGAAAAATTGTATCTTCTGAAGTGCATTTTAGAAGAATCATTCCGGAAGCAATGTGGAAGGTAGGCTAAAGAGGGGGATAAATCCATTAAAGCTGTTGTAATAATTAAGTTGCACTAATGATAACAAATGTTTATGTCCTCATCATTTTTCTACACCACTGGCGGTGCAGTGGATGTTTTAGGATATGGAATAGAAAGTACTTGGTGGCTTAAATGTAAAAAAAAAAAAAAAAAAATCAGGATTTTTCAGATGGTTGTTATTGTGGGTAGAAGTTTCAATCAGAGTTTGAGGGAATACAGTAAGAAGGGTGGGTTGATTTAAGGGGGAAGATGATGAGTTCAGTTTAAGGTGCCATTCAGACGTAAAGATGGAGGAATTCAGGAGGAAATTGGATAGGTGGCTCCCGAGCTTAGGGGAGAAGTGTAGGCTACAGATGCAGAAGAATGGGGAGAGACCAGTAACATAAGCATAAGGTGCCTGTGTTTTAGGTATTATATCTGAGTACTTTATATATTTTATTTCATTCTCTGTAGTGCTGTGAAGTTAGTATAATGTCTCCATTTTACAGCTTAGGAAACAGTCTTTAAGAAAATAAGTAATTTAGTCAAGTCACATATATCAGAACTGGAGTATGAACTCAGGCTTAGTTTAGTCTTTCTCTTTTTTAAAAAAATAACTTTATTGAGGTATGGTATTTATTCACAAAAGCACACATACCGTAAGTGTAATAAATAGCTCGATGAATTTTCACAAACTGAATACACCAGTGAACCCAAGCACCCAGGTCAAGACAAAGAACATTATCAGCACTCGAGAAGCTCCTCACATGCTTCACTCCTGACTTTTAACAGCATAGATTATTTTTGCCTGGTTGTGCCCCATATATATGGCCCATTTTTTCTTTGCACTGTGTATCATTTGAAGCCATGAGACGGTAGTAAATCCATTCTTCATGGGAACGTCCAGGGAAAGGATGTGAAGAGATCAAATATGGAACCCTGGGGAACATTTAAGAGGTAGGTAGAAGAAGAGTTTGAGATTGGGACTGAAAAGGAACACCGGAGAGATATGAAGAAACTCATAAGGGATTGGCATCACAGAAGTCAAGGAAAGGGAGTTTTGAGAGCTGAAGTGTGATTTACCATCTCAGACATCGTAAAATTAATGTGAAGTTTAAATAAAGGTTGAAAAGTGTCCCCTAGATTTTTAAATCAAGAGGTCATCTGTGACCTTAGGGAAAACAGTTTCAGTGGAGTGGCTGAACACAGGCTAGCATGCAGTAGTTTGAGGAGTGGATATGAGGTAATGGAGTGGAGACATAACATGTGAATGGCCTCCACTTGAGAAAGGAAGGATAGAGAGAAGACTAACTTGAAGAGGATATAGATTTTTGACTTGGGGAATTTTATGGAGGTAGGGTTTAATTGGGGGGTTAATTTGATTACATCACCTGGCAGGAAGGTTTTGTTAACTGCCTTGAACAGTTTTTGTTTTTCTTTAAAGAGTGACAATACTGGGATGCCATAAGGGACATGGAAGGGAAAGAAGGAAGTAGGTAAAGTGTTTTTAGCTTTTGTAGATGGGCTTTGGAAGTGAGTGTGAGTATATGAATTTAATAGTTGGGCTGACATGTTTTGGTGTAGTTACAATTGCTAGCTTTTGTCAACTGATTTTTAAAAGCTTTTTTGAATCTTAGGAGGTAATGATTACAATAAAGGAATCATTTCCAAATGATGACTGTGGTACAGTTAAGAAAATCAAATTAATAATTTCCTGCTGTGGTTACCAATCAGTAGGCGTTTAGTCTTTAAAGCAAAAGTTTTTTGGGAAAAAGAAATGTATTTTTAAATCTCCTCTGGTTAGTAAACTTCAGCTTTCCCCAATAAAGTTTCTCTAAATCTCCTTTCTACTTTTTAAATTTGTAGAAGGGCCAGTTGAGAATACTTGAGAAAACCCCCATATACAGGGTACAAAATTGAGTTAATTTGATTAGCTTACTAGTACTCTTTAAAATGCTTTTTATTGTTTAAGTAATTCATGTTCATAGTAAAAAAAATTAGAAAATACAGACAAAAGGAAGAAAATAAAAATAACCATATGACTTTCCACACTTTTTTTTAATATCTATACCTGCATGTGAAATTTTTGATATTATTATTTTTTTTTAATATTTTATTGTACTTCAGGTGAAGGCTTACAGAAAAGATAGTTTCTCATGTAACAGTAACACACATGCTGTTTTATGACATTGG
>NW_004443965.1:1102831-1167770 GCF_000243295.1 Trichechus manatus latirostris
TCCTATTTTTTCTTCTATGAACTTTATAGTTTTAGGCTTTATATTCAGGTCTTTGATCCATTTTGAGAAATTTTTGATATTATTTAATAAAGTCAAGAACCACCTTTTAAGTAAGAGAGAAAAAGGCAGCAAAAAGTTTTGTGAGCATTTATTATTTTCCAAGTTCCGAATAAATCCCTTCCTCAAATGCAAAAGTTAAAAAAAAAAAAAAAAAAAACTTACAAATTTATTTTATTCATTCACTTATTCAATACTTATTTAAGGTCCTGCTCTGTGCCAGGCACTGTATAAGGAAGTGGGCATGTAACAGCAAGAGAAACCTTGCCAGAGAAGTAAACAGGGCTTTTGGCATAGGGAACGGTTTGTGCTTGGGAGAAATCCAAAAGTGAGAAAGACCATGACCCTTTGTAGAAACAGAAAGGTCAGTAGTGCTGTAGTGTCTTTGTGGTTGGGGAGGAGTGTTTTTGGAATAGTGGGTAGAGGCTGCAGAAATAAGCAATGGCTAATTGTTGAAGCCCAGGGTAAGAATTCTGAATCCATTCTGAGGTCAGTGGTGCTATCTGTTGAGTTATAAGCAGAGAAGTGATTTGATCAGACTTCACCTTCTACTGTTCTGAAAACAGGAAACAAATAACATGAGATGTTAAAAAATGTCAACTCCATTTTACCCAGATGTAATAAAGCACAGATGGATTGATAAATAGCTTTTGTCATTTGTAACAAGTTTAAGCTCAAAGAAAACCAAATGGATATTTGAAATGATAAAAATACATCAAAATGATATTTTATATAAAATATAGTAAATATGGTTTATTATTGGTATTTTAGTTTTACCTAATATTCATGTAATAAAATATATATTTATACACTTTCAGTAAGGAAGTTTACAATATACTTTAAGAATTGTCATTTGTAAAACAATTCTCTATTCAGAATTATTATTTAAAAGTGTAAGTTAAAGTAAGCCCTATGTAATATATCATTAATAGCGTATCTCTTTTGAATAAATCTCATGACTTTATTAGAGCCTTCAAATGCAACTGATGGAGTTAGGGTTGCCATTTATTTTTGCTATAGTCATAAAAGATGCAGTAAGTTAACTTCTGTCAATATATATTTAATATAATTTGCAACATCCAGCCTGAGATGAATTAACAAGTTTACAACCGGTGCTGTTCTAAGCAAAACTCAGGCATTTGTGCTTATAGTAATTTAAAATCAACAATGAGGAGCATATGCAGGCCAATTTGATTTTTCTCTTGAGACCTTAAGTAGCATTTATTTGACACACCTTCCAGTAAGAACAGTGGTCTTAATATCAGTTGTAAAATAACCAGTTATTGATAGGAGAGGTGGTGATGACTGGCTTAAGAATGTAGCATACCATCTTTAAATGTTCGTTCTTATAAATATTCCTTAAATATAGAAAAATGCTTCTACTTTATGAGCCTTTGTAAGTCCATTTTACTTGCTGGTTGATTGTCTAATAGCATGTGATGAGTACTGGGAATTTATTTATGTTATACATACAGTTCTTACTCTCCAAAAGGCTAGGAGCTTTGAAATATACAAGAATTATGTATATATTACATTTAGAATGGAGCTGCGAGAAGGAGATATCTGTGTCAAACTGCAAACTTTAAACCAAGATGAAAAAAAAATTTTTTTAGGTTTACCGACTATTTAAGGAACTAAAGGTTGTGTAGAGATATTTTGTTGCATTGTCTGTTTATCACATTAAAAAAAAAAAAGTTGTTAATATGGAAGTAATACAACAACTTAAAATAATGGCCTTTTTATCACTGTATTTAAGAAATAAAGGCAAAGAAACAGGTCTGGGTTGGTGTCATTCTTTGTCATCTACCAGTTTAGTTAAGTAGCTTCAACTCAGGTAAAGCAGAGTCTTAATTCCCAATTCTAATCAGAAAATGTCATCCTTTTATCCATTTACTTTAAATGAGTAGGTATTTATGGTACAGCTTGTTCATTTCTAATTGTCTTTAGTTAGATTTGGTTTTTTCAGATATTTGGAAGGCTGATGATGCTTTCAAAAATTTTGGACTTCCTTTCCGTTGACAGGGCAGAGAATATTTTCATATCTTTTAAAATATGAGGACATTTAACTAGTTGAAATAGGTGCTATTTAGTATCCAGGACCCTAGTAAGACAAAAATTAGCCACTGCGACTGAGACTTATGGGAGATCTTTTAGTTTCCTAAGTTATATTGCTACAGACACTGTTCTGTTTTGAGGAGGAAGTAGTCTATTTGTGGCATTTGGTCATTTCAAAGTGAGTTATATAGAAAGGAGAAAGGAATCAATGAAGTATAGTTAATTTCTTGATTTTATAAGAGATATGATCTGTCAGTAGAAATGGAGAATTAAAAAAGACATTTCTTGCACCTGTTTGATTTTAAATAATCCATTAAAAGAAAAAACAAAAAACCCAAACCCTATGTCATGGAGTCGATTCTGACTCATAGCGACCCTATAGGACAGAGTAGAATTGCCCTGTAGGATTTCCAAGGAGTGGCTGGTAGATTCGAATACGCCAACCTTTTGGTTAGCAGCTGAGCTCTTAACCACTGCACCAATACATTTATATTATGTGAAATATGTAGTTTATTAGTGAGAATACTACAGTTTTAAAACTAGTGAGTTTCTACCTGTGGGACTCTAATGGGGGTTTCTGACCCTTTCTGACCCTTCTCTTCCAGCTGTTGATGTATTGATGGGCATCCCCACAACCATCATTTACTATGATTAAGGGACATTAATTTTCTTGTTTGAAATTCATGAGAGCCCTCTCTATTCCCTCTATATTTGTTTATTAGTATATGACTAGTTCACTTTTCTGGCTGACTTCCAATTTGTATTTTTCTGTTTAGTGAAATTCTGAGATTTTTGGAGCCTTCATATTTTTTTTCCATTGATGATTGATAATATTTCATCTTGTTGATTGACAGTAAGATGAGCTTAATAAGACCCTTATCTATTATTGAGCATTCTGGGCATATTTATTTTGCTCGACAAAGAAGCATACAATATTTAACGGATCTTAAAATGTTTTAGAAATCTAAATTTTTTGAAATTTCCAAATTGGAAAGTCTTTAGATCTTTGATTTACTCTCTGATATTTCTTTCCTTCCGATAATGAGAGAATTATTTATTTAACTTTTAAAATCAGAAGTTGAATGTTTCTTGAATGCGCTGTTTTTTGAAATTATGAGAGATCACTTACACAGTAATGCAGGAAGCTAAAATAGCAGAGGGGAAGAGAAAAGGTGTCCTTTTTTTTTTTTTTAATGCTGATTAGAAAGGCGTCAGATACTCTATTTTAGTAATAGGTGCATCTGCACAAAACTCAGTTGTACCTCTAGTCCTGTTTCTTCTATATGAACCCACCCAGGTAACCAGGTTGCAAACATTATACCACAAAGAACAGCAGCATTCAGATTGCTTGTTTTGCTTTTATTTATTTGCACATGTAACTTATTGTACCTGTAAAAAGGGAAGTTCTTATTAAAAGCAACAAACAGGAAAAAGTAGCAAATTGTCATATCTATTCTGGAAGATTGTGATTCAGAGCTTAGTTAAAAAACAAGTTTGAGAGAGCCCACTTAATCTTGGTAAAGTTTTGGTAGAAACTTGAATATGTAAAAACAGAACTATCTTATTAAAACCATCATTTACAGAATGCTAAGAGTATATTTATTAAATGTATTTGCTCAACTATTTAGTGGATGTGTTGGACCCCAGGCTGTAAATTATTATTTTTCTGTTTCATAAAGACCACTAATTTTTAGTACGTATTTATGTTGAATTATTTATCCATACTAAGGATCATGGTTTACCACTTTATTTTGAAAAGAGAGAATTACGTATAGTTTTTGTTTTTAGAAATGGAGGAAGAAGAATTAAGAAAAAATTGAAGAACCAGCTGGTTCAAAATCCATAACATCATAATAATTTTGCATATTTTAATTTCTGAAAGAAATTTACATTATGGTTCTAATTGACTATGTTTTCTACTTTTGATGTAGCGTTTTAAGGATTACTATTAGGACTTTCTAATTGACATAAGTAGATGATATTAGAGATAGCTTTGATGTCTTACATCAAATCAAAGACCATCTTAGGAGGCCAATTTTAATTTTAATTAATCCAGTGCACTGCAGTGTTGAAAAGGAAATGTTTTTATTCTTCTGACATGATAATTGAAATGAGGATAGAAATATTCATTTCTTTTTTAAGTTAATATTATAATACAGGAAAAATCCATTTTGAGTTTTATCATATCATCTTTTCAAGTTATACTTGAAAAGCACCAACAGGGAGAGGACTCCCCTTATCACCAAGGTCTCTACAAATAGTTCATTGTTCTTAAGGGAAAGGAAAAAGGTATCTTCTAAGTTGGATGATGACCTCTTCTATAGATAGATGTGTTAAAGCCAGGAAACTGAAAAAAAAAAAAAAAAAAATCATATTACTTGAACTTTAACCATTTGGGTAAGATAATTGACTTTCTGTTTTTTAAGGGTCTTTACTGGAATGGTTAATGAAATGGATAAGCATTTTTGTCTGAAACATATTAAGCCAGCCAAGAAATCTTTGTCTCTTACTTGGCATAAGTAAGGATCATTTTCCATATGATATTGCCAAAGGTTCATTTCTCTGGCTATCACATGGATTGTTTTGTGATTGATTCTTGAGTACAATAATTCTATCCCATGAAGATATTAATCATTATTCTTTAAATCCATGGTTACCTAAAAAAGATAAAGTGTTCATGTATAGTTTCTTAATAAACTATTAATATATTTGAATGACCTAAGGAACATAAGGATGTTAACCTGATAACTTCATCTGTCTTCTTGCAGTTCACATTATACTCTATTTTATGGACAAAGAATCTGAAGCAAAAGCAGTTAGAAACTTAAGGTCATACATTTCAGTATTTATAGAGTCCATCTTTGAACCTAGGTGTTTCCAGTAAGCATTAAAATTCTACTGGAAGTGATTTCATTTTGTTTCCTTATTAGATACACTTTCAGTGAAAAATAACAGGAGATAAAATGTTCATTATTTTAGCCGATCTTTTATCCAAAATGAAACTGCTTAAATTTCACCATTTAAGAGGAACCTGAGTTTTTACTTAGATTTCAACTAATCTATAAAAAGTCCAAGATTGGATTTCTTTTAAAATCTAGTCAATGTTGAAAATTTAAAAGATAAAATATAACTCAGGATTATGGTACCAGGGAATAAGTGTATTTCATTTTGTCACTCAGAATAAGAAGTCCACTATTCAGGAGAGAGAAAAGTAAGCCTGAAGATTTTTAGAGTTATAGATGTGTTTTTGACTGTTAAATTTATTTTAAAGAAACCATTTTTCTGTAGCTGTTTTTCAGTAATGAGAGTAAAGCATTCATTTTAAAAATGGAGCAGTAAGTGTGTATTTGATAAGAATTGCATATTTTGGTAATGCCAAGTTATTTGTGATGCCTTTGCATATAACAGGATAGAAATGTATCATTTTATTTAATGATTCCGCTTGGTAATATCCTATGTTTTTTCTCTCTCACCAGTGTCTGTTAAGAATTTGTTTGTGCACCTGTATTGTTTTATTGCTATGTCTCAAAAGAGACAAATACCATCTTAACTGAATTACGGCTTTTTTTAATTCTCTAAAATTGTTACCTTTTATTTTCTCTTTTACATTAAAAAGATAAATTAGTATAAAGGCTAATCCTTTAGAATTACGTATTTGATTATGAGATTTAGTGTATCTGTCCATTTTCCACCAGCCGCTCCTTGGAAACCCTATGGAGCAGTTCTACTCTGTCCTGTTGGGTCACTGTGAGTTGGAATTGACTCGATGGCAACAGGTTTGTTTTTAGTATCTGTTTATTTATTTATTTATTTTGACTTTTAAGGGTAGAAGGTTGAGTTAATAATACTTAGTTCATGGCACAGTTTCATCATTGGTCCATATCAGGCCCTTCTACTGTTTAATTAGCATTCATTAGTTCCTCCACTCATTCATTTATTCTTATTTACTCCTATTTCCCATGTTTACAACTTCCAGCTCCACAAGAAATCATTGTAATGTATTTGGTATGTTTCCCGTTTGTTTTCTTGTAAAACACATAATCAGTTGTTTTGAGTGCAGTGTTTTTAATTTGCACAGAGCGTTTTTTATGCTATTGTTGTTAGGTGCCATCGAGTAGGTTCTGACTCATAGTGACCCTGTGTACAGCAGAACGAGACATTGCCCGGTCCTGCCCCGTGCTCACAATCACTGTTATGCTTGAGCCCATTGTTGCAGCCACTGTGTATTTTTTTAAATTTTTTCAGGGAGCATTGTAGTTTTAGGTCTATCCATCTTGCTGTTTATATATGTCCAGTCTTTATTACTAACTGTTGCAAAGGAGATTTACTGTTTTACATTGTCTTTTTGAGAATTCCTGTCTTCAAGTTCTTTAATTTTTTTTTTAAAGAGAGAATCCAACCTATTTGAAGATTTGCTAGTTCAGATTAACTCCTTAAGTGCAAATTCAGTGATTTAAAAAAGTAAATAAATTTCACACTTTGAAAGCATTGAGAAATCTAGGAGAGTATATTATTTACTTTAACTCATAGATTTTTTTAAATTCAGTAACTAATTAAAAAATAAAATTTATTTTATTTTCCATTAAGCACCAGAGTTAGTTTTTCTTTGTACTTGGCTATCTCATTGTGTACAACCTCAAATTTAGTAGGGATTAAGTAAATATGTTGATTCTGTTTGATACCACACACATACCGATTTGTAAATTGGCTTGGTCATTTGCAAATGTTAATTCCTGTTCTGGGGCCTAAATATTGCAAAATTATTTGGACATCAACCTAGAAACCAGAATTTATCTATTGCAAAAGCAATAAAAAATGTAATTTTCAGTTTACAATTTAGTTGTTGATAGCCCTTGCCCCCACCAACATTATCCCTTTTTACCTCACTGCTATCATACATGGTAAGCATGTCAGATATTAGCTACATTTTAATAAAAGAGAAATTGAGAAATTGAGGTATTAAGTGGCTTGCACAAATTTACGTGGCTAATACGTCATAGACAGGACTAGAAGTGGAGTCTTCTGACTTCTAAACCAATGTTCTGTATTCTGTACCTGTGTTTTCAAACTCTGTTCTAAAAGGTTCTGAAGGAGATGATAATAGTATGGGTTGGGGACCATCTTATAGTAGCTCCACCATTAATGTTTCTATATCGTAGGGTACAGGGAATGTTTTATTTTTATAAAAAGGTTCTGCTGCTTTAATAAAAGTTTGAAAATCATTGTGCTGTATAATTGTTGCTACTTGGTTCTGTGATAGAGGCTCTAAGTCAAGTTGGTCAATGTTAACTCCACAAAGGCATGAGAAAAAAGTTCTACTAGTCTTGAAATATTTGCTGCATTTGTATTATCTGTCTTGTTTTCGTACTTCCCATTCCATTTAGAATAAAACTCAAATTCCTTACTGTGCCCTGCAGGACACTGAGTGATGTGTCTTTGACTAATTCTCCAAACACGTCTCTTCCTGTTTTCCCTCATATTCATGACCCTGTAGTCTCCATGCTCCTTTTCAGTTCTTGAATAGCTAGCTCTTTCACACTTCAGGACTTTCGTCCATCTTTTCTTCGGCCAGTGTTTCACTTCCCCAGCACTTCCCATTGCTCCGTCCTTTTTATTGGTTACATTAGATTTCAGAGGCCTTCCCTGACTATCGTTTCTAAAGTAGGTCCTCCTTTATTCTCCATCTAGCACTTGTTTATTTTACTCATATCCTATAATACAAAATGAAACTATTTAATAACTAAGAGGCTCTAAGTTCTATGAGTGCCAGGACCATGCCTGTCTTATTCATCTCTGAATCCCTAGTTGCTTCAATAAATAGTTGGCCCTCCAGAAGTATTTACTGAATGAGTGGATATTGAAGGAGCAGAGTTATCAAGAGACATTAATTTATATTCACTGTCCTCTGAGGAAAATTTCAAAGTATATATTCATTTGATGAAGATTTCCATAAAAAATTGTCGTAATGTTTCAGTGCATAAAAGTGGTTGAAGTACTTGTAGCCATGATTTAAAGAATACTGTACCAGATTCTATACATGTGGTTTCTTTAATGTCCATAACAGCCTTGTGAAATTAGTAGCATATCTTTATAGATGATGAAATAGAATCAGAGAGGCTCGTTGATACTTGCCCAAAGCCACTTAGCTAGTAAGTGACAGAACTGGGATTTGAACTTAGGTCTGTCTGTAACTAAAGCCAGCAGTGTTTTCACTCTACTTTGCTGCTTACTAAATTAGTGCTTAAGTTGTCTAGAAAATTTGCTTATAATGAATACTTCGTTTCCCAGTGATGCTGGATAAATAGGTGTTACTGTAATAAGGTGCTAATTGAATAGCGCAGAAAGCAAGTGCAAAAGAAATTGAAGGAGGAAAAGGTGTATGCTGAAGTCATCAGGGAAACTTCTTGGGGAAGCTGTGGGACTTGAGTTCATTCAGTTAATGTGATGGAATCGTTCTGAATACTGGACCTTGTAGGGTGTGCAGGATACAAGTAAGTAGGAGAATAGAGGGTGTTCCAGATTGGAGGAAGGCTTGGAGGTATTGTGGTATCCTGAAAGGGGTAAGGAGGCGTAGTGTAACTGGAAGAGACTATTTATATTGGAGAAAAGTAAACTATTTGTTGGACAAGTGAATGAGGATGATGGAAGGGGTGACATATAAACCATACAAGGTTTAACTTTTTGTGTAATTGCTAAGACCAGTGGTATTGGGGGATAAAATAATATTTTAGGAAATTTGATCCAGTACAATGTTCAGATTTTAAATTAGAATGGTGTAGCATCGGTAGCATGGTGAGTAAGAGTGATAGTTCTGGCCCTGGATTTGAATTCCACCTCTTATACTTGCTGGTTTCTGAGCTTGGGAATTATTTCACTTTCTGTACTTCAGTTTCTCCTCTGTGAAATGAGACTGAACAGTAGTAATACCTTTTGTCCAGTTCCAGAGATTCTGATTCAGCGGCACTGAGGTGTGGGACAGGACTCCCTAACCTCCCAGTCTCTTGTAGTTGGCCCACTTCCGTGATCCAAGTGTACTTCCTTAGTTTTTTATTTTTATTTTTTGACCTCAGGTGCAAAAAGTTGAATTAATATTCTTCAGATAATGGCACACTATCAGCTTTGACAGGTACAAGGCTTCTCTCTTATTTTATTTAAGATATTTCTCATTTATTCCCATTTCCCACTCTCATTCTGTACCCTTCATAGACATCCATACCAGTTTTTTGGATATGTATCTTTAAAAAATAATGGTGATGCTTTATGCACATATGTGTGCATAATTTAGATAAATGGTATTGTGCTATAGATCTGTCTTTTTTCACTCAACACTTAAAAAATAATTTTAATGATGGAAAACTTCAAACATATAGAAAAATTTCTCTGATAACTAGTGAGGTTGGCTATCTGTTCATGTACTTGTTATGTATTATCCTTTAGAGCCTCCCATTCTTGCTGCTGCTTTTGCCTAGAAAATTCTTTCCCCCAATCACACAGATCACTCACTTTGTTCAGATCTCTGCTTAAATGCCAGTTCCCCAGAAAGAATTTCTCTGACCACTTTATCTAAAAGAGTACTTTGCATCACTTTGTGTCCTGCTTTATTTTTCTTCACAGCATCTGTCACAATAAAACATATTAATTATATTATGTATTTGTTTATTTATTTTCCCTGCTTAAGTCTCTTGGACGTAAGACCTTTCCGTCTTGTTCACACTTGTATCCCTAGCACTTAAAAATATAGGTGCTCCGTAAATATTTGTTGAATGAATGAATGTGAATTGGCTATTTATGACCTTTGTCCATTTTTCTTACTAGCCGGAATTCCTAGAATATTCTAGATGTTAATCCTTATTGATTTTAGGCATCGTAAAATAACCTGTTTTGTCTATGGTGTCTGTAATCCCTTAGGAGCTTACCTGTGCATAGGGTGTGAGGTGTAGTGTCTAATTCTATTTTTCTCTCTGTAGAATATAAGCAATCAATACATTCCTTGCTGATTTATAGTACACCTTTATTAAATATGAATTATTTCTTCTATTTCATTGATTAGTTATCTATTTATAGCTAACCAAAAAAAAAACAAACAAACCTGTTGTTGTCAAGTCGATTCCGACTCATAGCAACCCTATAGGACAGAGTAGAACTGCCCCACAGGGTTTCCAAGGAGCGGCTGGTGGATTTGAACTGCTGACCTTTTGGTTAGCAGCTGAGCTCTTAAGCACTATGCCACCAGGGTTCCATTTATATCTAGTATCACTATATTTTTATTACAATGACTTCTCCCTATGTCCTAAAATCTGATAGGGCAAGTCCTGCCTCTTTTCTTTTTCAAAATTGACTTAACAGCATTCACAGTAGCAACAAAAAGAATCAAGTAACTAAGCTACAAAAGAATGCACAAGACCATTATGGAGGAATTTTAAAACTCTATTAAAGGACGTATAAGAAGACATGACTAATAGGAGAGAAGATGTCAGTTCTCCACAAGTTAATTGATAAATTCAATTAATCAAAATTAAACTGCAGTCAAAATTTCTGCAAGATATTTTTGCAGACCTCAACACACTTACTTTAAAATTTATATGAAACTTATTGCAAATATGTCAATTTTTGAAATGAAATGTATACTTTGATAGTACTTTTTTATACTGTTTTTTGATAGTTTTTTCATTCTTATGAAGGGCAGTTGGTTGGAGGCAGCAGAGAAGGGAAAAGAGCAGCAGAGATAAGAGTTTTGTTTAGAAGTGATAGAAATAGTGGCGGTGGCAGCAAGTAGTACTTAACACCAGAGAAACATAGAAAAGATATAAGATAGAAAACTAAGGGGTTGTTGGACAAATAGTTATTCCTTCCTCAGCTCTCAGAAAATCTATGTGGTAAGAACAGAGGACAAGCAGGCACCTGTAATATCCCCTAGTATAGTGCTTTTGCTGTGCCATGCAAATGACGTGTATTCCGTGTCTAGGTCAGCAATCTACATGGAATACTTAAAACTTTCTGGGGTACAGTAGCATCTATAGGAGCTGTCTCTGAGCGGTAGCTCAATAGTTGATGCTTATGACTGAGTAATCAGAAAGAGCTTTAAATCTAGATGTTATGTTTAAAGTGGCAGGGAAACAAGTGTTAGAGAGTTTCAGTAAAAAAAAGTTAATAAAAAAGTTAATAACATACATGTACTTGGCGTTAATTCTCGTCTGTTTAGAAAACAAGTGCATCTAGAGCTGCTCCTTCTCAGTTTTCATAGAGTCGAAGTTTTACTGTGTCTAATCTTGTGCATGTACAATTATGTAGACTCACAAACTGAAAATAGAATAAAACTATTGTTTCCATTTTTATGAGGACTGCAAGTAGAAGAAAAATGGAGTTGAGGGAAGTTAACTACCATACTCTATTGCCAATAATCAACTTCATTGATATTATTATATTAAAGGGTCATTATGAATTTTTCCTCTCCAGAAAACCAAGAACTTTCTCAAGGGGCAAATTACTATATATATAACTCTTCCTAACAATGTGTAACAATTTGGAAAGGAGTTATGTGATCTGAAACGAGGTGCTGAGTACTCTTTTGTAACTTGTATTGAAGCCTCTTATTCACGATAGTCCTTGTTTACTAAATGGACACGCATTAAAAGAGATTTGTTCTAACTTATTTTTAAAAACTTATTAGCACAAAGAAAAAAGAATAAAATAGAGTTTCTGTCTTTAAGTTGATTCCTCACATAGAAGAGAGAAAACATTTGCACAAATAATTATAACGTTATTAAAGAGGTACTGTTTTTACTGTTAACTGCCTTCGAGTCATGTCTCAACTCATGTTGACCCCATGCACAATGTAAGGAAACGCTGCTGCCTGGTCTTGCACCATCCCATGATTGGTGGTGGATTTGGACCATTGTGATTTACAGGGTTCTTGGGAGTTGATTGCCAGGCCTTTCTTCTTAGTCAGTCTTAGTCAGGAAGCTCTGGTGAAACCTGTTCAATATCATAGCAACAAGCAAACCTCCACAGACAGATGGGTGGTGGCTGTACATTAGGTGCACTGGCCAGGAATTGAACCTGGGTCTTCTGCATGGAAAGCAGGAGTTCTACCACTGAACCACCATTGCCCCCTAGAGAGCTACTAGCAGAAATTTATAAGGTTTCAGGAGGAAGAAAGCAAAAGTGTAGACAAATAAAATACCTGCTCTAGGTCGTGTAACTAGTGAGAAGGTGGTTTCTCTATCAGTAATCTAGGATCTTCGTTTGCTAGCTGTTAGATCTGAGTATTGTACAAATTAGTTAGGATGATTATTATTTCAAGAATAATTCACAGACTCTACCTCAATACCAGAATTACCGTTAAGCCCCTTGCAACTCTGAATGTTTAAAAGGATTTGCAGATGACGGATGGAAGGATATTGTCTATGTCCTCTAGCCTCCCCTTTCCTCCTCATTTCTCCTGAGGACAGTAATAGGCAGGCTTACAAGATGCCTGTACACTTATGTTTCAGCTTTGGAGGGCTGTATGTAATATAGTTATCATAACAATATTTCTGACAAGGCCTTCATGCAATGGTACCTGCTAACTCAAGTAAGATCCTATTTCTTAATACCATGTAATTGAGGCTTTTTATTTTTCTTTTGTTGTTGTTCATTTCACTTTTATTTTCTATTAATATTTGGTAAAATCTTTTAGAAAATTTAAATGAATACTATAGAGCTTGGCATATCATAGTCACAGATTTTTGAATGAACAATTGAATGTGTCATCAGTGCTGAGGAGAACCGAAGGAAGGAAGGGTTTTTGTCTGTGTTTAGAATGTAAGTTTAAGTGAGGATCAGGGTGCCCTAATGGTCCAATGTAGGGGTGGTGCAGCAGGAAAAGTATAAAAACCCTAATAGGGACTGACATCCATGGGAATAGGGTCAGATTTTGTTGGAACAATTGCCCATTTCCCATCAGTGAACCTTGAAGAGTTTTTGTTTCATTTTTACTAAGGTATCTGATGCCTTCCATTGACATTAATGAAATGGTTCAGGAAACCAAATGTCATGCCTGTGATCTCATAATCTATTAGAGAATACCATTGTCATAGAGACTTTTATTTTAGGTTGTGAATTTGCTGTAGAACAGTAAACTTTTGACTGCCAGTCTTCCTAAATGCTGGATGGCTGCCTAGTTTTATATTCAGTTTGCATACTGATTAGGAACTCTAGCGGTGCAGTGGTTGAGATGGCTGCTAACCAAAAGGTTGGCAGTTTGAATCCACCATCCACTCCCTGGAAACCCTATGGGGCAGTTCTACTCTGTCTTACAGGATTGCTACAGGGTTCCTATGAGTTGGAATTGACTCGACAGCAATGGGTTTAGTTTGGTTTTTTTAGACAACTAAACTGCCAAGAGTTAGATTTCTATTACAGCTTTCAGCATGGTAAAAATCTTTGGTTTGTGTATAAGATTTGGTTGGATCTTAACCTTAATTATTTTCAGTTCTTTGCATTTTGTTAAGTGTATAAACTAGTTCATGATCGTTTTATTTGGATTGCTTTAATGGTATGGCAATCCTCAGTGACTACCTTCAGGATTGTATTTGCTTGTTGTCCGATTTGGAAGATTTCTCTAGAAGTTAAAAAAGATATTCGGGAATATTTCTAGGTCCTGCGATTCGCAAGCCTAAATAGATGATTTATTATGAAGCATAGGGATTGGATCACCACATTCAGATGCTCTGACTGAACATCACATCAAGTAGCAGCATTCATATTTTTTGTGGTATCCATCCAGACTTGATCAGTAGCTGACAGATTTTAGGTCTCCTACTATTGTCACTGTTTTATAAAATCCCTGTAAACAGTATTAAATCGAATGTTTGAGAAATACAGGAGAGAATGTGAAACTGAGCCTGTCTGTATATCTGGTTGCTTTTTTTTTAAGTAGTTTTTTTTTTTTTTTAAGGCAGTATTCTTCCTAATATTTTTTTTCTATGATGATTATGTTATCTAATAAGCATGCCTGCAATTGTGGAAAAAATAAACCCCTGTTTATTGATGTACTGTATTTGTGTGTTTCAAACAGGTCTGATTTTAACTTTTGCATGGAATAATCAGGAAAAGTATGTAATAATTCAACAGTGAAATACATCTTACCGGTTAGAAAAATCAGTATAGAGATCTAAGTTTTTCCTATGCCTAAATATCTGCTGCACTGAACTATGGTTAAAGCCAAATTGGGAATTTGAAGATTGCATGACTGATAGCATTTCAAAGTCAAACAGAAATTTTGTTCAAAAGCTGAACAGCAGAGGAGAAGGGGAGATGCCTTGATATTTATCTAGTCAGATCTTTTGCCTTTCTTCTAGAAGATGCTAAACACTAGTGATGTCTTTAAAATTCAGAGACATTATTTTTACATTTCTTCTGTTGAAATTTCATGCAGACATCTAAACAGCAGCTAACAGTCTAGCTTGCCTTTAGCACCCAAGTGTTCGGTGTTCTGAATGATTCTGACAGCAATAGTGTGACTTCTTAAAAAGTTGATGGGTGATACCGATTTTAAATTGTGATGTAAATGATCATTATGAAACCTAGGGGAGAACATGGAGTGAATATACTGATGCACTTTCCACCAATGTATGATAGTGGTGACATGGAGTGGAGGTAGGGTTGATAGTACTTCTAGGACCGTGGAGTGACTTTAGCTTAGGGAAACTCTGGAGCTGAGAATGGTTGGTATCCCAGAGGTTAAAAAAGAGGAAGAATATGGACGAACTCTCTGAGCCCAAAAGTACAATCTAAGCCCGACTCTTTTCTGAGTCCCCTTAGCTATCTCTGGCCAGCCTTTGTTCAAACTCGTGATCAAGATGGTAGAAAGATCTTGGGCCCTTACTGGTGTTTCCATGGTTACTTTGATTTCTGAGAAGTCATGTTCTACACTTTTCCATCTTGCCCCCTCATTGTTCCATTGTTGTGAATATTGAGAAGTCTATGTAGGACATCTCTTTTGAGTAGAAGTAACAGGCTTGGCTGGATGAAGGTAGTAATCTGCTCCCTCCTTCTTTGGGATTGTCTTAGCTCTTCTTGGAGGTGAAGGATGGGGTGGAGAGAAAGGAGCAGTGGTGTCTACAGGCCGTAGAGAAGTGGAGCTGGATGTACTTGAGGGAAGTGAACCAGCAGATCCATTGCTGCAGAAGGCATGGAACCAGATTTCTCCCATATTGCTGCTACTTGTGATCTGAAAAAAAGCAAGGAAAACAAAACAGTAATCCAAACCAGTTGCCAGTCGAGTTGTTTCCTACTCATGGCAACTCCATGTATTGCAGAGTAGAACTCCATAGGGTTTTCAAGGCTGTAACCTTTCAGAAGTAGATTGCCAGGCCTTTCTTCAGAAGTACCTCTGGCTGGGTTTGAACTGCCAACCCTTAGGTTAATAGTCAGTGCTTAACCATTTGCATCACAAAGGGACTCTGTGACCTGAAAACAACCTGTGGATTTCTGTACCAGGAGTTTATTATCATACTTTATTCTGAAATCTGTGGTTACCTAATCTGTATCCTAATGTATAAAGTGATGTTCAGTAGAAACACTATAGGAATAAACATAGTAAATGTTTACTGAAGCAAGGATGATATTTAATTTTGGAGAAATATCTTTTAAAATACATGGTTTTGTAAAGCATATAAATGATGGAAAGAGGGACGGAAAACATAATTTAGTGTTCATTAAATATTAATATTTTAAGTTAAATTCCTGTGGTTCAGACTGCCTTTCTGAGTTAAGGAAGATACAGACTTATTTGCTATGGCACTACTTGTGGTTACCTAGTAGTGAAGACCCTACTCAATGCATTTCTTACATGGATTCCTCTAGGGATTTAGTCTCATTGAATATTGGCAAGCTGGCATAGTCTGTTTTCATATGTAGCGCTCCTGGGAATATCTGAGATGCAGAATTTATATTCTTATCCTAGTTGTGTTAATAAATTTAATTAATGTACAGCACCAGTTCAGAGCTTGCTTAGTGAAGCTGGTGAAATCCTCAGTGCCCATCAACTTCCCGATCTCTTAAGTCTCAGTCACTTTCCTTTGAATATGGGAAATTTTTTCACTTATGTTTCTCATCTCAGCAGTCTAAGTTCAGTTTCCCATAGGAGGCTGGTTGATAGTTGCTAGAGAACTTCTAGTGTGCACGAGCCTACTTTGCCTGCTTTCAAAACTAATAGATCTCTTTCTCTTTTCTTTTTCTTACACTGTCATCTTTTATTTTTATCAGTTTTTGTATGAGTTTTTCTTTGCTATTTAGTCACTTTGGTCCTACTCATTCCAATTGCTGTTGTTACTGTTAGGTGCTGTCGAGTTGGTTCCAACTCATAGCGACCCTCTGTACAACAGAATGAAACATTGCCTGGTCCTGTGCCACCCTCACAATCGTTGCTATGTTTGAGCCCATTGTTGTAGCCACGGTGTCAATCCATCTTATCGAGGCTCTTCCTCTTTTTCGATGACCCTTTACCTTACCAAGCATGATGTCCTTCTCCAGGCACTGACTGGTCCCTCCTGATAACATGTCCAAAGTATTTGAGACGAAGTCTTGCTATCCTCACTTCCAAGGAGCACTCTATTTCTTCCAAGACAGACTTGTTCATTCTTCTGGCAGTCCATGGTATATTCAGTATTCTTTGCTACCACCATAATTCAAATGCATCAGTTCTTCTTTGGTCTTCCTTATTCATTGTCCAGCTTTCACATACATCTGAGGCAACTGAAAATACCATGGCTTGGGTCAAGCGCACCGTAGTCCTCAAAGTGACATCTTTGCTTTTCAACACTTTAAGGAGATCTTTTGCAGCAGATTTGCCCATTGCAGTATGTCATTTGATTTCTTGACTGCTGCGTCCGTAGGCATTGATTGTGGATCCAAGTAAAATAAAATCCTTGACAACCTCAATATTTTCTCCATTTATCATGATGTTGCTTATTGGTCCAGTTGTGAGGATTTTTTTTTCTTTATGTTGAGGTGCAATCCATACTGAGGGCTGTAGTCTTTGATCTTCATCAGTAAGTGCTTCAAGTCCTCTTCACTTTCAGCAAGCTAGGTTGTGTCATCTGCATATCACAGGTTGTTATGAGTTTTTCTCCTATCCTGATGCCACATTCTTCTTCATGTAATCCACCAAGAAGCTCATTCCAATTAGCCCTCTGAATTCTATCTCTGTCTGTAGTATGTTATTTATATTATAGCCACAGTGAAAAGCCCTGGTAGTTTCCTCCTTCATCCACCCCTTCTTATGTCAATTCCTAAAACAGTTCCTTGTTGATAATGTGACACTATGAGCTTCCCTTGTTTCCTATTCCCGCCTTTTCTAAAAATACAATCTCTTAATTATTTGCTTAATGTCTATGAGGGTGTAAAGGTCTATTATCATAAAGAAAAACTTTTAGATAAATGATGGAAAAGCATACTTAGCATCCAGTGGGTAGTACAGAAGAGTTCTTAGAGATTAGAACACAAGTCAGAAGAGGTACCAACAGGCTTCAGGTATATACTGATAACATTTTTTATGTGGAGAGACCACAACCATGTATGTATCATTGACTGGTTCTTATTACCTTTTAGGTAGACTTTGTGAATAGCTTGGGTGCCAGTTTTATATCTTATGGTCGAAGAGACAGTGTAATGGCAAACTCTTTTTTTCTAAGGGAGTATATAGCATAAGAGGGGAAATGAAAATAAAGGTAGGATCATGGAGTTTATTTGGTAGGGAAAAAGGAAAAAAGAAGAGAAGTAGTAAAAATAGACCGGCAGAAAATTTTGAAATGTATGGTTAGCTGAATTTGGTGGGGGAACATGGAGTTCCATATATTATACTTGTTTAAAATGGTGGTAAAGGAAGAAATGATAGTACTATTCATTCATTTATTATTCATTTAGCCAATGAGAGTAAATATCAGTTTAATAATTAAGATATTTACACAACAGGAGGGAGTTTATTTAAATGTCAGGGGTCTGTGAGTAGCTAAGAAGGAGGTAAGTTGGTAGGTCAGGGATTTGATTTCACCCTACTTATAAGTAATCTGTTACTGTTTCATGGATGTAGGTGTAAGATAGGAGGCCCCTGGGTCACAGACAAAGAACTTTATTACTCATGGCACAGCATGAGCATTAGCATGTTTGCTTAAGTACTTTTTGGTCCCAGCTTCCATGGAGGTGACATAGTATGGTGCAGATAGATGCTGTACATGCAGTGGGTTACAGCTGAGGAACACTGAGCTTGGAGAATCCACTGCTCTTTTAGAGTAAGCAAGACCGCTCTTTGTCCTCAAGGAACTTTACTTCATTCCTCAAGGTTGCTCACTGCAAACACAACCCTGAGAAAGGGTCTGGGTAAAGAGTGGTCAGGATCTTGCATTTTTGGCATGCTTAGCAAGACACGTAGGAATGTGAGAGACACGTGGAGGAGTGTTTCCTAACAGCTTATATTGAGAAATGCTCTCTATTTTTTTCTTAAGAGTTAGAACTGCAAGTATAGTATTTAAGGAACAATTAACTAAATTAAGGAAATTTTAAAAGGGAAAATTCTTCTAGTATAGTTAAAGCCATATACTTCCTTAATTGTGCAAAAAAATACAAAATTTATACCAAACTTTGTATTACCAGTGCACTTAGAATAAGTCATTAAGTTAGGCAGTCATGCTGTAAATAGTTTTTGGGTGCTTACTAATTAATAAACCCTGGGGTTACAAAGATTAAACAACACATATCCCTGACTTCCATGACCTCAGGATCAAATGGAGAGACAGATAATGATGTTACAGTATAATTTGTATAGTATAATAAATGCTGTGACACCCAGGATGCTGTGGAACACAGGAAGAACCACCAACTTTGCCTGGCATGAAGTGGTCAGGAAAAATCTTCTGGGGCTTTTAAACTGAATCTTAAAAGATAAAAAGTTAGCAAAATAGATAAAAGAGCATTGTCATTACTGACAGAGGGATAAGAAAGGACAGATGCACAAAAGATAAGGGAGTTTATTGTATCCAGGACCTGCTAGTAGTATACTAGTATTGCAGCAGTAGTATTTCACATGTGGGGAAAAGAGTTGAAAAATTCTAAGCATGGCAATGACAGGATCAAGTTTTTAGAAGTTATAAAAAAATAATAACTTTGGTAGCACTGAGGAATCTGGGAGATCAGTTTGGACTCTAGGCTAGTAATAATGATGGCTTGGACTAAGATGGTAGTAGTGGAGTGCTGCTAGTTAATTTTTTAGACATTGTCTGTTGGACCAATAAATAACAACATGATAAATGGAAAAAATACTGAAGTTGTCAAGAATTTCATTTTACTTGGATCCACAGTCAACGTCCATGGAAGCAGCAGTCAAGAAATCAAATGACATATTGCATTGGGCAGATGTGCTGCAAAAGACCTCTTTAAAGTATTGGAAAGTAAAGATACCACTTTGAGGACTAAGGTGTGCCTGACCGAAGCCGTGGTATTTTCAATTTCCTCATGTGCATGCGAAAGCTGGACAATGAATAAGGAAGACCGAAGAAGAATTGATGACTTTCAATTCTGGTGTTGGTAAAGAATATTAAATATACCATGGACTGCCAGAAGAAGGAACAAATCTGTCTTAGAAGAAGTACAGCCAGAATGCTCCTTAGAAGCGAAGATGACAGGACTTCATCACACGTGCTTTGAACATGTTGTCAGGGGGAACCAGTCCCTGGAGGACATCATGCTTGGTAAAGTAGAGCGTCAGTGAAAAAGAGGAATACCCTCAATGAGATAGATCAACACAGTGGCTGCAACAATGGGCTGAAACATAGCAACGATTGTGAGGATGGCACAGGACAGGGCAGTGTTTCGTTCTGTTGTGCATAGGGTTGCTGTGAGTTGGAACCAACTTGATGGCACCCAGTAATAATATAATGACTTCCCACAATGGGAGATGAAGATTTTATTCTCTCGCTTGTTCTTTTTCCACAGCCGCACACACATTTCTTCTTGCCTTTCCATCCTCCCAATACAATTCTAATTTTAGTTAGAGCAGTATTTCATGTTTACATTATTATGTGCTGTTCACAGCTTGACCATGTAGTAGTTTTCTATGATTACTTTTTTTTTTCTTGTATACAGTTTTCTTTTTCCTGGAATGTATTGGCCTGTTAAAAGGTAGTTCAGCTTTCTAGGTACTTACCACTAATTTATCCCCAAACTCTCCCCTGTTGTGTAAATATCTTCTTGGTTATTCTGTTAATTTATTTTCTTGAAGATACAGCTCTCAGAACCTTCTGACCTGCTCTAATATGGGTTAGTTGCCCTGGGCCTTTTGTATAGTTGACATCTTGGACTCTCCCTTCCCCTTCATCCCAGGAATTCCTTTTGTTTCTGTCTTGTGTCAGATCCCATTTCCTAATTTCCTCCTTGTTCATTACACATTTTGGTGGACACATCCTTCAACAGCACCCTGAATAATTGGTGGCTTCTTTTGACCTAGGAAATCATGCCCCCCAAAAGCCATTGCTGTCTAGGTAATTTTATTGAGTGAGTTCTTTGATTTCCTTCTCACAGTTTTCTGTCTCTCTCTCTCACTTTCTATGTTTAATTAAGAATTCGTATTTTTTTCAATGTTGTAGCAACTTGGACTGGTCCTTCAATTATTTTATCTTTTCTCTTTAATTATTCTCCACGTCTATTTGGTTTTACTTTACTGGGAGATTTTTTCAGCTTTATCTTCTAATCCTTCTGTAGATAGAAAAATTTTTTTTTCTCTTATTGGACCCCTAATTTTTACATTACTATTCTGCTCTTATTTCATGAATGCTTACATTCTTTTGTTCCTTTGAGGGTTATTAATGTTAATTTTTGGAAGTTTTTTTTACATGTTATCTGTTTCTTCCAAGTTACTCTTTTTTGTTTGCTGTCTATGGTCTCTGTCTTTCCTATTTCAGGCTCTCCTTAAGTGTCCAGTGGTCCTTGGCTATCTGTTCTATTAAGAGTTCTATAAACAGTTATAAAGAGTGGACTAGTAGCTCTGTGTCTCTGGGTGAGGTTTGTAATGTATGGGTTTCAGTATAAGGTAATCTGACTGGGCTGTTCTATTGGGGAATGTCTGATATCTGCATTTTTAGTAGATGTTTTATTTTTGGCTGGCCAGATTCCCCGCAGAAAGCTTTTTGCTACCCATCTGAAGGATATAAGCCTAACTTACAGTGTTTTGGAAGCCAAGTTTGGCTCATTTGTTAGTGTAATATCTCTGTTTTAATTCACTAATAATAAGAACTTTTTTTTTAAAATCTCCTCCAGAGAATAAACTTCTTTAAGCTCTGCAGGGGTACGGGAGGGGCAGTCTCCTAGCTATGTGGAATGGAGGGAGGTGGGTGAGGAATTAGGGACCTTACAGCTTCTTAAAAAGATTTTTAACCAATCTTCCTGTTTGTAATCCTTCTCTCCCACTTTCAGAGGTGTCTGCCAATTTAGCATTTTGGAGATTCCGGAGTGTAAATTGTTTCTACTTTCCTTTTGTCCTGCTTAGTATTCAGCTTTCTTGAGTCTGAATAATCATTTATCATAATTTTGTTATCGTTGTCTTATCTCTTGGACTCTTTGCCCTTGTAAATTTAAGCCTAAAAAAACAAAAAACCTTTTGTACCCTACTACTAACTGAAAGGTTGGCGATTTGAAACCACCCAGCAGCTCCACAAAGGAAAGCCCTGGCGATCTACCTCTGTTTACAGTTATTGAAAACCCTGTGGAGTGAAGTTCTACTCTGACACATATGGGATCACCATGAGTTGGAATTGACTTGATGGCAATGGTTTGGTTCTTTTAAATGAAAAGGTTTGTAGTTTGAATCCAACCAGCAGTGTTGTGGAAGAAAGGCCTGACGATGTACTTCCCATAAGATTAAAGCCATTGAAAACCCTATGGAGTACAATTTTAATCTGAAACACATGGGATTGCCATGAGTCTGCATCAACTGTATGGCAGTAGGTTTGGGTTTTTTTTTTTGGTTCGTTTTGTTTTTTTGTTTACTGTCATTTTAGAGGGAGAATGGGCCTGTAAATGTGAGTTCAGCCCACCATCTTTAACCAGAACTCTGCAGTCTTTATGTACTTAAAGACATGATCTTTTTCCTTTTCTAATATATAATAGATGATAAAGATTATTCCTAATTGGACAGTCTGTTTTTCAGAAGGTCTGGTGAACATCCGTATGTTAATTCACAAGCTCTATTTCAGCTAAAATCTTACTCAGATGATAACTTTATGAATTTTATATGAAGAACTAGTAGATAGTGACAGCTACAATAGGTAATTCAGAGAAATATCTAAAGTTTCAGTATACCTGTTTAGGCTGTTTGAGTTTTTGAGTTGTGCCACATCAGCAAATGAAGATCCCAAAAGCTGTACTCCATTTGCATCATTAAAGTTGACTCTACCTTGAGGAGGCAACTCTTCCCCGGTTGTATTTTGACTGCCTTCAAAGTTCAGGGGCTAATCTTCTGGCACTACATGAGGCAATGTTCTGCTGCTATCTGTAAGGTTTTCACTGGCCAATTTTTTTAGAAGTAGATTTCCAGGTCCTTCTTCCCACTCTGTCTTAGTCTAGAAGCTCTGCTGAAATCTGTCTACCATGGGTGATCCTGCTAGTATTGTAAATACTGATGGCATAGCTTCCAGCATCACAGCAACACGTAAGCCACCACAGTGTGACAAACTGACAGACGAGAAAAACCAACTGCAAACATCTATTAATAATCAGAACGTGGAATGTAAGAAGTATGAATCAAGGAGAATTGGAAGTTGTCAGAATGAGATGGAACATTAGAAGATCAATGTCCTAGGCATTAGTGAGCTGAAATGGACTGGTATTGGCCGTTTTGAATCAGACAATCCTATGGTCTATTATGCTGGGAAAGACAAATGAAAGAGGAATGGTGTTGCTTTCATTCTCAAAAAGAACATTTCAAGATCTATTATGAAATACAACGCTGTCAGTGATAGGATAATATCCATATGCCTACAAGGAAGACCCGTTAATATGACTATTATTCAAATTTACACACCAACCACTAATGCCAAAGATGAAGAAATTGAAGATTTTTACCAACTTTTGCAGTCTGAAATTGATCAAACATGCAGTTAAGATGCGTTGATAATTACTGGTGATTGGAATGCTATAGCTGGAAACAAAGAAAAAGGATGGATTGGTAGGTGGAAAATGTGGGCCTGCTGATAGAAACGACACAGGAGAACCCATGATAGAATTTTGCAAAACCAATGACTTATTCGTTGGAAATACTTTTTTCAACAACACAAACAGTGACTACACACATGGACCTTGCCAGATAGAATACACAGGAATCAAATCTGTGGATAGAGACAATAGAGAAGTTCAATATCATCAGTCACAACAAGGCCAGGGCCCGACTGTGGAACAGACCACCAATTACTCATATGCAAGTTCAAGCTGAAGAAAATTAGAACAAGCCCAAGAGAGCCAAAGTACAACCTTGAGTATATTCCACCTGAATTTAGAAACTATCTCAAGAATAGATTTAACGCATTGAATACTGATGATGGAAGGACAGACGATTGTGGGATGACATCAGGGGCATCATACATGGAAAAAACAAAAGGTCCTTAAAAAGACAGAAAAGGAAAAAGACCAAAATGGATGTCAGAAGAGACTCTGAAACTTGCTTTTGACCGTAGAGTAGCTAAAGTGAGAGGAAGAAATGATGAAGTAAAAGAGCTGAACAGAAGATTTCAGAGGGCAGCTCAGGAAGACAAAGTATTATAATGAAATGTGCAAACACCTGGAGTTGGAATACCAAAAGAGAAGAACATGCTTGGCATTTCTCAAGCTGAAAGAAATGAAGAAAAAATTCAAACCCTGAGTTGCGATATTGAAGGATTCTGTGGACAAAAATTTGAACGACACAGGAAGCATCAAAAGAAGATGGAAGGAATACACACATACAGGCTTGTATCCTTTCACAGTACTTAATCTGTATGCTTAGCAAATAATACAAGAAGCTGGACTATATGCAGAAGAACAGGGCATCAAGAGTGGAAGAAGACTCATTAACAACCTGCATTATGCAGATGACACAACCTTGCTTGCTGAAAGTGAAGAGGACTTGAAGCACTTACTGATGAAGATCAAAGACTACAGCCTTCAGTATGGATCACATCTCAACATAAAGAAAACAAAAATCCTCATGACTGAATCAATAAGCAATATCATAATAAATGGAGAAAATATTGAAGTCAATCAAGGATTTCATTTTACTTGGATCCACAATGAACGCCCATGGAAGCATCAGTCAAGAAATCAAACGATGCATTGCATTGGATAAATCTGCTACAAAATACCTCTTTAAAGTGTTAAAAAGCAAAGATGTCCCTTTAAGGACTAAGATTCACCTGACCTGAGCCATGGTATTTTCAATCGCTTCATATGCATGCAAAAGCTGGACGATGAATAAGGAAGACCAAAGAAGAATTGATGTCTTTGAATTAGGGTGTTGGCAAAGAACGTTGAACATACCATGGACTGCCAGAAGAATGAACAGATCTGTCTTGGAAGAAGTACAGAAGTACAGCCAGAATGCTCTTTAGAAGGAAGGATGGCGAGACTTCGTCTCATATATTTTGAACATGTTATCAGGTGGCTGCGGGACCAGTCCCTGGAGAAGGACATCATGCATAGTAAAGTAGAAGGTCAGCGAAAAAAAGAAGACCCTCAGTGAGATGGATTGACAAAGTGGCTGCAACAATGGGCTGAAACTAGCAACCACTGTGAGGATTGCGCAGGACCCGGCAGTGCTTTGTTGTGTTGTACATAGGGTTGCTATGGGTTGAAACTGACTCGATGGCACCTAACAACAGTGTAACATCATTAATATCACATGCAAGTAAAATTATGCTGAAGGTAGTTCAAAAGTGCCTGCAGCAGTACATCGACAGGGAACTGTCAGAAATTCAAGATAGATTTAGAAGAGGATGTGGAACGAGGGATATCATTGCTGATACCAGATGGAACTTGGCTAAAGCAGAGAATACCAAAAAAATGTTTACCTGTGTTTTATTGACTCTGGAAAGGCATTCGACTGTGTGGATCATAACTAATTATGGATAACATGAAGAATGAGAATTCCAAAACACTTAACTGTGCTCATGTGTAACCCATATATAGACCAATCAGAGGCAATCAAACAAGAGGCAGTCGTTTTAACAGAACAAGGGTATGCTGCATGGTTCAGAATCAGGAAAGCTGTGTGTCAGGGTTGTATCCTTTCACCGTACTTAATCTGTACGTTGAGCAAATAATCCAAGAAGCTGGACTATATGAAGAAGAATGTGGCATCCAGATTGGAGGAAGACTCTCTAACAACCTCCAATATGCAGATGACACAACCTTGCTTGCTGAAAGAGAAGAGGACTTGAAGCACTTTCTGATGAAGATCAAAAACTATAGCCTTCATGATTGATTACACCTTAACATAAAGAAAACAAAAATCCTTAAAACAATAAGCAATATCGTGATAAATGGAAATAATATTGAAGTTGTCAAGGATTTGACACCCATGTAAGCAGCAAAGAAATCAAAGGATGTATTGTGTTGGGCAAATCTGCTGCATAAGACTTCTTTAAGGTGTTTAAAAGGAAAGATATCACCTGGAGGACTAAGGTGCACGTGACCTAAGCTGTGGTATTTTCAGTCATCTCATATGAATGAGAAAGCTGGAGAATGATTAAGGAAGACCGAAAAAGAATTGATGCATTCAAATTATGACATTGCCGAAGGATATTGAGTATACCATGGACTGCCAGAAGTACAAAAAACAAATTTTGTCTTGGAAGAAATACAGCCAGAATGCTCCTTAGAAGTGATGATGGTGAGGCTTTGTCTCATGTACTTTGAACACGTTATCAGGAGGGACATCGTGCTTAGTAAAGTAGAGGGTCAGGGAAAAAGAGGAAGACCCTCAGTGAGATGGATTGACACCGTGGCTTGCAACAATTGACTCAGATATAGCAACTATTGTGAGGATGGTACAAAACCAAGCAGTGTTTCGTTCTGTTGTACATAGGGTCACTATGAGTCGGAACTGACTTGAGAGTACCTAACAACAGCAACACATTTAGGCTATAATAATAACAACAGTAATAATAAATATAGCTTAAATAGCTTAAAATGTGCCAGGCACTAAGTTCTTTAGTTAGGTATTTACACTTTTAAACCTCACACCAACTTTGTGGGATAGATACTATCCTCTTTCACAGATGAGGAAACTGAGGCACAGAAAGGTTATGTAACTTTGTGGAAGTCAACACAGCTAAACTAGGAAGTGGAGAAATAAGAACATAAATCCAGATAGTCTGGCTCATAACCCATACTCTTAACCATTGTGCTATCCTACCTTTATGTATGCTATTGAGATTATCTCTTTTGGTTGAAATAAAGGTTTTAATTTTTTTTATCAGGTAGAATGATCAATTTCGTCTACTAAAATTTATAGATCTCTTTAGGCATTATGTATCGTAATTACTCTGCACACTTAAAAATATTATTTTAGTTTTGGTTTCTAAAACTGATTTATCTGAAGATGAGTTTTTTGTTACCTTAGATTTCTGTGGCATCCTAAAAAGCTCGACTTTTTTTCTCCTTATACAGTGGATATGTTTCTGATGAACAAAGCTGCATTACCTTTTTTATTGAACTATTATGGATTCAAACTTTTCAAAGGCTATCTGTTGTTTTATTATACTGTTATTTAAACATACAGTAAATTTGTGGCCTAGTAGTGAGCTATAGGAAAATGTGTCTTTTTCAGGTACACTTAAATATTTATTATCTTGAAAGATAATTATCATATTTAGGTATTTCGGAACAGATATTTGTTTGACAACTTACTGAGAAGAATCAGTTTGTTAGCTGAGTTTAGTCCTTTAAAACATGAAGGGGCTTTTTGTTTTCAGTAGGCTGCTTTAGCCTATTGTACCCTCTTAACTGTCTCAATTTATGCCTGACAAGGAAGAATCAAGTTTATTATTTTTATTGTGTTTTTAAATGAATTTTAAGAGAATTAGACATAGTCATATTCAAATGCATATTACAAAAATGTATTTCCTTACCTGATAATTTATTTATTGTGACACGGTAAAGGTGTTCAAAATAATTACCCATTTATCTAAACAAATTCTGGAACCACATTTAATTTTTTACTTGGTTTGTGGATTCTTTTTAATTTTTGTTTCCCTGCCTGAAATGTTATTTCCTCCCTGCCAATTTTTGCTTGTTACCTATATTAAACCTAGGTCTCTCATCCTATCTAAGAATTCATCCATTGCTTATCACACCTCACTCTTGCAAGAATGATGCTTGGGATACCTTCAGTACTCATGTGTTCATACTGTGTTGCAGGTGATGTTTTGTTTCTATGGAAATGTACTTTTTAGTTTCCTGTTCGCAGGTTTGCACTCTTCAGATAAGGATAAGAAGCTGCTTCTTATTCTGGTCCTCTAGTTCTTTATTCTTCCTCAGGCCTCATATTATATTTTGGCTTCTAGAAGATGATCAGTAAATATTGACACAGCAATTTCATAGAAAAATTTAACTACATTTCATAATTATATAGGTCCTCACGTCATTTAAACATTCATCAGCATTCACCCAGCTCTAATAAAGAGTAACGTGAGCCAGTAGTAATCTTGACCACATAATTCCTTGTTTGGATTCATTTAGAAGGTAAAACTGATTTAAGATGGAAAGGCATATTCAAATTAGAGTAGAACACCTGAAAGCACTGTCTTTGTGAAGAAGCACTCCCCCCACCAAGGTTCCTACAAAATAATTCCCACACCCAGCCCCCATTACTTAATTTACATTTGACATCCCATTATAGTTGGGCCCTAGTTACCAGTGCATCACATAACCTTGCCAATTCATGGCAGTTGGGATCGAGTGGAATTTATCTATCAATGAAATGTTCTCATTTTGAGTTCTTTTAATAGTGTTCGTGCCTCTTGAACTTCTCTTCTAATTTAACAAAGACTAAGTTGGCTGAATTTGAGGACACTCCAAGAACCATCTGTTTATTTGAAGATTAGAATTGTTGGTGTAAATTTAAAAGCACAAACTAAAGTATTGGTAAAAATTTATGTCTGCTTATTTTCTTTCTCTTGGTTAATTACTAATTTTTTAGTTAAAATGTTGAAATTGAGGGGAAACTCTCCATCCTAAAACTGATACACATAAGCTCTGATGGCCTTTATATATTTCTTTTCATTGGATTATTTTTGTAGCTTATTTTACTGTTTTTAAATAAAGGTTTATAAGCCCGGCTGTGTAGTGGTTAAGAGTTCGGCTGCTAACCAGAAGGTTGGCAGTTTGAGTCCACCATCTGCTCCTTGGAAACCCTATGGGACAGTTCTACTCTGTCCTATAGGGTCACTATGAGTCGAAATCAACTTTACGGCAGTGAGTTTAGTTTCATTGGAGATACAAAAATTGATATATTTCTAAAATTTCAGACTGGAAAAAAAACTACGGTAAATTTTTGGAGATTCAGAAGTCTATTTTTTCCTGTCTGCATGTATGATGGAATTTCTTAAATTTTTCTAATCGTATGTGAATATGAATGTGTCAGGTCCTTAGGGTTTCTTTTTCCTTCTTTGTCACACTTTTAAATGTCTGTATTTTCTATGAGATGTCATGAATGAACTAGATTATAATTTGTTGATATAAGTATGGTTAAGATATTGAGGAATTACTAGGAACTGTGCACATGCTGGTGGAGAAAACGGAGGAAACTCTATTTGAGAGGTATTTGCTTAACCACTTTGTAGAAGAGAAATCAGGAAAGGAGAAAGAAGTAAGATACAGAAAAGACAGATGAAAGAGATCAGGACAATAAATGAAAATAGAATTACCTGCTACAGCTGTAGTTGATATTTGCTTCTGTTTCAATTTATTTGTTTTACTTGTTCTAGTCCCTTTGAATTTTAAACTTCCAGAAAATAGAGGCCATTATTTCTGCTATCTTCAAACTCCTAGATCCTAATAATAATTGTGTTTTAGTTTTTGCAAATAGAGCTTTCAAGATCGTATTGACACATGTAAACAAAAAAGGTGATAAAGACTTTTGGAGTCATTTCACTATTTCATGTTTATTCTTTACACTCCTGTGTAACTTGGCACTTTCTTAGATCCAAATGCTCATAGTCAAACTTTGATTAATTTAGATTTAAAAAGGACTAGTTATCTCACAAACTATATTTTTTTCTTAAAAAAATAAATGCAATTCACAATGTGAGTGGGTTTTTTGGTGTGAATTTAATTATCTTTAAGTGGACTTTTATGTCCCTGTCTCTCCCATCCAATGCCTTGGGAGTAAAGATCAGTCCAGTATACTGTATCTTCTGTATTTAGAACTGCAGTACCATGCTTGGATCACTGATACTAAGAGGAATCCTAAAGACATAGAAAATCTTTAGCCATCAGTGACAGCTTTAATTGAGATACATTGCCCATACGTACAAACTAAAGAAGAAAGGGTATGTTTGGGAAGGATTTTCAATAAGAGTTGAAACAAGAATTTTCTGTTTTCTTCTTACGAAAATAAAAATCCAGTTAGCTAGCTTTAACTATCCTTTCCCAGCACTAGGGAATAATAAAATGCAAATGCTGCAAATTTAAAGAAAAACAACTTTTGTTTGTCTCCTTTGAAAAAATCATAGACCTG
Organism: Trichechus manatus latirostris; assembly: GCF_000243295.1. NCBI lineage: Eukaryota > Metazoa > Chordata > Mammalia > Sirenia > Trichechidae > Trichechus > Trichechus manatus. Next base: position 1,132,686 of record NW_004443965.1, read on the forward strand.
GAGTTCTCTATTGCTAAAATGAAGCAACGATCAGCAAAGGTTTAAGAAGGAAGGTTGAGTAACTTTTCAGTTGAATTTCTTCATTTAAGTATTGCCATATATGTTATCTAAAACCAAAAAAACCAAACCCGTTGCCATTGAGTTGATTCTGACTCTAATGCCAGAAAATTAAATATTATTCTATTCAAATATAATCAGTTGCTGTTGAGTCGACTCCGACTCATGGCAGCCCCATGTGTGTCAGAGTAGAACTGTGTTTCATAGGGTTTTCAATGGCAGATTTTCTGAAAGTAGATTGCCGGCCTTTTTTCTGAGGTGCCACTGGGTGGACTCAAACCTCCAGCCTTTCAGTTAGTAGCCAGGTGCATTGACTGTTTGTACCCAGGGACTCCTTTCTAGTCCATAGTAGTTACTGAACAAATGTTGGCTCAGTTAGTTACTATGAATGCTTCTCTCTTGAGGAATGGGGAATAGCAATTTTAAAAATTGATAATGAAATGTGGACTCTGGAGTGGCTTAACTTGCCCTGTGTATTTGATTTAGTTTTTTTTGATTAACATTTGAGGTCATTAGTCTCTCATTTCTGAGGAAACAACACGAGAATCACCTATAACTTTTCCCTTCAGCTGTTTTCCTTACCTAAAAGCCAGATGTGTTAGGTAGATTGCAAATGTTTGAGAATAACATCTTCTATTTGTTTAATACTTTGTACTTTTCCAAGAACTTTCACACACATTATTAAATCCTGTTATCACAACAGTCTGCAAGAGGTATGGGTAAGAAAACTGAGGCAGAGATTTGTGCCAAAGGTTACAAATTTAAAATGTAGAATCTAGGATTCTCAAATTTCAGGTCAGTGCTATTTTGCATTTACCTTACAGTCTTCTTTTTAGTTATTTAATTAAATTAAATTAATTAATTAATTTTTGTTGCTTATCTTTTAGTGAAAGAAGCCTGACTGGAGATATGGACTTTTCTTTCCAAAAACTTAATAGAAACTCCTCATTTGGTCTTCGCTGCTCGGTTGCCTCTCAAAGGAAATTAATAACAGTGGAAAGCAGCTTTGACAGAACCATCCTTGTTCTGTCCCTAGGGCCATGGAGCTATCTATGTAATGATTAGTTTAGTTTGTAAAGATACCCACACTTATAATTTTCTTTCCCTGGAAGTTTCTTAAGTGAGGACACACAAAGTTAACTGAGAACTAAGCTCTTCTCTTGGGGCTAATCTCTTCAAGTAAATCTGTCAGTCACCTTATGCTCCAGCTGTTCTCCTGTGCATCTAAATGGCCCTGCTGCTTTGGAGGATTTAGGCAGATGATCAAAGACTCTGAAAGAAAGTTTAGGTTAATCAGCCTATGAAGTAGCTACCTCTGTTTTCTTTTTGTTTGTTTTTTTTTTTTAGCTTATTTCATAAACAAATGGTGAGAACACTTCTTGAACAGTATGACTCAGAGGGAGACAAGGAACTCATTACTGTTATTTAGACAGTTAATTGGAACTCAGTTAACTGGCCTGTTCAGATTAATTGAATTTTTTCCCTTCTACTTGTTCGACCTCAGCTGGGAATGTGAACGTTGGGCAACTCAAATTTTTCACCACTCTGTGCACATGTCCTCAAAGGAACGTGAAAGTGCTGCAAGTATTGATTTTGGCATTACACATAAATTTTAGTGAGTAGGCAAATTTGCAAATATGGAATCAGTGAATAATGATGATACACTGTATACTGTTGTTGTTAGGTGCTGCTGAGTTGGCTTCGACTCATAGCAACCCCATATATAACAGAATGAAATGTTCCCCAGTCTGTGCCATACTCACCATCATTGCTGTGTTTGAGCCCACTGTTGCAGGCTCTGTGTCAGCCGATCTTAATTGAGGATCTTCCTTTTTTTCGATGATTCTGTACTTTACCAAGCATAATGTCTTTCCCCAGGAACTGGTCCCTCCTGATAACATGTCCAAAGTAAGTGTGATGAAGTCTCACAATCCTTGCTTCTAAGGAGCATTCTGGCTACACTTCCTCCAAGACAGATTTGTTTGTCCTTCTGGCAGTACATGGTATATTCAGTATTCTTCGCCAATACCACAATCCAAATGCGTCAGTTCTTCTTAGATCTTCCTTTTTTACTGTACAGCTTTCATATGCATATATGATGTGCTTGAAAATAGCATGGCTTGGGTCAGGCATACCTTAGTCATCAAAGTGGCATCTTTTGCTTTTTAACACTTTAAAGAGGTGTTTTGCAGCAGATTTTCCCAGTGTAATATGTCGTCATATGATTTCTTGACTGCTGCTTCCATGGGCATTGATTGTTGATCCAAGAAGAATGAAATCTTTGACAACTTCAATTTCTTCCCCATTTATCATGATGTTGTATATTGGTCCAGTTGTAAGAATTTTCGTTTTCTTTACGTTCAAGTGTAATCCGTACTGAAGGCTGTAGTATTTACCTTCACTAGTAAGCACTTCAAGCCCTCTTCACTTTTGACAAGCAAGATTGTATCATCTGCATATCACAGGTTGTTAATGAGTCTTCCTCTAATCCCGATGCCACATTCTTCTTCATATAGCCCAGCTTCTCAGATTACTTGTTCAACATACAGATTGAGTAAGTAAGGTGAAAGAATATAACCTTGCAGCACATCTTTTCCAGTTTTAAACCATGCCATATTCCCTAGTCTGTTCCAACAACTGCCTCTTGATTCATGTATGGGTTCTGCATGAGCACAGTTAAAGTGTTCTGGAATTCCCATTCTTCGCAGTTGTCTTGGTTATCTAGTACAGCTGTAACAGAAATACCATGAGTGGATGGCTTTAACAAAGAGAAATTTATTCTCTCACAGTCTAGAAGGCTAGAAGTAAAAATTTAGGGCGCCAGCTCCAGGGAAAGTATTTCTCTCTCTGTTGGCTCTGGGGGAAGGTCCTTGTCATCAATCTTCCCTGGTAAAGGAGCTTCTCAGTGCAGGGACCCTGGGTCCAAATGATGCACTCTACTCCCAGTGCTTCTTTCTTGGTGGTATGAGGTCCCCATGTCTCTCTGCTTGCTTCTCTCTTTTATATCTCAAAAGAGATTGACTCAAGACACAATCCAGTCTTGTAGATTAAGTCCTGTCTCATTAACATAACTGCCGCTAATCCCATCTCATTAACATCATATAGAATTTATATAACACATAGGAAAATCACATCAGATGACAAAATGGTGAACAATCACACATTACTGGGAATCATGGCCTAGCCAAATTGATACACATATTTTTGAGGGACACAATTCAGTGTCTAATAGCAGTGTTAGCCATAATTTGTTATGATCCACACAGTCGAGTGCCTTTGCTTAGTCAATAAAACACAGGTAAACATCTTTTTGGTATTCTCTGCTTTTGGCCAGGATCCATCTGACATCAGCAATGAAATCCCTTGTTCCATATCCTCTTCTGAATCTGGCTTGGACCTCTGGTAGTTGCCTGTCGATGTACAACTGTAGCTGTTCTTTAAATTATCTTCAGCAAAGTTTTGCCAGTATGCGATATTAACAATAGTGTCTGATAATTTCTGCATTCTGTTGAATCACCTTTCTTTGGAATGAATATGAATTGGATCTCTTCCATTTGGTTAGCCAGGTTGCTATCTTCCAGATTTCTTCATATAGATGAGTAAGCACTTTCGTCATTGCATCTGTTTGTTGAAGCATCTCAATTAGTAGTAGTAGTCCATCAATTCCTAGAGTCTTGTTTTTCACCAATAGCTTCAGCACAGTTCTTCTTCTTCCTTCAGTACTGGCAGTTCTTGATCATATGCTATTTTCTGAAATGCTTGAATGTCAGCCAGTTGTTTTTGGTACAGTGACTGTGTATTCCTTCTATCTTCCTTTGATGATTTCTGTGTCATTCAATTTTTTGCACATAGAATCTTTCAGTATTTTAATTTAAGCCTTGAATTTTCTCTTTAGTCCTTTCAGCTTGAGAAATGATCGTGTTCTTCCCTTTTGGTTTTCTAACTCCAGGTCTTTGCACATTTCATTATAATACTTCGCCTTGTCTTCTATAGCTGCCCTTTGAAATGTTCTGTTCAGCTTTTTTACTTCATTATTTCTTCTGTTTGTTTTAGCTACTCTGCACTCAGGAACAAGTTTCAAAATCTTTTTTGGTCTTTTGGTCTTTCCTTTCTTTCCTGTGTTTTTAATGACATTTTCAAGAGCTATCCTGAAGTAAAATGCATTCCATGTTAGGTTAATATCCATACAGCTACAAGGAAGACTAATTAATATGACTAGTATTCAGGTTTATACTCTAAATTACGAATGCCCAAAATGAAGACATTGAAGATTTTTATGAACTCTTGCAGTCTGAAATTGATCAAACATGCAATCAAAATGCATTGATAAGTGTTGGTGATTGGAATGCAAAAGCTGGAAACAAAAAAGGATCCACAGTTGGAGAATATGGCCTTGGTGATAGGAACGATGACAGACATCGCATGATAGAATTCTACAAGACCAATGACTTATTCATCGAGAATACTTTTTTTCAACAACACAAATGATTACTATTCATGTCGATCTTACTGAATGGTTTACACAGAATCAAATTAACTTCATCTGTGGAAAGAGAAGATGAAGAATCTCAATAGTATCAATCAGTACAAAACCAGGGGCTGACTGTGGAACAGACCATCAATTGCTCATGTGCAAGTTCAAGTTGAAGCGGAAGAGAATCAAAGCAAGTCCAAGAGAGCCACAGAATAACCTTGAATACGTCCTGCTGGAATTTGGAGACCATCTGAAGAATAGATTTGACTAACGAACACTAATGATCAAAGAGCAGAAAAGTTTCGGATGACATTAAGGACGGATATGTAAAGAAAGTAAAAGGTCGTTATAAAGACAGGAAAGAAAGAAAAGTCCAAAATGGATGTCAGAAGAGACTCTGAAACTTGTTCTTGAGTGCAGAGAACAGAAGAAATGATGATCGACTATACTATTGTTGTTGGGTTGATTCATACATGTGGTGATCCCATGTGATGGAGTAGAACTGCCCCATAGAGTTTTCTTGGCTGTAATCTTTATGGAAGCAGATCTCCAGGTCTTTCTTGTGCAGAGCTGCTGGGTGGGAATGACTATACAGGTAGCCCCCAGCTTACAATAGGGTTCTGCTCTGACTACTGTGTTGTCAGTTCTGACATAAGTTGAATACATCTTTTTTTTTTTTTTTTCAGTGTCCATTATTTATTGCCTTTTATTATCAGTATCTTTGTAAATCTGACCTTTGAACATCTGGGAGTGAACATCTGAGAATGACATCAGCAAATTACGTGCTGCAACATTTTGTGTACTACATGTAGTACTAACAGTAATATGTACCAAAAAAAAAAAAAACGAAACAGATGGTCATAAGTGTGGTTCATCATAACTCGAATACATCATAAGTCAGGGACTGCCTGTATAGATACTCTGTATATACACTGTCTGTTGTATGGCTGGTGGGATGGGTGGATAAATGGATAAATGGCTGAGTGAATAAATGAGTATATTCAGTCATCAGTTTTGAATAGTTTGGATAAATGTTTTACAAACTGTGTTTTGTGAAAATGTTTCCTGAAAAAGGTCTCTGTAGCCAAATAGATTCGGAAATGTGGCATACTATGTTTCTGTCAAGAAATTCCTAACATAGATTAGCACATTAAAGGTTCTGAGTGGTTCAGCAGTAAAGACACCCCTTTAAACTTAGGCCAGCATTTCCAGAACTAATTAAATACTTAAATTGTGTATCTGTGTGTGTGTTTGTGTATTTATGTACAAGCACAATTTGGGAAACAGTGGAATAGGGGTTTTCTTTAATGTAAGCAGTAGAAGCAAACAAGTGGTGGTGGTGTGGCAGGGAGATGGGAGCTGGTAATGGTATTTTATAAGACCCTTAGGTACCTCTGGAGGCATATGTAAGAACACAGTTTTTACAGAGTACTAGAAATAGGGACCAATACCTATCTGTCAGTTTATCACACTGTGGTATGATGTGGCTTGCATATTGCAGTGATGCTGGAAGCTATGCCACTGGTATTTCTCAAATATCAGCAAGGTCACCCATCGTGGACAGATTTCAGCAGAGCTTTCAGATTAAGACAGACTAGGAAGAAAGATCTTGCAAACTACTTCTAAAAATTAGCCAATGAAAGCCCTGTGGATCACGACATACCTTGTCCAGCTCACTTGCTTTGGACAGGTCATCATCATGTTTGGTGAAGTAGAGGGCCAGCAAGAGCTAAGGAGACCCTTGGTGAGATGGCTTGGCACAGTAGCCTCAGTGATGGACTTGAGCATACTGGCAATCATGGAGATGATGTAGAACTGGGCAACATTTCGTTCTACTGTACAGAATCTCTATGAGTCAGAGTTGACTGGAGGGCAGCTGTCTGTCTCGAGGTAGGGAAAACCTGTGATACCCTTCACAAATTGTAATCAAGCCGTCATTAGTTATCTACCACAATGGAAGGATTGAGAAAGGAGAGAGCGCCAGATACCTAAGAAGGAGATTCCCCAATCCTCCACCTCATTGCTTGTGTAGCACAAATACCACTACTGCTCTGTGACAGCTACTGTTACACATGGTTCAGATTGCCTGGCTTTTTGCCTGGCTCGGGTATTCACTCACTGCTATTCTTCCCAAATTCCTCAGCTCCCGGTGCTCTCTTCACATGTCAAAGTGACTAAAGCAGCAGGAAAGCTCCATAGCCAGGTACTCGGAGCTCTTACTCATTTTAGGTGCCAAATATTTATAGCTATGCCTAAGTATATTTACTATACAAGAAAATATAATGAGAAAACAAAAGTAGAATTTGTCAAAGGTTACGAGGAAAAATTTGGCACCCAGTTATGGATCTGTGGATTTAAAAACAAAAAAACACGTTTAAAGTAAACTGAAAGATAATCTGAAATGAGTTGACTTTATTAGTCTCCTTTTTGGCTTTTCTTTTTTAAGAGAAAATTTTAATAAACATTAATAAAATCCAGTGTTATCTATTACTAGGAAAGTAAACACAAGGACTTAGACTCAATATTTAACAGTTAAGTGAAACAAACTGAATTTTAAAAATTGAATTAATAGTTTTTTTAACTTTTTTTCCCCCCTAGAAATACGTATTCTGTTTCCCTCTGGGCCACCTCATATAACCTAATGAGCTTCTTGTGTCCCAGGGAATCACTATATCAATGCCAAATTTTGTGTGTCCATCTGATGTGCATTGCAGATTATGGCCCAGGATGCCTGAGCTTCAAGGATCCTTCAACTGCAGGCCCCTGAGTTGCTGGCACTCCATATGTGCTTTATCATGATTGGCATATATGTTTTGTTCATAGCTTAACATCTTCAAAATAATTGTGTGTTCTCAAAACTAACTTTTAAATTTAATTTTTAAACTTCTATTAAGTTTTTTAATTAATTAGAAAAAAACTATGTAAACACTGAAGGTTTTTTACAATTTAATGGGCAAACTGCTTTACCATTTAATCCTTAATTAAATATTGAACAACTTTAACAAAGTAGCCAGCAGACAAATAATACTGAATAAGATATGTGCAGGTGGCTTTTTGGGAAGAAAAAGGGGAGTGGGGGGGAGACAAAATCCCTCCTTAAAATAACCAGCTTGTCTGTTGTAGTGTAGTAAGAGTGACGACTGTGTGTAACATCTGCTCTTATTCCCAGTTACTGGAGCTTCAGTGCATTCAGCTTCAGTCACAGCATGAGAAGTCCAAATTCTTTTACTGTTGGGTACTTTAGTATGAGACTTTAATGGCAGCTTGGAGCAGGTCACAGATCTCTTAGCTAGCTAAAGGCTATGAAGATATTATGTAGCTGTTCAAGGAGACATAGTAGAAACAGGCAAAAATAAATCCCAATCCTATCCCCGTTACAAAATGACAGGAAAATGTAGTGACCCAGTTTGAATTGGCATTTGGGTCATGTGCCACAGGGATTCTGCCTCCTGGGATTGAGCAGTAGCAGAGAGCTCACACCGAAATGTCTGGATGAGCTGCAACATGAAAGTGTAAAATGATAAGTTTACTTAAAAAAAAAAAAAAAAAGCATTCCTACATTTGTTCAGAACTTATTGGCATAGTGTTTCATACACTTTTTATTTTCAGTTGCCTATTTTGTGGCTTCCATTGCTTTGCAGGAGAGCCCTGTATATAAGTGAGATTGAGTAGTAGAAAAAATCTGTCTTACAGATTTTACTCTCTACTAAATACCACAAAATTTTTTATTATTATTAAAAAATTAACGGTATTAATTTTTCAGTGTATGCATTATAAGCTCCATATAACTTAGTTACTAATAATGCCTATTAATGAATCAGCTGAACTTAAATTTTAATCCTCTGTGAAAACATTACTATAGATTTTCCAAAATTTTCAGTAATTACTATGTAAACTGATGTTCTAGGATAAAAGGATTCTGAGGTCAGATGGGTTTATTTAGTGATGTGTCCTATATCATTTTCTAGAGAGTCATAATATATAATATCATAGGTTCTAAGAATTGCTGAATAAATGATTTTGTTTAGTTTTAAGTTTCTTTGGGGGCCAGGAATAGAATAAGGTGACAAGAATGTCTATTGCCTTAGTGCTATTGTATTTTGATGGACTTACTTTGATAAGGTAAACCCAGGTGGCATAGTGGTTAAGAGCTACGGCTGCTAACCAAAAGGTCAGCAGTTCGAATCCACCAGGTGCTCCTTGGAAACCCTATGGGGCAGTTCTACTCTATCCCGTAGGGTCGCTCTGAGTCAGAATCGATTCAATAGCAACAGGTTTATTTTGATAAGACTAAAATAAAATACCTTATAAAATTAGCCTAGTGAAAAAGTTCTACTTCACTTGAGACGTCTTTAATAGAATCACTTAGCATAGTGTTTGGCACATAGTAGACACTTACTGAAGAGAAGAATTTTATTGTTGTAGTTAAATGAAGTTTACATTTCAAGTTAGTCTCCCATACAAAATTTTATACATACATTGTTATGTGACCCTAACTGCTCACCCCATTCTGCGACAGCACACTCCTCCTTTCCACCCGATTCCCCATGACCATTCAACCAGCTCCTGACCCTCTGTGCCTTCCCATCTTAAGTCTGGACAGAAGCTGCCCCTTTGGTCTCTTGTATCTACTTGACTAAGAGGCACACTCTTCACGAGTATCACTTTATGTCCCACAGTCCGGTCCAATCCCTGTCTGAAGAGTTGGCCTCGGAAATTGTTTTCGTTCTGGGCTGATAGAGAGTCCAGGGGCCATGCTTTCTGGGGTACCTCCAGTCTCAGTCAGACGATTAAGTCTGATCTTCTTACTAGAATTTGAGTTCTGCACCCCATCTTTCTGCTGCTCCATCAAGGACTCTCGGTTGTGTTCCGTGTCAAGACAGTCATTGGTGGTAGCCGGGCACCATCTAGTTTTTCTGGCTCAGGCTGATGAAGTCTCTGGTTTATGTGGCCCATTCTGTCTCCTGGGCTAATACTTTCCTTGTGTCTTTGGTGTTCTTTGTTCTCCTTTACTCCAGGTGGTTGGGACCAATTAATGCATCTTAGATGGCTGCTTGCAAGCTTTTAAGATCCCAGATGCCAGTCACCAAATTAGGATGCAGAACATTTTCTTAATAAGCTTTGTTATGCCAATTGACCTAGATGTCCCGTCTTAGTCATCTATTGCTGCTATAACAGAAATACCGCAAGTGGATGTTTTTAACAAAGAGAAGTTTATTTCTTCACAGTAAAGTAGGCTAAAAGTCCAAATTCAGGGCATCAGCTCCAGGGGAAGGCTTTCTCTCTCTTGGCCTTCTCATCAGTGTTCCCCCAGACTAGGAGCTTGTCTGCACGGGGACCCAGGTCCAAAGGACGTGCTCTGCTCCTGGCACTGCTTTCTTGATGGTATGAGGTCCCCCTGTCTCTTTGCTCACTTCTCCCTTTAATATCTCAAGAGATTGCCTCAGGATACAATCCAATCTTGTAGATCCAGTCCTGCCTTACTAACACAACTGCCACCCATCCTCCCTCATTAACATCATAGAGGCAGGATTTACAACATATAGGAAAATCGCACAGCACCAGGAATCATGGCCCAGCCAAACTGATGCACACATTTTTGGGGGGACATAATTCAATCCATGACATCCCCTGAAAGCATGGTCCCCAGAAGAGAAGAATTTTTGATCAGACTGATCAGAGATGGTAAATGGAATACAAAGACCTTAGAATTACAGATTGACCTCTTGTAACATCTAATATTTCTTTAGAATCCTCCTTCTTTGATTGCTCTAGGAAACATTTTCCCTTAATTATCCAGCTGGCTTTGTCTAACTCTATACCCAGTGTTAGGGAAGTAGAGGATGGGGAGACCCTGGAATCTTGCAACCCTGAACCCATCTCCCTCAAGGGCTGTAATAGAGCTTCCTCTAGGGCTGGTTTCTCCTTCCATCCTCCATGGGCTGTTTTGTCTGTGTCCTTGTAGGGATGCAGTTGAAGATGATGCTGGATTGGAAATAATCAGGGCAATTGAATTTATGACTATAATATTCTGCTTTACTTTAGAAGTCTTGAAGGCTTTAACAACTTGGAGGCTTACATTTCCAGCTCCTTTAGCCCTGTTTGAAGGTGGATGAAGTAAATTTGCATAGTGTGCAAAAGTTTATCATTTTTCAATATATCCAAGTATTCACCACAATAATAATGGTTACTCTTTTAACCATAACGTGTCAGGCATTGTGCTAGGCACTTTACACAGATGACCTGTAATCCTGACAAATACCCAAGAGGTAGCTACTACTAATTTACCCCATTTTCCAGGTAAGAAACAGCCTCTGAGAGCTGATATATTGTTTTTGTTGTAGCTCCTCCCACGTCTGTAATTTATTTTTCTAAACTTGTATTTAAAAGCTTTAGTGAGAATAACGTTGGATTGGAGAGTAATAATAGGAAAAAATATTTTATTCTCCTCCTTTTAAATTCACCCTTATTTTTACTCATTTATATATTTTCCTGACCCATTGGATTAATCATGTTTTGGTTTCCTGCTGTGTATCTTGCCTAGAAGTAATCCAATGGAAAAGAAAGATGCTGAGTCCAAGGAATTAATTGGCTTCATTTCCACTACCTCTCCATGGCTTTTAATATTATGAGTGAGGTTAGGCATAGACAGGGTGGTGGTGGTTGTTGCAGAGGTCAGGAATACTGAGGGAATATAAAGGTTATGGTGGTGGGATAGATCGTTTAACTCCCTGTCCTGCTGCCATCTTGGGCAAAAATAGTGGCACCAGAGACTGCCTGGGAGTTCTTAGTGATTTTTTTATTTTTAGTTTTTGGTGACATGGATATTGAAGAATGGCTATCCAAGTAGTTACATTGAGTGTTCAACAACAAAGAAAAGTACTCTGTTCACACTACACTTAACAGTTATTTATTTGGACTGTTAAATTTCTCCTGTTTTGATCTGGAATCTTCCTTAATCTCAAATTAATAGTTCACATCGTGTCATGAATAAGGACCTTGTAACTGAGGTCAGGTGTTACGTTAGCTCAGTTGGTTAAACTAATGGATGTCAGTGTGTCTAAACTTATTAAAGCAGAATTCTTTTACCAAGGTGTCTAAACCTATTAAAGATGTTTAAACCTACTAAAGCAGAGTTCTTTTACCAAATCTTTGAAGCAGGGTTTTGAACTGGTTCGTCCCGGTTCAGTCACGGCTGAGGTGACACCGAACAGACCCGAATTTTTTAAATTTGGCTGACCCGAGACCATAACCGGAATGGAAAAAATTACAGGAAGAAAACAAGGGTAGCGTACCTGTTACATAGCAACCAAATCTCTTGCCTGTGGGATTCTGTGCAGAGACAGAAACAGCAGTGCTCGGTTCAAAGATGGCGGCTGACTGCGCCACTTTGAATGTGTGTCGCTCATCTCAGTCCTGGCAATAATTCAGCCTTAGGCATCAGGCTCCTGAAAGAGCTCACTCTGCCTCTTCCAAGTCTCCCATTCCAGGACTTCGAACCATAATTTTTCCCTTTCTGGTTATGGATCCAGAGCACTCAAATTTTAAAAATTTGGGCCTGTTCCAGTTTCACTTCGTCGGCCATGACTGAACCAGTTCAAACCAATTCGAAGCCTTGCTTTGAAGCTTAAATAAAATATCAGTGCTCCTTTTGCTTTATTATTCATTAGACTGACTCCTGTTAGACAAACGTTGTAACAGTTTGTTAAAGCCTACTCTCAACCATTGACTATTTTGTTTTTACATAAAATGCACTGTAGAGCTCAGCAGTTAGTATTTTACTAGGACCTGGTGAATGCATGCACAGTTTAAATGAATACCTTTTCTCCTCTCGGTCCATTTGCCATCCCTCTACCTGTCCTTATGGCTAAAAATGAATCATTTGTTAAAAAATAGAATAACTTTTGTCTTCACTGTTTTATCTTTGTGTTTTGTTTTTTGAAGCTGCTTTAAATTGAACACAGAAATATGTGGAACATTCAGACCAAAAGTATTTATTAAGTACCTGTAGCGTACACAGTATTGCATACTGCCTTAGGCCATGTATTTTATTGTTTGCATGTAATGTGGAAGAATTAAGCTTAATATGCAAAAAAATTAAAATAATTTTCACTATAAACTGATATTTTATGGTTGATATTTTATATTGAAAATCTTTTATTTTCTGTGTATTTTTTTGTAGTTCATTCTTATTCTATGTTAGGTATAGTTTGATTATTTTAAATGATCATATAAATTTCCCAGTATCATCTTTAACTTGAGGAGATAGTGCGTTGAAGAAGAAATTGAATATAAAACTTAGCAGGGATATGAAGTGTAATGTGAAGAACTTATTTTTCCAAGGGGCATACAGATGAGATTTTAGATAAATAGTTTTACTTTAGGGGCAAATAATTGTAGTTATATTTTTATAAAATGTCCATATTTGTTCAGTCTGTATGTTTGTTTTATCTTAATGCATCATTTGGATACTTGAGTAATTATTACTGGATTTGGGAACTTAATGCTTACAATAATGTAATTTTTCTCAGTGTTTTACCTTGCCTATTTTGACAACTTTATTCCTTCTTTAAGGGTATTTAGTGATCTCCAGAACAATAAACAGCAGAGTTGGAACTACAGGTCTGTTTCTCTCTGTTCTTCAAATCTTCCAAGTGTTTCTAAAATCAACAACATTAAAAATATTTGGGCTGGTAATCATAGTAGTTAATTATTATATTTACCTTTTTTGCTTTATTTTTTGATGCAGTGGTTTTATTTTGATTGATGTTAATTTAGTTAAGCTAGAAGATCAGGCAAGGGATATTAATGAACCATTTCATGTAAATAAACACCAGGTTGTAAATTTCGGTACATGCTGTCAAAGACTATTGCGGTGAAAACATACTTGTGTGCTCTGTGTATCTATTTAAGAGTATGTCTATTTAAGTAAATGAAATAAGAAGTGGAACCAAAAACAATCAATCTGGATTAGTCTGAAAGGGTTTTCTGCTATAGCAAGTCTGCTTTTCCTTGCTCCCCAATTTTATACAGAGATTGTTCTCAGCCCTCTATTTACTTTTCTGGCTGGTTTAAGTTGAGAGCGTTTATCACTCTTTAAGTTATCTTGTAGTGTTACCAGTGAAAGGGAACTTACATCTCAAGTTTTGACTGGAGACACCTAAGTTTTGACAGCCTGTCCTGGGCAGATAAGCGTTTTGGCCGTGGTTAAGATTATTTACAAAGGAATCTCCATTTATCTTGTGTAACCTGAAGGATAAAGTAAGTTCTTTTCTTTCAGATCTCAGAAATGCATGTGTTCTAACTAATTGTAGACACAAAATCATTGAGGATGGAATCTCTTGGAAATGTTGGGCCTCTCGCCATCCCAACCTCTACAAACCTTGAAGTGTATCAAGTGCTGGGTGAGGGATAAAATGCTGACCAAGACACCCAAGGCTCCTGCTAGTCAGGAATTTACCATTTTATCTCCTCATACTGTTTATTTCTTAGTATGGGAAAATGTGAATTAATAACTCCACATTGCTACCCCCAGTGTTTAAATAGGTTAGTTTCAAAAGGTGGTTTGTAAATTCGCAATAGAGAAAATATTATAAATTGTAGTTACGTTCACAGATGGTGCTCATAAATAGCTGAACTGCGGAACTAACAATATTGAGGTTTCCCTTTGTCTGTAGGGATATGAGTTCCAACTGTTAACCTAAAATTTAGAGAATCTACTCTCCTTTACAAGCAACTTCAATAACCAGAAGATCCCCCCACCCCCACCCCTAACTTACATACTCCTTAAACAGTGGGATTTCTTCCATTTCTTTTCTTACCCCACTGGCAGTGAAAAGGGATGTTTTTCTTTCAGTCTGCTATGCTGGTGGCATTGGCAAGATAGGAATGTGTATCCTTTGTAGCCATGACAAGGGAGGAGGAATGGACTCCTGGGAGTTAGGGAAATGGGTGAAGTGGTTGTACCTGGAGATGGATATATGAAAGATCAGTCTGGGGATAGAAGTGGAGAAAGAAGAGAAGGAAAGATGGAAGTTCAGAGGAGATGGGATAATATTGGAATGGGGTCAAGTTGGCCCTAAGGGGATCAGATAGAGTAGGTTGGATGTAGTAGGACAGGGAACTGGAGGAGAATGTTTTAACAATAGTGCTAGGGAATTAGAATCTTTGTAGTCAGTCTAGCCAAGGGCTGAACTCCTCAGATGAGGTAGATTTGCAGGGTGGACATGTGCAAGTCAGGTACTAACCTATATACTGCTTCCTTTTACTGATATATATATAATCAGTAATATCATTAGGAAATATTTAAATGTCCATAGAGCACATGGATCCGTTTTAAAAATGTTTCTTTTGAAAGTCTTTATTCAATTTCTTTTCAATTTCTTTGTTTTCAATTATATAATCTTTTGGATCTTGTTCAAAGATAAAAATTACACCATTTAGCATAAACTAGAACAGTGTAAAATAAAATCCCTCAAAAGAAGAAAGCACGATTAATTAAAGAAATATGCTAATTAAGCTTCATTTAGTTAAATGAAAAGAGACATTTCTAGCAATAATAATCAATCTAAAAGGAGACATGGTTTTCTTATGGATTATGAGCAAATATAGAAAAGTAACATTACTAATATCTAAATTTTCAAAGTTAATTTGTGATGTAAAAAGTAAAAGTTTAAAAATCTTTAAAAAATTAAACAAGAATAATTCCTCCTAGTCACTTCATGGTGTGATTTTATTCTGCATTTGCTAGGTAATTACTCGTTTTCAAATCCAGTATGTATTGTGAATACATAAAACCTCAGAATAAGGAATTTTTAAAGCTTGTTTTATTGTGGTATAAACATATATAACAAAACATTGACCAATTCAACATTTTTTACATGTACAGTTCAGTGACATTGATTATGTTCATCCTGTTGGACAACCATCACCATTATCCATTTCCAAATTATTCAGTCATCATTAACAGAAACTCAATACCCTCTAAGCCATGACTCTCCCTTTCCCTCTCCTGCCTGCCCCTGGTAACCAATAATAAACTTTGGTCTGTATGCATTTGCCTATTCCAGGTATTTCATATAAATGGGTAATACAATATTTATTCTTTTGTGACTGAATTATTTCACTCAGCCTAGTGTTTTCATGGTTCATCCAGTTGTAGTGTGCATAAAGTTTTCATTTCTATTTATGATTAATATTTCAGTGTATGTATATGTCACATTTTGTTTATCCATTTCTCTATTGATGGACATTTCAGTTGTTTATACCTTTTGGCTATGGTGAGTACTGCTGCAATGAACATTGGTTTACAAATTTCTGTTTTCAGTTTTTTTTGGTATATACCTAGGATTGGAATTGCTGAGTCATATAGTAGTTCTCTGTTTTACTTTTTGAGTAACTTCCAAAGTTTTCCACAGAAGCTGTACCATTTTGCATTCCCAGCAGCTATGAGTGAGGCTCCTTTCTCTACATCATCACCAACACTTGTTTTCAGTTTTTTTTTTTTTTTAATGGATCATAGCCATCCTGTTGGAGGTGAAGTGATATCTTGTGGCTTTGATTTGCATGTCCGTAATGATTAATGACACTGAGCATCTTCTCGTGTGCTTGTTGGCCACTTGTATTTCTTCTTTGGTGAAATGACTATTCAAGTCCTTTGCCCATTGGTTGATTGGGTTGTTTGACTTTTGTTGTTAAGTTGTAGGAATACTTTATGTATTCTAGATATTAAACCCTTATCAGATACATGGTTTCCAAATGTTTCCTAAGTTGTCTCTTTACTTTGTTAATAAAGTCCTTTGATGCACAGAAGCTTTTAATTTTGATGAAGTCCAGTTTATCTGTTTTGTCTTTTTCTCCTCATGCTTTTGGTGTCATAACTAAGAATCAATTGTTAAGAATAAGGAATTTTTAAATACAGAAACTGTAGGTACTCTGGAAACCCTGGTGGCGTAGTAGTTAAGAGCTATGGCTGCTAACCAAGAGGTCAGCAGTTTGAATCCAGCAGCTGCTCTTTGAAAACCCTGTGGGGCAGTTCTGCTCTGTCCTGTAGGATCGCTATGAGTCAGAATCGACTCGACGGCACCAGGTACGGGTAGGTATTCTTCCTCAGCTTTTGCAAGCTGATATTAGATATTTAAGTATATTTTTTCTTAAGGCAGGTTTATATTTATATAAATATTTATATAAATATAAAATTTAGAAAATTCATATAAATTTTCTTAAGGTTGTTTTATATTTATATATTCAATGAAATCTCAAAGCAGTATTTTTATCAGTATTTTCTTGATTATTCAAAATATATTCCTTTGAATATTGTCTCTAATAGGAGATAAACTGAAAGATGTAAGCCCTGGTTATTTGAATTTTGATGTGGCACTGCACCTATAAAACTTGGGGATAGTAAGGGGTGATGGAAGAGAGAGAAAATGATAGGAGTCAGGGAGGAGGAATAGGGGTTTAAAAAAATTCAAATAAATAGTAGTTTTATTGTGGATAGAAGAAAAATTTCTTGATTCTAAAATCAGGTTAATGAGGATGGCAAATCTGGAAAATTTAGCTCCCAAATTTACTTACTTTTTTAGCGTGAATTATTCTGCATTTACTAGGTAGTTTATGCTTTTCTAATCCAGTATGTTTTGTGAAAATACAATCTCAGATAAAGAATTTTAAATACAGTAAAACCTGTGAAAGCTGGAACCTGTGTAACGTGGAAACCTGTCACAGAAGGAAAACACTAATATTTTCCACTGAAACGAGCAATAGAAAAGTGGTAAGACTGCCAAAGGTGGAAATACTTGCAAGACCCAGAAAAAGAGGCAATCCCGTCGAGTTCTGCTTCTCACAGATTTCACTGTATAAAAGTTGTAATTTTTTCTGTTTTTGCAAGTTGGTTTTGGATACTTAAGTACATTCTTGCTTAAAATTGGTTTATATTTATAAAGTGAGAAGCCATGTATATGTGCAAGTGTCATTCATTTAGTAAATATTAAATTTATTCATTACATTTACAATACGAATTTGATTTATATTAAAAAATTTCCAGTAAGCCTTCTCTATTTCACTGTAACATGGATTAACTTTCATTTGATTTATAAAGCATATATATTTCAAATGGAGATGATCCTTTTTTGTGGCATTTAATGGGAATGTGTCTGATAAATGTGACTCTTGGTTTAAAGAAATGACTAATTGAGTGAAACAATGAGGCTTTCTGGATTCAGTTAAAAAGTTAAATGCATTAAGTTAATTCTTTCCTTGAAGTTGATTCTACCTCGATTACCCTCTAAACTTGGGGGAGAAATTTTGAGAAGTCAGAACTTTTCCACATGCTTTGAAGTTCATTTACAAAGTAATCCAAACAAGACTCTCTAATTAATGCAAGTTTTTGTTATTAATTGTGCATTTTTCTAAAGCAAATGGAATGTGTTCTAGATTAATTTTAGGCAGACTAAATATGTTTTGGATAGTTTCTACTTTGCAGAGCAGTCAGTGACTAAAAATGCCCTTGGCCCCCAACACTACAAACAAGATTCTTTATTGCTTAGGTACCTGGAACCCCACCTGTTGGGGTTTTGGAATCTGCTGACTTTGCACCAAAGTGGTAACCTTTCTCCTTGAAGTAGTGGAAACATCTGTGCTCCTTATCTCAGGAACAAAAGAAGTGAATGTTGCAAGCTCTGCAAAGATTGTGAGATAAACCTCCCCTTCTCTAGCTCTATAGACAGGCAACTTTTTATGCTCTGAGAGCACATTAGTTTTTGTAAACAAATTTCTTGCCACTGTTAGAGAAAGTGAAGAGTATTGGAATATTGGGGAAAAAGAGAGTAGATCTGAAAGGAAGATTATTATACTGAGACTAAAGTAAACTTGAGAGACAGATGGAAGATTAGCATACATTTTACCCTACATGTTAATTGCTGAGTGACCTTGAATAAGTTTTAAAATCTCCTTGGGTCTTAATTTTCCTCATAGAGTTATTATGAGGTTCCTTCTCCTTCCTTCTTCCCTCCTCCCTTCTCTTCTTCTTTCCTCTCTCTCTCCCCTGCCATCCATCCCTGTCTTCCTTCTTTCCTTCCTTTCACTAACCCCTACTAGATATCAGAGAAGTATGAGGGATGTAAAGATAATTAATAATTAATTACAGCCTCCAGTTCTAAAAGAACTAATGTTGTACACTGTCATAATTATTTATTTGCATAATTCCTATAACAAAGGCACAATGGTGGTACAAAGGAGAGAGGGGAAGGAGAGTTGAGAAGAAAGGATGGTGGTCAGGAAAGGCTTCATAGTTAAGAAATATTGCATCAGGCTCTTCAAGGAGAAAGAGCTATTTTCCAGGCAGTGACAACTGTTCAAAGGCAGTTGGTGCCTATTCAGGGAACTGTTCAGTATGGCTTCAATGAGAATGTGCTAGGTGTGTTGAGATAGGAGATGAGATTATAGAAAGAGGCATTTGTCAAATTTGGGCAGACTGTGTTTGGCATGTTTAGATATATGGCCCTTATTTTATTGGTATGGGAATCCACTTATGAGAAGGGAAGAAACTTGAACAGATTGATGCTTTAGAATGCTCTTTGGCCTCATTATGGAGAGGGAGGATAGGAGAAAGGAAGAGCAGTTCAAATACTGTCACAGCAACCTGGGAGAAAGACAGTGAGGACATTGCCAGGGAAGGTGGATATGAGCCATTGACTGTAGGATCCAGAAAACTTAAGTGACTTATTGTATATCAGACAAGTGTAAGGTAGTGAAGGTGACCATCAGGTTTTTGGTTTGGGCATCTGAATGGATATGGTGTCATTAACTAAGAGGAAGAACAGAGAGGAATGTGGAGTTTAAGTTGCCTGGGGGATATTCAAGTAGATGTGCCCAGTAAACAGTGGAATAAATAGATCTTGAGCTTAGAGCAAATTATATGTTGAAATAGAGATTTGGTAGAATAAGCATTGACTGTTCTCTACTGACTAGCATAGTAGGTCAGAAGGAAGCCTGTAGAATGAGAAGAGGACCATCGCAGTAACCTTAGGGAATGCCAGCGTTTCAAGGATAGAAGGAGGAATATGCAGGATACACAAAGGAGTGATTTACGATAGGGGCGAGAATGAGTAGAGAGTGATTTAATTGTTTAAGTCTGAGGAAGTTATCACCACAATCAAATACACTGAAGAAGTAAACTTATACAAGGATTGCAGAGTAACCATTTCTGACACTGCAGCAAGAACAATTTGGGTAGGGTTGTGTGAAAGTCATATTATGGAAAGACGGAAAAGCAAACTTGATTTAACAGTACATGCACTAGTTAGGGTTTGATTAGCTTACATATAACAGAAAACCCCAAGTAGTAACATGACTAAAATGTATTTCCTTTTAAATAGAAGAAGTCAGTGGGGGCCAGTGGGGAGGTGTGGGGAGGAGTGGTGGTGAAAATCAACGGCTGAACTGGCAGCTTCAGCCTTTTTATTTTGGCATCTCTAAAGTGGTCTCATTCTCGTAATCCAAGATGGAGGCTAAAATTCTAGCCATCACATCTGCCTTACAGGCTAGTAGCAGGGTAAGAAACAAGAGAAGAGTGTACCTCTCTTCTTCAAGTCTTACAACTATAGTCTATATCTTCTCGACCAGAATGCTGGCAAATAAACACACTCAGCTGCAGGGCATATGGATATGTTGTCTTTTAGTTGGGGAATAATGTGTCCAGCTAAAAATTTTGTTTCTTATTACTCGGGGAGAGAACCTGGAGGCAACTACTGATCTCTGCCATAAAAGGGTTAAAGTGTGCGTGGGGAGGGGTGGGGGGCGGGGAATAGGCACTTAGTGAGGCTCTATGCATTTGGTTATTCTGCTGTTGTGGAGTTTCATGGTATTTCTCCTCAATATTACTGTGAATAATCAAGAGGGAACTGTTAAAAGATAGAGAAATAGATTGTGTACCTGATGGTGTCTTGATCTTCAAATCATTCTGCCTTCAAACATTTAATTTTGCAGATATTTAGGGCAGTCAATTAAGAATGACAGATCTTTGCTAAAATGTTACTTACATTCTATAAATTATATTTTGATATGCCAAAAAAAACCACTGAAATGGCATAGTAATCTGATTTAGTACCGTGAACCTATTATAACACACTTTCTATTAAGCTGGCTTTGTAATTATCAATATTGGTGTAATTTTATCCCCGTCAGATGTTTTGGAATAAAAAAATATTCTTTAAATTACAGAGTAGATTAGGTTAAAAGAATTAAATTAGCATAGGATGTAGAAATTCTCTACTCTGAAAAGCTTAAATCTGGAGGAATTTGGAAGGAGGGAATGTCTTTAGGAGGGCAGTGGTGTGGTTCAGTGGTAGAATTCTCACCTTCCATGTGAAGACTGCCAGTGCACCTCGAGCATAGCTACCACCGGTCTGTCAGTAGAGGCTTGCGTGTTGCTATGATGCCAGACAGGTTTCAGCAGAGCTTCCAGACTAAGACAGACTAGGAACAAAGATCTGGTGATCTACTTCCAAAAAATCAGCCAGTGCAAACCCTGTGGATCACGTCCAGTCCCATCCCATTTTGCATGGGGTTGCCATGAGTTGGGGGCCGACTCAACGGCAGCTAACAACAGCCAAATGTCTTTAGAATTTACACATTCTTTTTATACAGCATTTTACAGTGACATATCTCTTACCATTTATTGTTTGGAACTCTGCTCGCTCTGAATTTACCCATGGAATAAGCTGAATATATATATGTTCATGGAGTCAGTTGAATAACCTTTGACTAGTAGGGCTAGATCTTTCCTATGGCTATAGACATCATGATTTAATCTTACCTTTTTTTGGTTTGTAAACTTTTGAACTTTGGTCCACTTATGAACAAGGAAGCAACCACTGATTGCCTTTGAGTCGATTCTGACTCATGGCTATCCCGTGTGTGTTAAGAGTAGAACTATGCTCCATCGGGTTTTCAATGGCTGATTTTTTGGAAGTAGATCTCCAAGCCTTTCTTCCAAGGTGCCTTTGGATAGTCTTGAACCTCTAACCTTTTAGTTAGCAGCTGAGCATGTAAACTGCTTGTGCTATCCAGGGACTCCATAGGAAACCACACAGACTTATATTATGGAAAAAACAAGTTTATTCTCCTAATGATTAAGTGGAGGGGCAGGGTAGAGGGACAGTTGTGTTAGGTTCAGCTTTGACAGGTGAGTTTGCCACTTCTTGTTCCTTTACTTTGTTACAGAGTGATATTTTATGGATAATGTAACTTATTTGAGGGAAGACATTGAATCATGATGTTATATGCAGTATTTTTTAAGCTTCAAGAGTCATACATTCTAATCTCAAATCTTCTTCTAACTAGTTATGTTGATCTGGGAGTCGTTCAGTCCTTCTGGGACAAATCTTTTTAACAATAGGATTATGCAATCATGTACTTGGAATGTGTTTTAAAGGTTATCTGGTCCAAACTTCTGTTTAATGTATAATGTCCCTGCAACATCCCCAGCTTCAACAAGTACCTTTACTCTTTCCGAGATTGGACACTGACATTTCCCAGCCCCAAAATGGTTCATTAACCAACTCATAACACTTTTGGATGGCTCTAATGGTTATGAAAAAAGGTTTTTGATATACTGAAGTAAAATTCTTATCATTTTAAGCCATTGATTTTAGTTTCACCCTCTTTAGCCATGTGAAATAAGACCAATCCCTCTACTACCTGACAACCCATTAAGTAGTTGAGCCTTTTCTTTTTGCAGGCTATGCATCACTGGCATTTTCAGCCATTCTTTATGACTTGTCTTAATTTTCCCTCATCTTTCTAGGACTATTACTTCTCCATTTCTAGTTCTTATGCTCTATTAATGTATTTTAAGATAAAATTAGCTCTTTTGGAATGGCAGTCAAATACACAATTAATTCATATTGAACTTGCAGTCACCTAAAATCCTTTTCACACGGGCTGGTGTTAAGCCATATTTGTCTATCCTGTTCAAGCTTTTGGCTTCAAGCACAGGATTTTAAATTTAATTTTGTTAAATTAATATTATTAGATTTAGCGCAGTCTTTTAGAGTGCTTTATTCTTTTGGGATACTAATTCAATAATCTACATATATTAGTCAGCGTTTTAGTTTTATTTTCAAATTTGATGATTACAGTGTGATTTCTTATCTGAAATCAAGCGGTTACGCTGATTATTTCCAGCCATACAATTCTGAGATTGTCTCAGTTCTGATGGTAGATCTGGACTTAGAGCAGTCTAGACCTCTTAGCTCACTCTTTCCATTGAGTTGAGACATCCACAAGTGATAAATACTTCTTGGTGCAGTTGACTGGAAATTGAGTCTCTGGAGATTAATTTAGTAGAGATTCGTTTCATGTTTAATCCTATTTTTCTTGCTTCTTTTTTTTTTTAAATTTTTAGCTATTATTTTGTCTTATATGAAGATAAATTTTCAAAATTTATTTTAGATTCAGTAATTACTTGAAGAATCATACTAACACTTTCTAAAATTAAGAAGTGCAGACTCCATTTTGTGGTATTTAAAAAAAATTGGTTTTTTGTTGGGTTTATGTTTTTGGCTGCTAGATAGGTTTTTATATTCCAGAGCTTTTCATGGTAACCAAAATTTTAATTCGGGAATGCCATTGGGAGTGCCATCTAGATGAACATTTTTTTCTATTACAAATGCATATAATAAGCCTTCTTTTAATATAAGCTGAAAAAATTCTTAATAAAATAAAATTACTGTGAGCTGCTACTAAATAATTATTTTTATCTGTGAAGGCACTTTATAAGCTATAAAGCACTATATAGAGGCTATTATTATTTTGTATTTCAGAATAATAGAGTAAAATCTTTCTATTGCATATTGATATGTAGAAATAAGTCTCAATAATAGATTTTTTTAAAGCCATTTTATTGCTTTCAGATACATAATTTTATTTGTCCACCAGTGTTGTATATAACACATTGCTGTTGAGTTGATTCTGACTCATAGTGACCCTATAGGACAGGGTAGAACTGCCCCACAGGGTTTCCAAGGAGTGCCTGGTAGATTGGAACTGCTGACCTTTTGGTTAGCAGCTATAGCTGTTAACCAGTACTTTCATTTCAGTACTATTACCCTTTTTTGAAAATCCTCTTTTTTTCCTGCTTATCTCATTTCCCTCAGTGCCTGGCTTAAGTGCTGTTTCCTCTGTCAGTTAAAGCCCTTTGCTCAAGGGTCACTCCTATGGTCTCTTCCTCAATTCTTGATGTTTTTATTGCCTGCACACCCATCATATGTTACTTTGTGTTATTCTTATTTTTAATTATATGTCTTGTGCCATTAGTAACTCTGAAAATTACTTGAGAGCAAAATTTGTGCCTTCATTTTGTTTTTGTCTAAGACTTAGCACAGTGATATGAACTTAGTAACTTTATGGTGATTGGCATAATAAATGTTTATTTGTAAAGTTTCTCAGGATATTTGAAAATAGTTTTTGTTTCTAACATTAGATAGTTGGAATTATCTTTATGCTACACATTTGTTAAACTCTACCATGGTGCAAAGATATATTCCCTGACCATATTACCATAAATTCTGCACTAGTGGATTCTAAATTAATGATATTTCATTGGTCCTCAGTACTTTACACAGAATATGTACTTTAGAGTTGTCTAATGAAGAGATAAATAAATGGCCTCAGAGTAAATGCTGTAGATGTCTAAAAATTAAAAAGACAGGAAAGAAAGAAAAGACCAAAATGGATGTAAGAAGAAACTCTGAAAATTGCTCTTAAACGTAGAGTAGCTAAAGCAAACAGAAGAAATGATGACACGTAAAAGAGCTGAACAGAAGATTTCAAAGGGAGGCTCAACAAGACAAAATAAAGTATTATAATGAAATGTGCAAAGACCTGGAGTTAGAAAGGGAAGAACACATTCGGCATTTCTCAAGCTGAAAGACCAGAAGAAAAACAATTCAAGCCTTAAGTTGCAATATCTAAGGATTCTACGGGGAAAATGTTGAACAACACAGGAAGCGTCAAAAGAAGATGAAAGGAGTACACAGAGTCACTACCAAAAAAGAGTTGGTCGACTTTCAACCATTTCAGGAGTTAGCATATGATCAAGAACCAACGGTACTGAAGAAAGAAGTCCAAGCTACACTGAAGGCACTGGTGAAAAACACGTCCCCAGGAATTGACGGAATACCAGTTGAGTGTTTCAACAAACAGATGTAACGCTGGAAGTGCTCACTTGTCTGTGCCAAGAAATTTGGAAGACAGCTACCTGACCAACCTCCTGGAAGAGATCTATATTCATGTCCATTCCAAAGAAAGATGATCCAATGGAATGTGGAAATTATTGAACAATATCATTAATATTACATGCAAGTAAAATCATGCTGAAGATAATTAAAAAATGGTTGCATCGTTGCACTGACAGAAATTCAAGCTGGATTCAGAAGAGGCCGTGGAATGAGGAATATCATTGCTGATGTCAGATGGATCTTGGCTGAAAGTAGAGAATACCAGAAAAATGTTTGCCAAAAAGCAAACCTGTTGCCATTGAGTGGATTCTGACTCATAGCGACCCTAGGAACAGGATAGAAATGCCCCATAGGATTTCCAGGGAGCAGTTGGTGGACTCGAACTGCTGACCTTTTGGTTAGCAGCCAAGCTCTTAACCACTGTGCCACCAGAGCTCCAGAGAGATGTTTACTTGTGTTTTATTGACTATGCAAAGGCATTCGACTGTGTGAACCATAACAATTCTGGATAACATTATGAAGAATGGGAATTCCAGAACACTTAATTGTGCCCATGAGGAACCTGTACTTAGACCAGGAGGCAGTCTTTTGAAAAGAACAAGATGATACTGCGTGGTTTAAAATCAGGAAAGATGTGTGTCAGGGTTGTATCCTTTCACAATACTTACTCAGTCTGTATGCTGAGCAAATAGTCTTAGAAACTGGACTATTTGAAGAAGAATGTGGCATCAGGATTGGAGGAAGACTCATTAACAACCTGTTATATGCAGATAACACGCCCTTACTTGCTGAAAGCTAAGAGGACTTGAAGCACTATTAATGAAGATCAAAGACTATAGCCTTCAGTGTGGATTACACCTCAACATAAAGAAAATAAAAATCCTCACACCTGGACCAATGAGCAACATCATGATAAACAGAGAAAAGACTGAAGTTGTTGAGGATTTCATTTTACTTGGATCCCTAATCAACGCCTATGGAAGCAGCAGTCAAGAAATCAAATGATGCTTTGGGCAAATGTGCTGCAAAAGACTTCTTTAAAATGTTAAAAAGCAAAAATGTCACTTTGAGGACAAAGGTGCACCTGACCCAAGCTTAGGTATTTTCAGTCTCTTCATATGCATGCAAAAACTGGACAATGAGTAAGGAAGATTGAGGAAGAATTGGTGCCTTTGAATTGTGGTGTTGGTGAAGAACAATGAACATATCATGGACTGCCAGAAGAACAAACAAATCTGTATTTGAAGAAGTACAGCCAGAATGCTCCTTAGAAGGAACGGTGGCAAGACTTCGTCTCACATACTTTGGACATGTTATCAGTAGGGACCAATCCCTGGAGAAGTACAGCATGTTTGGTAAAGTAGAGGGTCATCAAAAAAGAGGAAGACCCTCAACAAGATGGATTGACACAGTAGCTGCAACAAAATGGGCTCAAGCATAACAGTGTTTGTGAGCATGGCGCAGGACCGGGCAATGTTTCGGTCTGTTGTACACAGGGTAGCTGTGAGTTGGAACTGATTCAGAGGCACCTAACAACAACGACATGTCTAGACAGATGGAACTAAATCTAGGAAATGGTTTAAGCACTTAGAGAGAACCCTGCGAATCTGATTATTTTATTTGGTGCTTTTTAAAAACTAGTATCTCTGATTGCCATAAATTTATGCCTTCGAAAATCAGATGGAAAGAAGTATCTTTTGTTTTTCCTGAGTTGGAGCTTTCCTTTGAATATCTGCGCACTTCCTTCTGTGGTGTTCAAAGTTCTGGATCCTTAGTTTACAGGTGCATTCTTGTGAATGATTTCTTTCCCATTCTGCCTATGCATTACGGAGCCCTGGTCAGAGACATTGCTGGAATTTGCTATGAGAACAACTCTTCCATACTTCCTTTGGGGGAAGTAGAAAATGGATTATAAGCAATAGCCCCACTTAATGGTTCATATTCATGTGTATACTTAAAAATATGAATGATGTGGTAGGTACAACTAAAAAACCAAAAGAACCAAACCCATTTCCTTTGAGTCAATTCCAACGCATAGCGACCCTATAGGACAGAGTAGAATTGCCCCATAGGGTTTCTAAGGAGTGGCTGGTTGATTTGAACGGCTGACCTTTTGATTAGCAGCTGAGCTCTTAAGCACTGTGTCACCAAGGTTCCAACTAAAAGCATCACCAAATGTGTGTTGTAGCTATGTAAGCATTGGGATTTCGCTAGAGTTAAGGAAGGAACAAGGTGAAACATTAAAAAAAGGTGCAGGGAGGAATAGGGAATGCAATGTGAGTGGGAAAGGAGAACAGACGTAAAGCAAAGTAGATCTAGATGGGATGTGCAAATGTTAGAAAAGAGAATTAACTGGAAGAAGTAAAAAATAAGAGTGGTAAAGCCAGAAGACAATTCTGAACATTTTATTTTCAGTGCTTAGTAGTCAAAGAAAAAGACATCAGAACGCTTTAAAAAGCATTTTCACTTGTTTTATTTTCTTGAAATATGCAACTTACACTATTTAGAAAGAGGATGTTTTCTTGGTTATATTGAAATAACTTCTTGTTAGAATAAATCATTACTGTTTGTACTTGAGGAAAATGTTACATATAGGTAATGATTTACAATAAACTTGGAAAGTCATGAACTCATGACTAATTTTTTAAATAATTTTTTAAATTATAATTGCAAAGAAGTACAAAGAAGAGAGTAGATAACTCCACTACCCATTGTAATTACTTTTTAACATTTTATCCTGTATACTTCCATTAATTTATGCCATTCATGTGCACATGGTGTACCACACTTCAATGAGTTCCATATAGTTGGACATAATAGATTTGTTTCCATTATTTGGCTGTCAGTAAAACTCTATCATGAAAATCCTTTATGTAAATCCTTTTGTATATTTTTTTGTTTAGAATAAATTCCTAGAGGTATAATTGTACTACCAAAGATATATACATATTTTAAAAGTTTCAAAACTCTTATTTAAGATTACTTTTATGTAGCTAATATTATTCCTTTGGGAAATAGTTTGCAAAGAAAAACTTCTTTTCTGCCATTGAATTTTCTGTACAAATGTTGGGAATCCTGAATAACTATAAGGTAATGTTTAACAAGACCTTCATTAAAGATACTAATTTCAAATGAACATCTCAAGACACTCCTGTAAAAATAAAAAATAAAAGTAACTAAATATAATGATAAAGCTTCATCTTTACTTTTGAAGCTTTATCATTATATTTAGTTTCTTTTATTTTTAATGGAGATTTTAACTTTGAATGAAGATAATTAGGCTGGATAAAATTTCACAGCCTAATCATTTTTAAGCTGCTTAAGAATGCTTGGTTTGTGTCATTGTGCTTTGGCCATTCATATTTGAGTATATGAAGAAATATTAATTCTGTGGTAAAACTGATAAATGAAATTTTAATTGAAAAAGGTGTTTTTCCTTTTTTCTTAACCTCTGTGTAGACTCTGTCTTTAGCCTGGATGCATAGGGTAGTGCTGAATTGATGCAATAATGTTTCTTGATTTGCGTTTAGCTCCTAGGAAATCTTTAACAACAATAATTGTGTCTTATTTAAATCTTTGTACCCACTGTGTCCTCCCAACATAAAGCAGTGCTCATTTTCTCCACGTGGGAAAAGTAATTCATTACCAGTTATAGTATTATAGCATTACCAGTTATGTCTCAGGCGGGGAAAGTTAAGTCATGTTGGCTTTAAATATAACTACAAGTGTCCTTTGAAGAAATAACTGTTCTAGGACATTTTGCCATCAATTAAAAATCTTAAGTGAACTTTTCCCCTCCATTGATCTCATTTCAGTATTAGAGATACAATCATTTGGAAAAACTATGGGCTCTCCAGAATGTCACAGAATAAAAATGCTTAATGTAAAAATATGGTAACAAAATCTTCGTCATTATGTTGGTTTTTCTTATTGTTTCAAATTGCTCTCTCTGGAGATGTAACAATTTATACAATTTTAGCAATTTGACCAAGTTTTTACCAACCTGAAACCCATTTTAATATCTCTGACTTCATACCCATTATCACTTTTTTTGGTACTTACCTTCACTAAAAGCTACTGGCCGACCTTTTAGCCAAATTAATCTGGCTGCACTTGCATATTGTCCAGAAACTTGGTGTTAAGATCATTAAAACCACTTAACATTGTTAAGGTGGGTCTACAATAGCTTTTACTCTAGAGCTAATACTTTGCAGGTGTGACCCCATGGGTGTCTACTGAATGCCCCCTGTGTTCATTGACATTTTTTGACTCTGAGTGGTCTGAACTCTAATGTTTCAAAGTTCTGTGTGAGCAATGGCTTTTTGTCTAGCTTTATGGAGTTTCACCCTACACATGTACAAAGGGACCTCTATGCAAATTGTTGGAGCTCTTTTTCTGCACACCTTCTTCCTATCTTGTACTCTGCCCTGCAAATTCCATATCTTGATCTCCTCAACTCAAGAGAACGCTGTCCTGTACTTTGATTTCTTTCTCCCTTCTGTATGTTTTGGAATGTGCCTATAGACAGAAAGCCAGGGTGATGGTAGAACTCATCTGGTTTGTTCCTTGTTTCTCAGGTATTACAGGCCAGCACCGCCTGTTCTCCAGTGTCTAAAAACAGTTGGTTCACATTTACGTCCAGTTTTCTATTTGTTTACAGCAGGAGGGCAAGTCAGTTCCGTTTACTCCTTCATGACATAAGTAGAAGTCTGGCGTCTGGTACTAATTTTGATGTTAAAACATCAAAACAGAATATGGAAAGTCTTCCAAGGCTAGTCAACAAGTATTAAGAAGCTACTAGTATTCTGGAAGGAGCCTTGGTGGCATGATGGTTAAGTGCTCGGCTGCTAACTGAAAGGTTGGTGGTTGAAACCCACCAGTGTCTCTGTGGGAGAAAAGACTTCGTGATCTGCTCCCATAAAGATTTACAGCCTTACAGACTCTATGGGGCAGTTCTGCTCTGTCATACAGGGTCGGAATCAACTTGACAAGTGACAACAACAATATTTTGGGTGTACGTAAAGGATAAGTCTGCTCTTTGTGAGGACAAGACAAACATACAGAAAGACTGTGACTTAAACTGTTTATGTCAAGATTCCATAGGAGAGTAGGATCCTGAGTATAATCTTCCAGCTGGATTGAAGTAAATTAAGTATTGTTATCAAATAACACCCAGTACAGTATTGTCCATTGTACACATCTTCGCTAAAAGATTGAATGAAAAATTTTAGTAAATTCTGTGAATTACTGTAGTTCTACAAACTTGATTTAATTAGTTTTTCATTAATTCTCATTTTTGTATCTTTCCCTTTTTCAGTTCCCCAAAGTTGATAGTAGTCATTTTAATCTTGATCTTGCCTATCTGTATAAGACAAGTGTTTCTTTTTGTAAGCATACCAAATCATTTAATTACAAATCCATACTCCCAGCATTATGTCTTTGTGTATTTTCAGTGAAACATCAAGTAAAGTAATATTTTTTTATGCTCAGCTATCCATTTGATTGTTAAATCTTTTGTTAGTGTCCGTGTTCATATTAACTGATGCAGTTGTTCCTGCCCTAGAACATTATTAGTGCCCAGTTTAGTATCTGTGACATCCGTATGCCTGTTAGGTATCTATCTTTTCTCACTGATAGTCAGAATATTTTTTTTCAAAAAAGACATTTTACATATGTGTAAAACACAGGCTGCATATTAGTATTATTGTGTAGCTCCATAGACAGTTTTTGACACTCTAAATCTGTTTTTTAACTTCACTGTTAATGTTGAGGAACTTTTAAAGACAACATTAGAAAGAGATTTCTAATTTTTCACACCTACTTAACACCAGGTTGTAAGTGCTGTTGAAAATTTGATCAGGTTGATCTAGTTTCACTGTTAATAACTACTTACAGTCCCATGAGCAGCCTCTCACTGGCTGCCAAATGCTCCTTGCCACTCTTTAGCTAGCTGTGATCCAGCTAACTATTGGCATTTCATCACCCAGGAGTCACATTGGGACACTGATGTGTAGCCTTGGTCAACACTGGAATGATACAGTGGCTCAGGAATAAAAGAGGTCTCTTTTCGAGATCCAGCATGACTCTAAAAGATCCGTGGGAGAACCTAATCTGTTCTAAATTCTCTATATCCGAGGTGTCTCTGGTCATTGACATTGGGATGTAAGGACCAAAGGTGGAGAGTAGATTTTGGATACAGGATTTTGGGTATATACAATTAATTTGAAGGCTCTCCTTTTAAAATTCGATTAAATTCATTAGAACGTACAATAGTTCACCTCCATAGAAAATAACCAACACATTGCCACATATTTTTACAGATGGCAGTGTCAGTCAGGTTGGCAGATATATGTTCTTTACTGTGCTTTATCCAAAAGTCATAGAATTCAAGAATAAGAAGTAGTTCCTTTATTACAGCTACTAATAACCAACAATGTCAATATAATAATGGGTGAAATAGTATAAATATAGTCTAAGCCTGCCAGCTCAGTGTAGCTGCATGTGTTTTTCATCTGAGGGATAGTGATCTGATTTCTTTTTTGGGTTAAGATTTTGAGACCCTTAATAAAATATAAATATATATTACCAACCTGGGAAGGTTAATACATTATATATCATTATTCATTGATACTGTGGCTAGTTAGCTAGCTAGTTGCCTAAAAAGGGAATAAAATGTAGTCTAAAATTCTATTTGGGGAAGAGAGGAAAATACACGAACCTAGATAAAATGTTTCTCAAAAGGGTAACAGTCCAATGAAAAAACCAGAAAGCCAGATCAGTTGCTGTCAAGTTGATTCTGACTCATGGTAACCCCATATGTGTCAGAGTGGAACTGCATTACATAAGGTTTTGAAGGCGTGACTCTTCAGATGTAGATTGCCAGGCCTTTCCTCTGAAGCACTTCTGGGTCCAAGCCTCCAACCTTTCAGTTAGTAGTCAAGTACTTAATCATTTGTGCCACTCAGGAAGCCCTTACTCTCTAAAAAGGGGCCATTAATAAGACACAGGTCTTGCTGTCAAGCAATTTAAAGGTAACAAGGGGGACTGACAAGTTAAAAGGTATTTATAATGCATAGTAATTAGTTTTTCATGAAGAGTAAGCAGAGTTTGGGTAGAGGTAGGTCCTGGGAATGCGTCTTAGAAAAGGTGGCCTCTGGACCAAGTTTCCAGGGAGGTAGGAGAGTTAGCCACAGGAGAATGGCTGCAAGTCCCAAAGCCCAGAGTTGGAGTCCTTGAGAAGCTGCTGATAGTTCACTGAAACCAGGAACATAGAAAATATGAAGACATGGTGAGAAATGGAGCTGGAGAGATAAGCAGGGGACAGATTTTGTAGGACTCTGCCGTTTGTGCTGGGTCTCTTCTGTGGGCAGAAGAGAATCTTCAGAGTTTCAATAAGGGAATGACCTGACCAGATTTAACCTGTGAGAGAGATACCCTTTGGAAGAGAGACCCAGAATTTATCTCATGCTTTAACATATAAAGCATTTTCTATATATTATCTAAATTCACTCCCACAGTGGGAGGTGCATGGAGAGGTACACAGGGTAGTTGTTATTTTTTCCTGTTTTATGAGTAAACTGAGATTCTGCACGTTTTCGATAATTGTCCATGGGCATACAGCTAGTGAGTGCTGTACCAAGACTTGAGTGTAGCTCTTTTCTGTTTTCAGTAGGTTCCCATTCCACTACAAAAACCGTTTACTACTTAAGAATTAAAGTACACCTTGGAGTGGGCAATGCCAAGGCTTGTTGACCAGTTCATTGTATTTCATTCCAATGACCATATGTGTGTTCATTCCAATAGCATATGGATTTTGCTCTTTAAGGAAGAAACTGTAGTTTAGATTTTACGTAAAATGCTTCTGAACATTTTTCAAGAGTATGTTATGTAAAGTACATTGTGTTAGTTTAATTTGAAGAGTAAAATTAGGAACAACTATTTTTTTTTGAGGCTATTATTTTACTCTGTCTTGCCTCCACATTTGCACACATATTACTCTCTTAGTATAAAAACTGGATCATCATTGGGGAGAGATCATTAATTACCCGAGATAATTTTAAAATTACAAATGGGATCCATTAATTTGAAGTCTTTATTTCTATTAGAATTTTTTTATTTTTCCTTGCTATGTGTAAGAAAATGGCAGAATCCTCACAGTCATTTGTTACCACTGAGGTTTTGGGTGGATGTGTGTTATCCAATATTAAATGGTTAATCTTTCTGGCTTTTGAATTTCAACACTACCACATTTTGGAACATTAAAAGAATAGATTGCAAAAGAGAGGTTCTTTAATACGTAATGTTGTTAAGTGCCATCGAGTCGGTTCCAACTCATAGCGACCCTATACAATAGAGTAGAACTGCCTCATAGGGTTTCCAAGGAGTGGCTGGTGGATTTGAACTGCTGACTTTTTGCTTAGCATCCGTAGCTCTTAACCACTGCACTGCCAGTGCTCCTTAATAGGTAATAGACCTAAGTAAAAAGTGTTTATAAGATATGGTCAGGTTGACAGACATGGCTGTTTATTGGTAGTTGGATTTTTCATTGTATAGGCACTTCCCTAATGATATTTGTGCATAGTTCTTAACTCTCTATATCTCACAGGAATAGTTGAGAATTTGCTGTAATTAGAACTCTTGAGTGACAGTCTCTGGGTGTAGATGCCTAATTAGTTAAAGCTATCCTAGTACTGTTAGATGACACCTATTGGCTGGCATGTGATAGATTTCTTTCATGTGAATGGAAGAATTTGTTTCTTTTTCTGTTACGGTTTGTAATTTTCACAAGGCAAAGTTGAAATGATTTTATTTGGTGGTGTGGTAATGAAATTTTCTCAGATTTAAAAAGAAGTCACTTAAGTGCCTGTTGAATGAGTATATCTAAATACAGAACTGTGAGGATGGCACAGGACTGGGCAGTGTTTCGTTCTGTTGTACGTAGGGTGGCTATGAGTCAGAAGTGACTCGACGGCACCTAACAACAACAACATACTAAATTATATTTTTAATCATGAAATTAACTAATGTGATTTATTTTACTGGAAATATCTAAATTCTAGATTATGTTTTTAATCATAAAATTAATGTATTTACTGGAAATATGGTCAGTTTCTCTTTTTTAATTAATACATAATTTTTGGTTAAAAATCTTTGTGCCTAAAGCTTTTGTACATGTAGGAAAATTTCAAAGTGTGTGAACTTCTTTTTGAAGGTTCTTGATGTGTTCTTATTGCCAAATTGGTTTTGAAAAGAAGTATACTGACTTATTTCCATCAGCAGTGTTTGAATATCCATTTCATTATCTATATGAATTTAAGTGACATTTAAAATCTCATTACGGCTTTAATATGTGTCTATACATATACATATATATATGTATCTTTGATTACCAGTGAGGTTTAACATTTTCCACATGTTTTAAATTTAGTTGTGATATTTGTTATTGTCTCTGCCCATTTATCTAAGGGCTTGGCATTTTTATTTTCATATTAGTTATTTCTATTTTTAAAAATCAAAAGTCTCTAAATGCCTCCCACCAGCCCCTCCCATAAAAAAACTGGCCAAAATTAAGTCCAACAACAAACTGGGGAAAAAACGTTTGCAGAAAATATATCAGAGGTTCAATTTTTTTGTTTTAGCTGTATCTTTTTATTGTGGTAAAATATATATAACATAAACTTTGCCATTTTGACCATTTTTTTTCATTTTATGTTAAGTTTTCTTGTTTGTGCTGATCAGTATTTTTTAACCAAAAAACCCATTGCCATCGAGTCAATTCCGACTTATAGTGATCTTATTGTTCTTAGGTGCCATGAGTCAGCTGGGACTCATAGCAACCCTATGTACAACAGAACGAAACACTGCCAGTTCCTATGCCATCCTCACAATCATTGTTATGCTTGAGCTTATTGTTGCAGCCACTGTGTCAGTCCATCTCGTAGAGGGTCTTCCTCTTTTTCGCTGACTCTCTGCTTTACCAATCATGAGGTCTTCTTCAGGGACTGAAGCCCTCATAATAACACGTTCAAAATATGTGAGTTATAATCTCATCATTCTTGCTTCTAAGGAGCATTCTGGTTGTACTTCTTCCAAGACAGACTTGTTCATAGTTTTGGCAGTCCACGGTATATTCAATATTATTTGCCAATACCACAATTCAAAGACATCAATTCTTATTTAGTGTTCTTATTCATTGTCCAGCAGTTGCATGTATAAGAGATGATTGAAAACACCATGGCTTGGGTCAGATGCACCTTAGTCTTCAAGGTGACATCTTTGCTTTTCAACACTTTGAAGAGGTCTTTTGCAACAGAT
>NW_004443965.1:1172236-1173830 GCF_000243295.1 Trichechus manatus latirostris
TTCAATATTTATCTTTAAATTTTCACTGTTGAACAGAAATTAAATCCACATAAAATGTTACCTTCTTATGTTTGATGATTTCATGTCACTGGGTAAGGGAACATGCTGTGATTTTCCTGGCAGGGTGGACATTTATTATATTCTGGCACAGGGCCAACGAATGTCACTTTCCATACTCCCCACCCACCTGGAACCATTTGTTCAGACATAGTCAAAGAGTATCTTTTATTGCAGGGTTTTTTTTCCCAAGAACTTCCTGGAGATTCTCATTTATGATGGCCCCAATGCCTGTTTTGGGGATCTAACGCACAGTATTTGTATCTGATGCTCGAGTAAATAGCTCCTGCTTTTGCTGTGGCCCCTAGTGGTTCCTCAGGAGCAGGAAGGGGGATAGAAAGGAATGGCAAATGTGGGAGAGATTGTAGTGTTAGAATTCAGCACGTGACTTGGTAATATATTACCGGATGTGAGAGAATCAGGCAAAAGTTTAACAGTATTTGTTACCATTTACTTTGCTGCTTTAATCATTTCAATGATACTATGAGGAAAGCATTATTCTTCCCGATTTACAAATGTGGAAACAGACTCAGAGAAATTGTGTTCCGTTTAGGGTGAGCATAGCTACTGAAAACAGGTAGAAAAGGTGAATTTAACTTTGGATCTGGTCAAGAGAGGAACATCTTGTGAGAAACTTCAAAGAGTAATTTGAAGAAGCAGGTTTGGAGCTTGGGAGAGAAGATGGGGCTAAAGGGATAGTTTTGGAAGTCCTGTGGGATAGTTAGAATATTGGAGATTTTCTCTTCATGTATTATGGAGTCATCATGGCGGTAGTTAATTGGATCTTCACTTATGCATTGCTCCCTACCACTCTTTTCAGAGCATAATCCTGACTGCCAAGGGAGCATTAATTTCGTTTACAGGAGACTGCAGAACATGGGCATATGCGGTAACCTTATGGATAGGCTTTCTTGGCCCCATTTCACATCAGCATCCCTGTTGGTAATGATGGACTGCTACAGCAGAGCTTCTAAGCATAGGAAGACGGGTATACCGTCTTGGAAGATGCGTCAGAATCGCCATTTGTGTAGTTTAAAGCCCTTTACTCCTGTTGATTCTGAGCCTCTTCTAATACACTTTTTTTAGAATCACTGTCCTAGACCCTTATAGGGTTGCTATGAGTCGGAATCAACTTGACGGCAACGGGTTTGGTTTTTGGGTTTTGGTCCTAGACCCATAAAGAGAGAGTGCAGATTGTTGCTTTAATTCTACTTGTAAAGAGATATCTTTTTGTTACTTAATTGGGAAAACATAGAAAAAAATACATTACTACTATTACTAGTTGTCATTGAGTCTGTTCTGACTCATAGAGAACCCCATGTGTTGCCAAGATCTGTACTCCATAGGGTTTTCTTGGCTGTGATCTTTCAGAAACAGATCTCCAGGCCTTTCTTCTGACGTGCTATGGGGAGGTTCAAACTGTCAGCCTTTTGGTCAGTAGTCAAGTGCTTAACCATTTGCACCACTCAGGGATTCCTAAAAATATATTAGCTTCTTTAGTATTGCAAAGAAGAGATTACAAGATTACAAGGAAATA
>NW_004443965.1:1174822-1182978 GCF_000243295.1 Trichechus manatus latirostris
CTGTAAACCTGGTTCAATATTGCTAAATATAGTGTAGCAGAAACTGAACTGTTGTAAGCTATCTGGGCATTGGTCCAAGATATCATTAAAAATATTGCCTCAAACTAATTTTTAAGTTTATGAATAATATTTTGTTAACAGCTCAGCTGAAATTGAGCCACATGGTGAAGCTTAAATTTGTGAATTCACAGATAATGAGAGTAGTATAAGTGCATACTACACACTTAATATTCTATATTTGAGTGATAAATTTATATATAATTTTGTGTTAACCTTTAAACTATAAGCAACAAATGCTTAATATGATCTGATATCTTTAAAGTTTACTTAATACTGTGATTTGCTATGAATTTGAATGCCTTGTAAATGAAAATATTGGTTTAACAATCAAACCAAGAGGATAAGGAGAGCTTGCTGAACAAATATTAAAATGAACATTCAACACTCCTTTAGGCATATATGGGTTTGTAAACAGCTTGGGTTCATATTACGTTGCACCAAAAAGACTGAAGGACATAAAGTTGTTGGAAAGATTCAATAAATAATTCATTTATTTTGCTAATGAAAATAATAATTATACCCTAAAATAGGATAGGGGGATTAGTGGTTGGTTATAAGTTATTAATTATAGTAGATATAACAAAGGAACTGAGGTTAGGATAAGTGAGATGATTCAATACAAAATCCTTATTTAGGTGTTTCTTGTCAAGAAAAGATGTATTTGTGTTTTTCTTTATGTGCTATTCTAATTAGGTTTAAGAGTGTTCTGAAAATATATGTATAAACTTCCATTGAAAGGGTATGGGAAGGGCTGATTTTCTGTAACTGTTATGGTATAAAATATTTTTGCAAGTGAAAGGTATGCATTATTTAAAGAATGAATGTTAAATATTTCTTAATAAATGTTTTATTCATTTTCTAGGTTAGCACTCTACGTATATGAATATCTGCTCCATGTAGGAGCTCAGAAATCTGCCCAAACATTTTTATCAGAGGTATGTTTTATATATTTTCTGTATTACATTTTGAAAGTTATTTGAAAAGTTTGATTATTACATATTATATAGTGAATGCTCAGTTATCAGTATGGATAATATAGTCTTTATAGATTATTTGTAAGCATTTTTAGTATCCAAAAATACTATTTCAGTGCCACTGAATAACCTCCTACTTTTCAGCATTCTTCCCCCCTTAGAAGTGAAAGCTAATATTAGCCTTGGCAATATTAATCAAAATTTGCTTTCAAAAAGAACAAAAACAGACAAGCAAAAAGCAGACAAAATACCAAACCATCATATCTCTAGTTATAGCAATATCTTATTTTGGCATTATTCACAATTTTGGAAAATGTGGCTTTTGTTTGTTTTCATTTGGGATGGATAATAGTTGACTGATGACTAAATTTCAGTTAAAAAATTTTTGATAATCTTATTTAAAGTTTTTGTTTTGCTTTCTAATCTTCTCCCTCACACTTTTTTACACTTTGAATTTGAGCTTTCTTACAATGGCACTTTTTCTTCTTCAGTCTATATAATGGTGGTGAGGATGATAATTATTTTTATTGAGTCCTGTAATGTGCTAGGCAGGATGGTTTACATATATTATCTCTAATTCTTATAAGAAATTTGCAAGGCAGGTGATGTTATTCTCGTTTTATTGATAAGAAAAGCAGGGCTCAGAGAGTTTTCATAACTGGTTCATGGTTACACAGCTTAGTGAATAATGGAATTAGAATTCAAACCTAGGTCCGTGTTAATTTTAAAACTCCTAGTTTTTTCTCTATATCTGTGTTGTCCAATATGGTAGCCACTAGCCATATATGGCTTTTGAGCCCTTGAAATGTTACTGGTTTGAATTGAAAAGTGCTCTAAATGCAGAAACTACAGAAACCAAGAGGCAGTTGTTCGAACAGAACAAGGGGATACTGTGTGATTTAAAGTCAGGAAAGGTGAGTGTCAGGGTTGTATCCTTTCACCACACTTATTCAGTCTGTATGCTGAGCAAATAATCTGAGAAGCCGGACTATATGAAGAAGAACAGGGCATCAGCATTGGAGGAAGAACGATATGCAGATGATACAACCTTGCTTACTGAAAGTGAGGAGAACTTGAAGCCCTTATTGATGAAGATCAAAGTCTACAGCCTTCAGTATGGATTGCACCTCAACGTAAAGAAAACAAAAAAATCTCACAACGGGACCAATAAGCAACATCATGATAAATGGAGAAAGTATGATGTTGTTAAGGATTTCATTTTACTTGGATCCACAATCAACTCCCATGGAAGTAGCAGTCAATAAATCAAAGGACGTATTGCATTGGGCATATCTGTTGCAAAAGACCCCTTTAAGGTGTTCAAAAGCAAAGATGTCAGTTTGAGGACTAAGGTGCATCTGACCCAAGCCGTGGTATTTTCAGTTGCCTCATATCCAGGCGAAAGCTGGACAATGAGTAAGGAAGACCAAAGAAGAATTGATGCATTTGAATTAAGGTGTTGCAAAGAATACTAAATACACCAAGGACTGCCAGAAGAATGAAGAAATCTGTCTTGGAAGAAGTACAACCAGAATGCTCCTTAGGAGTGATGATGGCAAGACTTCACCTTATGTACTTTGGACATGTTATCAGGAGGGATCAGTCCCTGGAAAAGGACATCATGTTTGGTAAAGTAGAGGGTCAGTGAAAAAGCGGAAGACCCTCAATGAGATGATTGATACAGTGGCTGCAAGAATGGGCTCAAGCATAGCAATGATTGTGAAGATAGCGCGGGACTGGGCAGTGTTTCATTCTGTTGTACATAGGGTGGCCACGAGTCGGAACTGACTCGATGGCGCCTAACAATAACAAATTTAATATTACCTTCAAAAATGTTTTTAGTATGTTTACTGGAAAATTTAAAAATTCTTTTGCAGCTCACGTTTGTGACCCACATTGTATTTTTATTGGATAGTGCTGCTCGAAATCATATCTCTAGCGACCTCACTACTTTGGCCCCTCCCACATTAGGACACAGGACAGGTAACCATTGATTAGAGTGCCCTGCCTGAGGTACAGACTTCTTGTTATTTACCTGCTCCCCAAACAAACACAGAAGCAAACAAACATAGCCCCCAACCCAAGTCTTTATCTGATTAATTAGTTTATGTGAACTAGTAGGGGCTATTTGCAAATAAGAAACCTGAGAGGCTTCATTAACTGTTTTACCATGAAGCAATATATAATGAAAATTTGGTTTGAAAAGTTTATTCAAATCAAAAGAGAAGTTTGGTTTATCTACAGTTCATCAAATTATTACTTAGAAGACTTTGGGCTATGACCTTTTCAAGTCACATTCAGTATATGAGATTACAGAGGAAATGATAGAGATCACAAAAAGGATGTTCTTAATATTCATAGTCTTCTTAATCACTGCGAACCTATAGTACACAGGCAGTCCCCAGGTTACGAATGTCTGCCATACGTACAACCCCTAATTATGAACCAATCCCTGTAAAGCCTATTATATTAAAAATTCAAGGTACATGCAATGGTTCGTAATAACAAATGGATGCTACTTTATATCACACATCAAAACATTATTCTTACTGTATTATTTTGTTAAAGATGTTTTAGTGTATCTGTAAGTGTTTCTTTAATGTTTTTATGCATAGAAAGTTACATACTACATACTAAGACAAACATTTGACTCACTGCTGTTAGATACAAACCGTACCTAACTCTTCGGACTTAAGTAAAAGTTCAACTTAAAGACAGATTTAGGAATGGAGGTCGTTTGTAATACAGGGACTACTTGTACTTAAAAAAAAACTAAAGCCACATTGGTGGTGCAGTGGTAGAATTCTCGCCTTCCATGGTGGTGACCCTGGTTCGATTCCTGACCCAATGCATGTCATATGCAGCCATGACCCCTCGTCATATGTCAGTGGTAGATTGTGTATTACTGTGATGCTGAACAGATTTCACCGGATCTTCCAGACTAAGATGGGTTATGAAGATGGATTGGCAGTCTGTGTTTGAAAATCAGCCAGTGAAAAAACCCTGTGGATCACAAGAGTCAGGATCAGCAACCCATCATGAGTACATTGCAGAACTGGTTAGCATTTTGTTCTTTGTGCATGGAGTTTCCACGAGTTGGGGACTGACTCAGCGGCAGCTAACAACAGTAAAACTGATCATGTAGATATTAAAATTTTACGTTATTACAATTGAAAACTTGATTAAAGGATTTACTGATCTCTTTCCTTAAATCAAGGAACCATTTTGAATTGACTCAACTTGCTGAATCCTCATGGGTTCTCAAAACTGTATTTTCTTACCAACATTAGAAGATATCAGGTGCAGTGATTATTAAATTTCATCAAAAAAGAAAAATGTTACTAACTTAATTAAGAAAGATCAAGTACCTGGATTCAAGTGGGTTATGTGATTTGAGCAGATAAGTAGATACTATACTTATGCCCTGAGCTCAGTGGAATAATGGTTACACAAAATATCCAGGGCTATTTGGTAAAAAAAAAAAAAAAAAAAAATTACAATTTCAGAAGAGATTCACACATTTTTACAGGTGTTTACCATGATTTTATTTTCTACGGCTTCATTTGGAATACAAATCTGAGGATTTCTCTGAATTATCAGCCTGGCTCAGTTTCATAAGAGGAATCAGTTAAGCTGAAAACAAACTATTGTCACCAAGAAGCCACAGTGTTTTCTGGACTTTGGAGATGAGTGTATGTGATTCCCAGAATTACTGTTCACTTTCTACATTGCCAGACTCTGAGTGGCTCAGTGAAAATATACTCTCATTACATAAATTACCAATATAAGCAAATGGCTAACTTAATTGGGGTATATGTTTACCATAATATAAAAAAGGATGGGTTAGATCTATTTGGGTTTATGTGGATAGACTTGCAAAACATTGCCTAGTAAAAGAAGCAAACTGAAGTATGCCATTTATATGGATCTCTCTTGAACATAAAGCAATACTGTGTGTTTTGTGGGTACGTTATTTATAAATGTATAGTAAAGGGTCTGAAAGAATATACATGCCAGACTGGTTGCTTCTGGCATTGGGGTGTTAAAAAGCTCAAAGGGGATTTGATTTGACCCTTACTTGTTGTAGGATTTTTTAAACAAGTAATGTGCGTGTATGTGTGTGTATAACTTACAAGTTTTGAAAAGTAAAAATAATAGAAGAAAAAATACATTCTTTTAAATTATCTGACTTTACAGATGGAAGCCTGAAGTCACATTTGTGATACGCTGTTGCTGAGTACACTCTAGGGTTCTTGATGATTTTCAATTGGTTAAATTTCGATAGCTTGCCATTTCCTCTCTTACACTTCATTTCTATAATACCTAGCTGCTTGTGTTTACTTGTATGTACCGTAGGTTTCTGTCTTCAGGGCCTTTACTCAGTGGTAATCCCTCTGCCTAAGATTTCCTCCTCTCCTTCTCTACTTGACGAGCTTAGAAGTAGCTTTTTATAGGAAGGCTTTCTCAGGGCTCTACCTCTCTGTGCCAGTAGTGTACTCTGCAGAGGCCTGAACCTGAAGACCACAACAGGAGGCTATGCCAAGAAGCTTGGACCTCATCTTTTTAGCAAATGGGAGCCTTTGAAGATTTTTAAGTAAAAGAATAACTATTAGATTTGTACGTTGGTGTCTGTAAGTGTTGTAGAGCTTTACCCTATTTAGGGCTCCTTTTTCTCTTAGTTTCATTTGGAAAATTTAAGACTACTCATTGTAGAATGACTTCTTAACTAGATGGAGTGATAAAGGACCACCTTATATAAATCCTCCCTAGTCTGTCTCTAGGTTTTTACCTAATACAGAACTTTTACACAAGGTGCTTACAAAATTAGAGAGACAGATCTATTTGGTTTGGCTATTGTGATTAAAAGAAATGATTGAAGTGGCACCAGTTGCTCACACATCCAGTGTTCCTACCCTGGGTCAAGGCAATGTTCCTACCTCTGGATGTGGGCAGGGATGACCCTGATGTTAATGAGCCCTTTTGAGCCAGGACTAACCTATGCCAGTAACCCTGGGTGGTGCAAAAGGTAAGGTTGAAGGTTTGAATCCATCCAGAGGCACCTTAGAAGAAAGACCTGGCAATTTATTTCTAAAAAAATCACAACCATTGAAAATCCTATAGAGCGCAGTTCTATTCTGGCGCGCATGGGTTCTCCATGAATCTGTATCATCTCAACTGGCAACAGTTTGTTTACCTGTGCTGAGCCACCATTGTCATTTGTATAGGCTTCTTGTTCTCATGGGGGAAGTTGTAAGGTCAGATTGGAACTCCAGACATCATGTAAACAAGTAATATGTGTATCTCAGTAACCCAGTCTCTCACTTGGATTTAGCCTTTTTAATAGTGCCCTTGACCTGGGCCATCAGAAATTGGGCTGCTCTTGAGATCAGTCAGAAGAGTGGAGGGCATAATTGCTGTGAACTCAGCTTCCTCTCTGCCAGCTAAAAGAGACAGCATTGGACTAACAGTAGAAATGAAAACATTTCTTTAGCAGGTTGTGCTGACTACTCAGTGTTATCTCTGATCCATGATAAATTTTAAACCACTAC
Organism: Trichechus manatus latirostris; assembly: GCF_000243295.1. NCBI lineage: Eukaryota > Metazoa > Chordata > Mammalia > Sirenia > Trichechidae > Trichechus > Trichechus manatus. The sequence goes on from NW_004443965.1 coordinate 1,181,406, forward strand.
CTGAATCCTAAATATAGTTTGTATGACTTTTCATTTTCTTCCCTCTCAAGGGAAGAAAATTGAATATTCTTTAGAAATAGTTTCAATACAGAGCCCTTCCTCTGCTTTATATTTTCATCATCCTTCAACATTCAGTAATTACAAACAGAATGCTAGGACATCTTTACAATTATAGATCAGTCTTTGTGATTTTGGATTCATTAGAAGCTATCCTTTTTCTGGCTTAATTATTTCAGTATACAGAGATAATTTTGGCATATTCCTGAAATTTTGCATGATATTCATGCCTTAGATTGAGGCTTGGTGTCCTTAAAAAATAAACCTAAGAATTAGAGTATTGCAGTAATTCTAGATTTTCCCCCTCTTAAAATATTTACGTTATTTATACTGTATTACTAGCTCTTGTTTGTCATAAATGCCAGCATCTGATGGATTGCTTTCTCAGATTTTATTAGGAATGCTAAGTTATTGAACACGATAAATTACAAACTTCTATTCTTTCTGTTTATCTTTCACATATATGAAGAGAGAAAATCATAATAATTTCTTGAACTTTAATTTGGAGGCAATATAGTGTGGTGGATAAGGCTATTGCTTTGGGGCCAGACTGATGTTTGAATTAGGTTCCACATCTTATTTACTTGCTCAGTTTTCTTAATTATAAAAGGAAGATAATAATACTTCAGAGTTATGCTGAGGTTTAAATGAGTTAGTACCCATAAGTGCTCAAAAGTATTAGTTATTACTGCTCTTTTTTTTTTTTATTGTACTTTAGGTGAAGGTTTACAGAACAAACTAGCTTCTTATTAAAAAATTAGTACACGTATTGTTTTGCAACATTGGTTGCCAACCCCACAACATGTCAATGCTTTCCTTTTCTTGACCTTGGGTTCCCTATTGCCAGCTTTCCTGCCCCCTCCTGCCTTTTCATCCTTGCCCCTGAGCTGGTAAGCCTGTTTAGCCTCGTTTTATTTTATGAGCCTGTCTAATCTTTGGTGTTCTTTTAATTATTGGTGCAACAGTTAAGTGCTCGGCTGCTAACCACAGGTTAGTGGTTTGAACCCACCCAGCAGCTCTGCAGGAGAAAGACCTGGCAATTTCCTCCTGTAAAGATAACAGCCTAGAAAACCCTATAGGGCAATTCTACTCTGTCACATGGAGCCACTATGAGTTGAAAATCAACTCAGCGGCACTGGCAACATGTGTAATATCTTTAACATACGTGTCACTTGGGTGGTCTACAATCCTCCTGACTTCTGGGATTATCCCTTCTACCAAAATGGCTCCAGCTCTAATCCCTAATATTGTAGGTAACCTCAGGTCCTCTCCAATATCTCTAAGGATTTTTGGAGGGGTTGGAGTTCTCTTGATCACTTCTTGCTCTAATTTCTTATTCCTGCCGAGTATTACAGCCCCACTCTGCTTCTCTCTCTATGGCTAATCCCTTTTCCCTGAAGTCTTCTGTTTCCCTCACAGCCTTAAAGCACCACTAACTTGTTGCCCTTGCATATAAAAGTTTCTTGTTGAAGGTTGGGGAATAACTGAAGTAGATTAAGCATTGCACAGTACAGGC
>NW_004443965.1:1183661-1184462 GCF_000243295.1 Trichechus manatus latirostris
CTTAATTTTTTAAAATTTAGTTTAGTATATGGACTGTACCTACCCATAGTTCTACACATGGAAGATTTTAGAAAATTAGTGGGTAGAGTAGATTACATCTAAATTAGAAATCTTAGGAATTTTGACTGGGAACAAACTTATACGTAGGTATATCTAAGATCATATATAGTATCTAAGATCCTTTTCTTAATAACAGAACTAGTTTTGTCCTTTTATGATATTAAAAAAGAAAAAAACAACTTTTTTTGAATATTGGTGCAAATTCACTGTTGGAGCCCGAAGCGGGAAACTTCTCTTCTTCCTCCTATGTTTTGATCTCAAGTAAATGTCTCCGTATGGCAGAACTTAACAAGGAGTCAGTTTGAGAGACTGGGATATGTAATTTTCAGAATCCCAGCCCCAAGTATGGAATGGAGTATAGAAGTGTGGGTGTGGGGCTGAGAGATAATAGGTAACTAACCAGTATAGCTTTCCAGAAGCAAAAAATGATAAAACGTTAAAGCAAATTTTGTGCGTGTGTATGTTCATATATGTGTGTATGTTTGTGATTTTTTCGTTCTTTACACAAATGTTAGTTTATTATACACACTGCTCTGTACTTTAATTTTTCTTTCACTTAATAGATTTTGGAAACTTGTTATATTGATGCTTGAAACGTCAAAATTTTCTTTTTATAATTGTAGAGTATTTCTATGTAATGTGCCATTATATAGTTATCAGCCCCCTACTGATGGACATTTAAGTTGTTTCCAGTCTTTTGCCATTACAAATACTGTTTGTGTATAATTTTACACATGTGAC
>NW_004443965.1:1187505-1189267 GCF_000243295.1 Trichechus manatus latirostris
GCCAAGTGGCAGCACTCAATTAACAAAGACAAGGTGGGCATGGTTACTGTAATGGACAGCAGAATCAAAGCAGTAATCAGAATAGTCTGACTTGTATGGACTTACGGCATTGGCTATTTAGTCATGGTATCCCTAGGAGTGAAATGCATGGGAAATCTACTAAATATTTACTTGATCTGTACAAGTGGAAAAATTCTAGCTCAAGTGAACGACGGTATGTCTCAAATCACCAGAATAGAGATTCACAGTCCCTCAATCAATTCCTAGACTTGAGCGAGTTTAAAGACCCACAACCCCTTGAATGAAGGGGAGTCCAGGTCCCCTTGAGGAAGGATCCCACTACACTGCCAAAAATTTATACTGTTAATCTTTCTCCCAGCCTTACCCAAAGGTATCTACGGCCTTTTACAAGAGTGACTGTTCACTGGGGAAGAGGAAAATAATCAGATTTTTCAGGGATTACTGGATACTGTCTCTGAACTGACACTAATTCCAGGAGACCCAAAATGTCACTGTGGCCCACCAGTCAGAGTGGGGGTGTGTGGAAGTCAGGTTATTAATGGAGTCTTAGTTTAGGTTCAGCTCACACTGGGTCTACTGGGTCCCCAAACCCATCCTGGAGTGATTTACCCAGTTCCAGAGTGCATACTTGGAACACAGGTACTCAGCAACTTGCAGAACCCCCACATTGGATCCCTGACAAGTGCAGTAACGGCTATTATGGTAGGAAAAGCCAACTGGAAGCCATTAGAACTGCCCCTACTTAGGAAAATAGTAAACCAAAAACAATAGTGCATTCCTGAAGGGATTGTAGAAATTATTGCTACCATCAAAGACTTGAAGGATGCAGGGGTGGTGATACCCACCACATCCTCATTCAGCTCACCTGTTTGGCCTGTGCAAAAAACAGATGGATCTTAGAGAATGATAGTGGATTGTCATAAACTTAACCAGGTGGTGACTCCAATTGCAGCTGCTGTTTCAGATGTGGTTACATTGCCTGAGCAAATTAATACATGTCCTGGTACCTGGTGTGCAGCTATTGACTTGGCTAATGACTTTTTCTCCATACCTGTTTTGAAGAACCACCAGAAGCAGTTTGCCTTCAGCTGGCAAGTCCAGCAAGGCCCACATTCCTACCTCAGGGGTATATCAACTGTCCAGCCCTATGTCATAATTTAGTCTGTAGGGATCTCAGTCGCCTTTCTCTTCCACAAGACGTCACACTAGTCCATTACATTGATGACATTATGCTGATTGGAAATAGTAAGGAAGAAGCATCAGCGACTGGACTTACTGGTAATACATTTGTGTGCAAGAGGGTGGGAAATTAATCGAGAAAAATTCAGGTGCCTTCCACTTCAGTGAAATTTCTAAAGGTTCAGTGGTGTGGGGCATGTCAAGATGTTTCTTCTAAAGTGAAGGAAAAGTTATTGCATCTGGCCCCTCCCACAACTAAAAAGGAGGCACAATGATGATAGGCCTTTTTGGATTTTGGAGTCAACACATTCCTCATTTAGGTGTGCTATTCTGGCCTATTTATCAAGTGACTCAAGAAGCTGCTAGTTTTGAGTGGGGCCCAGACCAAGAGAAGGCTCTGCAACAGGTTCAGGCTGCTGTACAAGCTGCTCTACCAATTGGACCATGTGATTCGGCTGATCCAGTGGTGCTTGAAGTGTCAGTGGCAGATAGAGATGCTGTTTGGAGTCTTTGGCAGGCCCCTGTTGGTGAATCACAGCGCAGACCCTTAGGATTTTGGAGC
>NW_004443965.1:1190143-1191616 GCF_000243295.1 Trichechus manatus latirostris
TTCTGTGGAAACCAGTCATGCTCTTTCCCCAGCCACTCCTGTCATTGCCGAATGGACTCATGAACAAAGTGGCCATGGTGGCAAGGATGGAGGTTATGCATGGGCTCAGCAACCTGGACTGCCACTCACCAAGGCCGACTTGGCTACAGCCACTGCTGAGTGCCCAGTCTGCCAACAGCAGAGACCAGCACTGAGTCCCTGATATGACACCATCCCTCAAGGTGATCAGCCAGCAACCTGGTGGCAGGTTGCTTACACTGGACCTCTTCCATCATGGAAAGGGCAGCATTTTGTTCTTACTCGAATAGGTGCTTACTCTGGATATGGATTTCCCTTCCTTGCATGCAGTGCTTCTGCCAAAACTACCATCTGTGGTCTTACAGAATGCCTTATTCACCGTCATGGTATTCTAGACAGCATCACCTCAGATCAAGGGACTCAGTTCACAGCAAAGGAAGTGTGGCAATGGGCCCATGCCCCGTGGGCTCATGGAATTCACTGGTCTTACGATGTTTGCCCTCATCCTGAAGCAACCAGCTTGATAGAAGGATGAAATGGCCTTCTAAAGACATAATTACGGCACCATCTAGGCGGCAGTACCTTGCAGGGTTGAGGCAGTGTTCTCTAGGAGGTTGTATATGCTCTAAACCAGCATCACATATATGGTACTGTATCTCCTATAGCCAGGATTCATGGGTCCAGGAATCAAGGGGTGGAAATGGGAGTGGCACCACTCACTATTATCCCCAGTGACCCACTCTCAAAAATTTTTACTTCTTGTCTCTGTGACCCTATCCTCTGTGGATCTAGAGGTCTTAGTTCCAAAGGGAGGAATGCTCCCGCCAGGAGACACAACACTGATTCCATTAAACTGGAAGTTAAGAATGGTACCTGGCCAGTTTGGGCTCCTCATGCCTCTGGATCAGGCAAAGAAGGGAGTAATGATTTGGCTGGCATGATTGATCGTGATTATCAAGAGGAAATCAGATTGATATTACATAATGGATGTAAAGTCTGGAATACAGAAAATCTGTTAGGACATCTCTTAATACTATCGTGCCTTGTGATTAAAATCAGTGGAAAACTACAACAGCCAAATCCATTGTGACTGCTAATGGCCCAGACCCTTCAGGAATGAAAATTTGGGTCACCCCATCAGTCAGAAAACCACAACATGCTTAGGTGCTTGCTGAGGGTAAAGGGAATATGGAGTAGGTGGTGGAAGAAGGTAGTTCTAAATATCAGCTACAACCGTATGACTGGGTGCAGATATGAGGACTCTAATTGTTCTGAGTATTCCTTGTATGTGTGCATCAAATATTTTTGTTTTCTTCACTTACAAAATAATAAGATGTAAACACGGCTATTGTGTTTTCAGTTATATGCATGTTAGTTGTATCATGTTAGGCACAAGTATGACTTTATAATTATCTTTATTTAGAGGTTGTGTGTGATTTAGGGAGATGTGTATTG
>NW_004443965.1:1193576-1204123 GCF_000243295.1 Trichechus manatus latirostris
ATCGTCAAAAACCAGTACAAGCATGACCCTGTTACCATGCACATATATCTTACTCTTTGAAATTATTGCATTCTGTGCTGCAGTATATAAGTATTATAATTTATTTTACATTCACTTTTGGTAGACATACAGGTTGTTTCTAATTTTTATTGTTTCTAACAATGCTGCAATGAATGTGATTTAGTTTTCTATAGGTCAGGGTTCTGTTTGCCTTTTCTTGAACACTATCTCATGCTTTCTGTAAATAAGTAATATCTAGAGTAGTGATTGGCTTGGAGGTAAACAATACCATTTACTATGTAAACATATTCCTTATGTGGAACCATATCTTCCTGTTGCCATGGTGTCAGTGCTGACTCATAGAGATCCTATAGGACAGAGTAGAACTGCCCCATAAGGTTTCCAGATCTCTTCTATAGGAGGTACCTAAAGAAGTGCAGTTCATTTAGTAATTGTAAATGGGTAGCTTTTGTGGTAAATTCAATCTGATGGACCGAAGTTCTAGCTGCTTCTACAACAGACTTGGAATTTAACGTGAGAAAGATAAATTCTACTCTCTACGTAGTAAATAATATTATGAGGATGAAAGTGATCATGTATATTAAGCATTTTGAGTTTCTCTGAGGAATGGTAAGATACAATACTGTTTAAAAGACATATGTATTACCTTCAGTTTCCCTCTCATAAAGGACCATATCAAATATGAGACGTATAGGTAGTGTCCTATAGTCCTTTATCTCTTGAGATAGCTGATGATTGGTTGTGGAAGTTGTGTGAGTGCAGAAGGGAAGATTGCTCAGTAACCCATGTGGTGGAGTAGGACTCATGAGACTGTGAGTTTAATCCCGGTTTCAGCACACATTGAGACTTAATCATACTACTTTAACTTCTCTGTTAAGTCATCTCTCATTTTTCTTCTTTTAATGGAGAATAGTAGTATTTGTTTATTTCAGTCATATTATTCAAGGTCAAGATGAACCGAGTTGAAATATAAGATCACTACTTTGAGAAAACTTGCTTTTCATGTGGCTAGTGTGATTCTAGTGATTAGGAATATTAGTGTGTCACGGTCATTTTCGTGAGGTCCTTTTGCCCTTTCCAGAAAATACATATATATGAAGTCCTCATGTGCCCCTTCCAGAAGACATCAACTAGTGAAAAAATGGTAATAAAGATTGAGAGAATGAGACACACATTTTGACGAAATTGTAACTTTAGCAGGACATCAGAGTTTTATTTTTCATAAACTCATTAAGTGCTTTATTTTTTTATGAACTAAGAAGATATATTGATCAGCTGAAATTATCAGATAAAGGTAGCATAGATATAGAAATTCTTTGTGTTACTTACTACTTAGGAGCATTCAAGTTAGGATCTGGCTTACATTTATATAGCATGTTCTGGTACAGTGTTTGTATTTAGTCTTCCTAACTTCTAGTTTCTTAAATTCCTAAGATTTTTTCCCTTTAGCTCTTTTTAAAAATGGCTATCACATACATAATTTTCTAATCTTTAGTACATTTTCTAGTCTCAAAAATTTGCTTCGTTTTTTGAAAACAAATGTCTACTTCAGTATTCCGATTGTTTTGCTTTTTACTTAGTCAGGAGCTCTAAAAATGCAACAATTTTCAGCAGTTTTAATGGCACTTAATTTTCTTCATGTCTTCCTGAACCTTGCCCTTAAAGAGCTTTTTTTCTTTTTTTTTTTTTTAAGGCCACCCTCTGAGTTCCTGTTTTAGAACTTTCTCCTTAAGTCCTTTTGGGATACCAATTCCCAAATTCTTCCATAGTAGATAGAATTCCTTGAATTTTTATGGAATCTATAATTATAGTTGCTTACTACATGTCATATGAAAGGCCTATGGGCATATTTTGCTGATTGTGATATTGTTAAAAATTTTTTAAATTATTTAATGTGAAAAACAATGGCATATGCTTACACACATAGAAGGTTGTTGGTTTGTTTTTGAGGCCTTTCTTTTTATTGAGACCTTTGTGGATCACCTTATTTAAAATTGTAACTCCCTTCTTAATTTTTTTCCTGCTCTCTCTTTTCTCTCCTTCACTGCTTTGTTCTTCTCCATAGCTTTTGTCAGTGGTTAAGAGCTTGGCTGCTAACCAGATGTTGGCAGTTTGAATCTACCAGCCACTTCTTGGAAACCGTATGGGGCAGTTCTACTGTGTTCTCTAGGATTGCAATGAGTCAGAATCGACTTGATGGCAATGGGTTTTAAATATAAACACAATTAACTTCTTGTTTATTGGAGGTGGTTTGTTTGTTCAGGGTCTGTCTTCCCTACTGAAGTGTAAATTCCCTCAAGACAGGGATTTTTATCTTTTGTGTTTGTTGCTACAGTGCTTAAAACAGGCATAAAGTAAATTTATAAGTTTTATTTGTACTTACTGAGAATTTTTAAATTTGGACAGAAATTACCTTGTTTAAAATTTGTTATTTAAAAAAAAACCAAACCTGTTGCCGTTGAGTCGATTTCAACTCATAGCGACTGTATAGGACAGAGTAGAACTGCCCCGTAGGGTTTCCAAGGAGCTGCTGGTGTATTCGAACTGCCAATTTTTTGATTAGCAGCCAAGCTCTTAGCCACTGTACCACCAGGGTCCATAGTGAACTTCAACTCATCTGAAATGTAAACTGTTGGAAAATTAAAATCATCATCATTATTAACTCTTATTTTATGAAAGACGTATATTTTCTCCCTCCCACCCCCTTAAATCAGGAATTTATTAAAAAACTTAATCCTTAAATTATAATTTAGAGCCTGTACAGATTAAGCCCAATCTCTTTCAGATTTCTGGGTTAGTAGCGTTTAGATGTTCGTGTTGATGTTAATAAATGGTGAGATCCTGAAGTGCCTTTTGATTCACCAAAACAAAAAAGAAGCAAAAACCTCAAAAACTTAATTCTTTTTAGGATGTTTTTAATTATTCGCCTGAATTTGGTATACATTATAACTATCAGTTAAACAGAACACTAAATCCCAAATGATTATTGAAAGTAATTGTGGAAGCTTAATTTTCTGTTTAAATGATTAATTTTTATTTGATTCTCCCATTTATACCAGGATCGTAGAAAATTCTTCCTTAGTCCCAGCTCTGTTTCCTTTTTTTCCTAGTCACATGTATAAGTTGCTGTTCTCCTGTCTTGGTTGCATTTCTAAGCCATCTTAACTTACAAATTTATATACTACCCTGCAGTGCAAAAAATTGCAGAATACATTAACAAGTGTAGGATTTATTATTATTCTTTAAAAAACCTAGTCACTGAAATCTGATGATTATTTAACAGAATTATACCAAATGATTTTTAAAGTATGTATACCGAATTTATATTTCCTTTAGGTATTGGAGCCCTGGTGGTGCAGTGGTTAAAAGTTTCAGCTGCTAACCAAAAGGTTGGCAGTTAGAATCTACCAGTCACTTCTTGGAAACCCTATGGGGCAGTTATACTTGATGGCAGTGGGTATGGGTTTTGTTTTTGTTTTTAGGCATTTAACATTTTGTGAACTGTCAGGATCTTATAAAATACAAGAATTTTAACCACTTAAACTTATTATTATGATGTTGGTGAAGAATATTGAATATACCATGGACTGGCAGAAGAACGAACAAATCTACCTGGAGAGAAGTACAGCCCGAATGTTTCTTAGAAGTGAGGATGATGAGACTTCATCTCATATACTTTGGAAACGTTATTAGGAGGGACCAGTCCCTGGAGAAGGACATTGTGCTTGGTAAAGTAGACGGTCAGCGAAAAAGAGGAAGACCCTCAACGGGAATGAGTGACACAGGGACTGCAACAATGGGCCCAAACATAGCAACCAACAATTGGGAAAATAGCACAGGACAGGGCAGTGTTTGTTGTACACAGGGTCACTATAAGTCAGAACTGACTTGATGGCACCTAACAACAACAGTAAAAAACTTATTTTTATTGTAAAATTCTGTCTCCATTGTGCATCTCCTAACCATCACCACCAGGCTCTTTTACACTATTCTGACTTAAAAAAAAAAACAACCTGTTGCCGCTGAGTCGATTCCAACTCATAGCGACCCTATAGGACAGAGTAGAACTGCCCCATAGGGTTTCCCAAGGAGAGGCTGATGGGCTTGAACAGCTGACCTTTTGGTTAGCAGCCAAGCTCTTAACCACTGTGCCGCCAGTGCTCCCTATTCTGATTGTTTGGCACATCCCTAAGCACTTGAATGTTTTTACATGGAATACCAATAGAATTTTGTGGGTGCTGGTGACAGTGCTGGTAGGATAAATTTTTAGAGGAATGCTGTTCGAGGTAAAGGAAAAATAATAGCAGCTAACAGTTATTAAGCACTTAATACATATCAGGTACTCTTTTAAATGTTTTTCATGTATTAACCAGTTTATTTTTCACCACAACCCTATGAGGTAGGTAATTATTATTATCCCCATTTTATAGATGAGGAAACTGAGGCACAGAAGACTTAAGTAACTTTCCCAAGCTCACACAGCTAGTAAGTAGTGAAGCTAAAGTTTAAGCCCATACTTCATTCTGCTTAAAAAGAATACATTTTTAATATTCTTAACTTATGAGGGGGTAAGGGTTATGTATCAATCAGGGTTCAGACATGATGAATTAAAACCACATTAAGTATTTCAACAGAGAGAATATAATGTAGTGAAATAGCTAAACAGGTAAAGAAGCAAAAATGGAACACTGAGGTAATATAAAGTTATTAATTGCAAGAAGCAGTCGCTAGGGCTGGGGGACCAAAAGGAAGAGGTTGTGGTTATCAGAATACTGGAGGAGAGACCTACTGGGTCTTAGACCTCTAAAGAGAGAGAGCTGCCTAGCTGGTGCTGGTACCTCAAGAGTTCATGGAGGCCTTGGGGAACTGGGCTTCCTATCTCTGAGGAGGGATATTGCCCAACTGTGCTGGTACTTCTGAGGGGGCATGAAGAGGCAGGTTTTGATAGTATGGAAAAAAGCTAGACTGTAACCAGCTGTTACTGTTGAGGTGAATAGCTGCTGCTGGGGCAACCCTGGCAGGAACAGCAAGCTAACAGGAAGGAAGAAGTTCCTTCTCCCCTTTTCCTACTTTCCCTCTAGTGCTTCTCTTAGGTTATGGGACCAACACGAAGCCAGCTGACAAAGGACAGATGTAGTGTACAGAGTCTCGACATCTCAAAGAAGGATGATTTGGAGCCAAAAGACGGTAGCTTAATACTGGCACCAAAAAAACCCAAACCCATTGCCATCAAGTTGATTCCAACTCATAGTGACCCTATAGGATAGAGTAGAACTATCCCATAGGGTTTCCAGGGAGCGACTGGTAGATTTGAACTTCCAGCCTTTGGGTTAGCAGCCGAGCTCTTAGCCACTTCGCCACCAGGGCCCCAGTTACTGGCATAGTGGGAAGCAAATTCAGGATAGTAATGGTAGGCTTCTTCTCTCATAGACTAATCTTGTCCTTAAATTACTATGTAAAATGAGTACATGTAAAATGAGTACTTGTAAAATGTGAATAAAGAATAATATGATAGTGATGACAAACTTATATACTACCTTACTATTTTAAATTGGAAAATATTGCTTTTAATATGTGTGGAAAAAAGTGTTACTAGAAAACTGTTTAATATCTCTTTTATTCATTTTAGATAAGATGGGAAAAAAACATCACATTGGGGGAACCACCAGGATTCTTACATTCTTGGTGGTGGTAAGTATCTTGTTTTATTCTGTTTTTACTAGATTGATGATGCATTCCAGTAGGCCTGCACCATATCTGTTTATGATTTTATGCTTCCCTCTTATTCCTTCTTATTTTCTAAAATTATTTTCTGAAAAGTAGCACTTAAAAAAAAAACAAACCTCAAAATCAGCATTAGTGTTATTTGACTTTTTAAGGTATTACTACTGAGTCATGCTGAAATAGAGACCAGTGTGTACAATCTTCCAATTGTTGATACGATTCCCTTCTCATCTTACAGTGGCAAAGTAAGGATGGCACTTTTTCTTGGTTATCCGATTGTTGAGCTAGCTACAAGATTGGTTTTCTGCAAAGTGGGCTAGCAAGTTGTCATAATCCCAGAGCACTAGATAATTACACAATTTAGCATGCTATTCCAGTTCCTTTTTTAAACCCTTGCTTCTCCTCTTGGAGGCATGGGGAGTGAGAGAAGCAACTCCGGTGAATAATTCAACTGCATTTTCTGTAATAAGCCAGTCCTGTTCAAAAGTAACAACTTGTCACCAAGTAAAAACAAACTCTCAAGAACAAGAGGTGAACAGGTTGCAAATGAGCAGGTACTGAAATAAGTTTATCTTCATTCTCTTGAGATAGAAAAGCATATTCATGAAAAACAGTTGCCTGAGACAGGGCTCAGCAGATACTTAACTAATTGAATGGATTTTGTTTTTTTTTTTTGCCTGGAAAGATGTACCTTTCATACCTTTGTATTTGTTTATATTTCTGCCATGTGGTGGTGGTAGTGTCTTTTCAAGTTTTATTTACTCATAAGGTTTTCAGCATATTTTTCCATTTAAATTTAATAAAGTTTATTATTTATTGCATTCTGTCAACAAATACTTATTGAGGTTCTTGTATGCTAAGCACTATGCCAGATACTAGGGACATACCGGTGAATAAAACCAATACACATCCCTACCCTCTTGATGATTGCAGTTTATTGAGGAAAACAAATAAGCAGTAAAAAAGAAATACCTGTTTTATGGGCAACATCTACAGTACTGTGTAGGCACATACCAAATACACTTCATCTGGTGTAAGAGTCAAGGACGGCTTGTAGGAGGAGCTGGTATCTAAGACAAAGTCTTAACTATGAATAAGAGTTGGCCAGAGAGGCATGAAAAGGCAGAGAAGGAGACTGTTCTGGATAAATTATATCATGTGCAAGGACCTGGAGATGAAAGTTAGGGAGAGTATAGCCTGTAGAAAGAGTAGAACTTCTCTATGTTTGAAATTGAATGGAACTTGATAGCGTGATTAGGGATAAGTTGGATTAGATAAACTGGGAGTTTGAATTTAATCATAAAGACAATACAGTGCAGTTAAGTTTTTAAGCAGGAGAGTAATGTAAGTTAACATCCTAGCAGTATCCCTCTGGTTCTGTAGAGAATGGGTGGAGCAGGAATAAGCCTAGAAGCACTTAGAAGGCTGTGGCAGTTAAGGGATAGAGAATGGCCACTTGCACTAGGGAATATGCAATGAGCAGGAAGAGAAGTGGACAGGTTTAAGGGACGTTAATCTTAAAGTAGAATTGGCAGGATCTGATGATTGACTAAGTCTGGAAAGTAGATAAAGAGACCAGTTTTTTAGGCATACTGAAATTGAGATACATGAAATTCAAGTGGAGGTGTTGAGCAGGCAGCTGGTTATTTGGGTCTGATAGAAAAGAGAAGGCCATGAAAATGGAATTGCACATGAATGAGAAGAGAAGTGGGCCTAGTACAGAACCCTTGCAACACTACCATTTAAGTATGAAGAGGAAAAGGAGGCTACAAAGGAGACAGAAGGAACAACTAAAGAGATAGGAGGAAAACCAGGAAAGTGCAGCGTCACAGAAAACAACGGTAAGGGATTGTTTTGAGAAGGAGGAAGAAAGATCAGTAGTGTTAAATGCAGCTGCAAGGTAACATAATAGCAGCGAATATGCCCTTTATGGATTTAGTAAAAATGACCGATGAGAGCCAGTGATGGGCTAGGAAGCCAGAAGGTAATGGGTTAAGAAGCAACTAGGAGGTTAAACCAGTTGCTGTGGAGTTGACTCTGATTCGTGGCAACCCCATGTGTTTCAGAGTAGAACTGTGCTCCTTAGGGTTTTCAATGGCTATAATCTTTTGGAAAGATTGCCAGGCCTTTCTTCCAAGGTGCCTGTGGGTAGATTTAAACCACCAACCTTTTGGTTAGTAGCCAAGGGCTTAAATGTTTGCTCCACCCAGGAACTCCACTAGGAGGTTAGGAAGTGCGAAACAGTAGACATAGTTCTATCAGGAAGGTTCAGCTGTGAAGAGGAATTAAAGTAGTGATACCTAAAAAAGTGATACCTGAAGGAGTGTTACAGATTTGAGAGAGAATTTTTCATTTTAGATGGGAGAAATGATAGCATGTTTAGTGTTTATGAGAAGGAGCCAGTAGAGGAGAGGTTGAAGATACAAGGAGAGAGGGGATAGTCAGTGATGTAAAACCCCTGCAGAGGCCAGGAAGAAGGAGATCCAGAGCACAGGTTGGGGGAAGTAAGAGGAGAGCACCGTCTCTACCATTGTAGTGAGGAGATATAAGGACGTTTATAGGTTTTATGGCAAGAAATCGTGTTCTTAATTTGATGGCTTTTGTTTTGTCTGCAAAATGGGATGTATGGGATGTGATGTCTTCTGCTGATGTGGTGGTGTTGTGAATTTTTAGTAAAGAGTAGGCTATAAAGAGTTTGAAATAATTCTTTATCGAGTCAGGGAGAGAACTGACTAGGAATATACAAAAAGATTACCAGGCAGTGTTGAGGGCTTACTTGATTGTCGGAGCATTGTGGCACCAGTATGCCCAGCTATGTGACCTTCCCCAGCAGTAATTGGTAGTCCAGGTATATGCATGGAAAAGACATTCCTTTTTTTTTTTTTTGCATTTCTTCAATTAGAAGCATTTCCTGCTCAGTGCTTTACACACTCATCTCTCAGTGTCTTATTTAAAAGAAAAACAAAGGCTATCTGCTGATGCCATTGCACGTGGTCTCCTTGGTACGTTATTTAGTGCCATCATCTTTTTAACCTCGCTCCTGAAAGCATGCCTTACTAGAAGTCCCGTGATGAATGGAACCACACTTGGTCAGTTGTGGTTGTACTTGTGGGTTTCCCTTATTTGTCTCACATACATATGGCAGGAACAGGTGCAGTCTTGGTTCGGAGTTCCTGTATTTGGAACAACGGTTCATTGTAGTTGAGCACCATCATGGTGCTGTTTTCCTGGGGTTTAAGAATGATTTTTTAAAAAAATGTATAATACTATAAAAATCAAATGCTTGTTTTAGGTGGTGTATATTTATGATATCTAGATCTAGACTGTAAATACTTAACTCTTTGTGGAATGTAATTGAGTTCCTTTACTATTGACACCCTTACCTTTTGCATCTTTTCAATTAGGTCTAAAAAGTGGCATAAGAAAGTATTTTAGGAGTCTGTCCCTATTGGATAAGTGCACTAACAGTGAGGATTTTAAGAGTTTTCAATTAGGATACTAATTCTGTTTCTTGCCTTTATTTCTTTTTTACTCCCTTTCTCATAGATTTAACCTATTCCCATACATTAGATGGTGGATAATAGGTTACTGAATACCTTGGCTTTTTACTTCTTTGATCTCAGCTGTCAGAGGTGCAGCTTTTAAATCTGCCATGGCTCTTTACTTTTTCTATGGCACAGTGATTCAGGGGAGCCTTTCCTCCATGGCTTTGGTATTTTAAGTAATTTCATGTGTATTTAGCGGGAGATGTAAAATAAATAAAATATAACCTCATAAATATTTTTAGACTATACTTGTTCAGTTTAAATTTTTTCCCCCCTAAAACTACTACCATACCCTTTGCGATGCCTACTTTGTCTATATAAATTAGTGAATCTTAACAGTTTTGAAGTCATGGGGTCCTCTGAGAACTGATGAAGCTATGAAGCTATGGATCCTTTTTTCCAGAAAAATGCTCACCTGCTCATATTCTAAGCTTTCTTGATCATTGTGTGTAGCCAGTCATTCTTGTGGGCTTTAAATCTAGCAGATGCTTGATCATTTTATCCTAAACTCTTTACAGCTGGGCTTCATAGTCTGTGCTCTAGGTTAGGGATTTAGGATTGTAGTAATGGTTGCCTTTTTATGTTGACCAGGAAAGCTATTGGTGCTGCTGAGGTCCACATGATTAGAATAATGTGTATCCTTCAAGACTTTAGTAGGTGCTTATTGGGTCAAACTAATGGTCCCTGTTGGATGGACCAGTTGCAGTCCTACGAACTTTTTTCACCTCTGTTTTTTATATAATATTTGAAAATGGAATTTCCTTGACATTTAAGCCTATTCACCAAATATTTATAAAGTGCAAAGCTAATCTACCCTTAAGGACTCAGTAGTAGGAGAGATAATTAAAAGTGTTATAAAAATGTAGAACAGAATTCAGATTCACGTAAAAAAGACCAGACTTAATGGTCTGACAGAGACTGGAGGAGCCCCTGAAACTATGGCCCCAGGACGCTCTGTTAACTCAGAACTGAAACCATTCTTGAAGCCCACCTTTCAGACAAAGATTAGACAGGACTATAAAACAAAAAACAATACATGTGAGGAATGTGCTTCTTAGTTCAATCAAATATACCAGACCGAATGGGCAGCTCCTATCCAAAAGCAGGATGAGAAGGGAGGAAGGGACAGGAACTATACAGATGGACACAAGGAACCCAGGGTAGAAAGGGGGAGCATGCTGTCGCATTGTGGGGATTGCAATTATGCCACACAACAATATGTGTATAAATTTTTTTTTTAATTGTACTTCAGTTGAC
>NW_004443965.1:1211767-1212971 GCF_000243295.1 Trichechus manatus latirostris
AGGTAGGAAAGGATTCATAGAGAAAGTAGAGTTGAGCTGAAAGTGAGGGAAAGATATTTTGGGTGAGAAATAGTTTGACGCCTCAGAAAGGATGATTGTACATTTAAGAAATGACAGAAGGTTTGGACCAGTTATAGTCAGTGTAGTGTGTGGAAGTAATACAAGATAAGGCTAGAGACACAAGCAAGGGCCAGATGATGAAGTCTTGGAGTACATCAAGGATTTTGGACTAGAGCTCCAAGATTTTACAATGTGTGTGGAATGATTCGATTTGTGTTTTTAGATGCTCACTTGACATCAATGTAGAGGTGGACTGAGAAGGATTGAGAACACAGGCAAAGATTAGTTACAAGGCAATAGTAATTGTCCAGTGAAAGGTGATGAAGTGGTGGATTCTAGATAGTGAAGAATGTGTTGAATAGTTTGATGATGGAAGTGAAGGAGAGGCCTGTCACGTTTTAGATTTGGATGACGGAATTAATAGTGATGCCATTGACCAAGCAAGGAAATAAAGAGCAGCAGGTTTTGGAGCAAAAATAATGAATTTAGCTCAGGCAGGTTAATTTTTTAGACGCCTGAGTGACATTCGAGGAGTCCTAGTGGTGCAGTGATTAAGCGCTTGGCTGCTGGTTAACCACCAGTTTGAACCCAGCCACTCCACGGGTGACAGTCTGCTTCCTAAAGCTTTACAGCCTTGGAAACCCTATGGGGCAGCTCTGCTCTGTCCTACAGGGTCACTATGAGTGGGAATTGATTCAACTACAGTGAGCTTTTTTGGATGTTTCATTCTGATAAAGATGTCCATACACGGATATCTGGGTCCATAATGGTTTGTGACTTATCAGCATGAGTCATACTATAGGTGAAGAGTGTTTACAGATGAAGCTGTGCCGTATAAAGAGTTAGAGCAGGGCCTGAGGTTCAAGCCCTGGGAAAAGTCAACATTTAAGTGTGGACGGATAAAGAGAAGCCTTCCAAGAAGTTATTGGAGAGGAGGGAGGGCAATCAGTAGAGAATAATGATTGGGAACCAGGAAAGAGGTTCAAAGGAGAGAACATTCAACAGTCAAATTCAAATTCCTCAGCAACTGTAAGTTACCAGGGATGGGAGGGGTGGGGGGGGGAATACTAAATAGGCAATAGATAAGTGGTATCTTGGGTGAAGGGTGAGACAGTACACAATACTGGGGAAACCAGCACAACTT
>NW_004443965.1:1213972-1216357 GCF_000243295.1 Trichechus manatus latirostris
AAAAAAAAAAAAAAGAAATCCGAAGATTGCCCTTAATTTGTGGTGGTCTTGGGGAGAACAGTTTCAGTGGAGTTGTAAAAGTAAAATTTAGAAGGCTACTGTAGTAGTTTCATGATTAACAACAGAATAGGACCTGACACTTTTGTGTTTAAGCTAGAATAGACTTGAGCATGTATATAGGTTCAGGTCAAAAGTCAGTAGAGTGCGAGAGGTTGAAGATATGTGAGAGACAGAAAGAGAGGGAAACAATGTTTCTTAAACATACAGCTAAATTCAGTGGCCCACTATTAATAACATTACATAATTACATTTTTATTTCTGACTATGGAGAGTGGCTTCTTCCAGATAATTGATATAAACAGGACTCAGAAAAGTTGTCCCTTCTGAGTTCCATCTGTGTAGAGGCATCCATAGATCACTGGCAGCTGTGTGTAGGGTGAGAGGGTGGTTGCCATAGGATACTCAGGAAATGAATTGGAATACATGGGTCAAAGGTACAATAACATAGCCCAATCATATCTGGGAGCCCTGGTGGCACAGTGGTTAAGAGGTTGGGTCTGCAGTTCGAATCCACTCCTTGGAAACCCTGTGGGGCAGTTCTTTTCTGTCCTATAGGGTCACTATGAGTCAGAATTGACTCACCGGCAGTGGGTTTGGTTTGGTTTGGTTTTATCTTATCTGGAACATGTGTCAACCACACTCATAGCTGATGCTGCTCAGACTGCCAGAGCAGTATTAACCTGCCCATAATCAGAATAAAGAATCTTGAAATGTGAACTCTAATACCATACTCACATTAGAGGAAAATAATGTAATAATTTAAAAGTTCAAGTCCAGCTGCCACTAATTAACTATGTGACCTTAGGCAAATTATTTAACCTCCCTATGCCTCAGTACCCTCATCTATAAAGTTGGGATAACAATAGAAGGATTAAATGCTGCATATACAGTACTTAGTATATGTTTGAATTTAATGCATACTCAATAAATGTTAGCTATCCTAATGATACTTTAAATTATGAAATTATTGCTAACCTAGAGTATGGTGAAAATTTTATGAGAGTGGGGCAAAATCTCTTGCATTTTAAAAAGTATTAAGTAATGCTAAGGAATAATACAAGTACACATAGTGAAAATTCTAAGGCAAAGATCCAGGCATACGTACATTTCATATAAAACCTTTTGTGGTCTATGAATGGATAGTTTTCTTCAATAGGGATTATGAGTAATTAATATTCACTGATTATATATTTTGGGGCTATGAAAGAGAAGTGATTATTAGTTATTAGGACTTGAACTTCAACATGGTCTGTTCCTCAGGAAAAAAAAAAGTTTTATACAGGTGTTGTGTTTACATTTTTATTTTCAGGTGGTCTTAGATATGGCCAGTGGCATTAAGGTTATATAATTATGTTAGCATCCTATCTTCTGGGACACATGTGGCATGTTTATCCACTCTTGAAGCCTGCTCTGACAATCATTTTGCTGTCTTCCCTTGAGATTTTAATAGCTACCTAAGTCATTTGTATTCATCTCCTCAGGAACAGAAGGGAAAACAGTGTTTGCATGAGGATCCTCAAGTTGGGAATCTTGTGCTTTCACTTGATATATGTGGGGGAAGCACGTAATAAATGACACAGGATCGTAGATTTTAATACTTCTAAAGTTTGCTTCTCTGTGTTTAGCATCTGTCTTCTTCCTTTGTAAAATACGCATTTTCCACTCGTTTCTGCTTAGGAATAAAGAGACTATGTAAATCTAAAGCATTATACATGATAACAAATTCACCACATTTTAAGGATAATATTTGGGTTTCAAGTTTAATAGATGCAGTGGATTAGAGGAATTGAGATACTCTTTATTTTTTTTTTTTAATTTATTTTTTTATTGTACTTCAGGTGAAGGCTTACAGAACAAATAGTTTCTCATGAAACTATTATGACATTGGTTAAGAACCCCACAACATATCAACCCTCTAACTTCTCAACCTTTTTTTTTTTGGTGAAAATACCCATAGCCAAAGATACACCATTTCAAAAATGTCTACATGCACAGTTCAGTGACATCGACTACGCTCTTCAAATTCTGCTGTTATTCTCACTTAAGATGAAGGCTTACAGAACAAAATAGTTTCTCATTTAACAGTTACTACCAATGTTGCCCTATGGCAATGGTTAACAATCTCACAACACATCAACAATATCCTTACGCAACCTTGGGTTCCATATCACCAGCTTCCTTGTCCCCTTCTGCTTTCTGGCCCTTGTCACTGGACTCCTGTACCTTGTTAGTCTCATTTGGTTTTACGGGGCTGTCCACTCCCAGGCTGAACAGTGAACCTCGGAGGTAACTTCACCACTGAGCTAAAAGGGTTTCTGGGGGCCA
>NW_004443965.1:1225263-1230817 GCF_000243295.1 Trichechus manatus latirostris
TTTTTTTCCCAGTTCATTGTGTGAGATAACATTTTAAAAGTAATGTATTGGAATAGTTTTCAGGACAGGTTTTGTAGTGCTTAATAGGAAATTAGAAAAATTAGGGAAGAAGAGGAGAAATCGAATTGTTTGTCATAATATTGAATATAATATTCTATGATTAATTAAATAAAATTTAAAGACTATGTTACAAAATTGAGGTTTTAAGAGCTTTGCAGTCCCTTTTGAACATAAAAATAAGAATAATTTTAATAGACTAAAATTCATATCACTCCTAATCCAGGTAAAACCTTCTAGCTGTATCCTTGTATATCTCTAAGTCTTAGACTTTTTATCCCAATAGGGGCTGTAGGAAGGCCAAATACAACTTTAACGGCTTTCACCTTTGTAAAAAATTTAAAATTTGCTTATATTATTTTTATCTTTATTACTTTGTCTTTAGTACTGATTGTAGAAATTTCAGAAGAAGTGGTGCCAGTACTTACTTAGTCTTTCATGTTTTTCACCTCTGAGAGAAAACTTACTGAATTAATAGTGACCTTACTTGAGTTGTAATGCCTGCAGAAAACATTCTCCTAGCTGAAGAGAGAGACATCCAGAGTAAATGAGTCTTTACGTGTCAAAATAGTCAGGGTTCAGTTTACCAGATTTTATTGTACTGTTGTTACTTGTGCCCTCAGCGCAATATCCTGCCTTAGAAATTTATGCAAGCTATTTATAGTGTTGATGGTATTATTAATAAAATACTATATGTCAGGAACTGTGCTTATAGTATATATTTCTCACAACTTTATTTTGTAGAAAAGGAAATTGTGTTTCCTATTTGTATAAGCAACTTAATCAAGGACTCTCAGAGATAGCAGGGCTGGCTTCTGTCTCAGACATGTCCTACTTCAAAATCTGTTCTCTTAACCAAATGGCTTATCCTCCTTGGTTAACCACTTGGCAGTCCACTTACAGAGATTGGGAAATGTGTTATAAAAAATAATTCTATTGATCATTATAATTGCCTTTATTGATAGCCAGTACTTTTAGCTGTTTGCTTTACTGTTTTTTTAATCCCTTGCTTATGTGTATTGTTAGTTTGATGGGTGGAAGGATGACCAGAATCATATGTTTTATAAGAAGTGTAATTTTTCCCCAGCCACTTCCACTTTGCCTTAGCTGCCTATTATTCTTGAATAGGAGGCAGGAAAAAAAAAAAAAAAAAGGCATTAGAATGGATTTGATCTTTTTATTTTTATTTTTAAAATTACAGACCTATTTTAGTAATTGCAAGGGAAAACAAGAGGATATTGTAAGAAAGTATATTTGTTTAACCGATGTGGTTTAATGGTCAGGGGGGGATTGGCCTGGGAGTTTGACAATAAAATTATCTTGAGAAAAATTAATGAAACCGTTTATTCCTTGATGAGTAAATTTATTATTTACTGTTTTACTCTTCATGGAAAAATTGTGAAAAGAATTTAATTACTTCAGTCAAGTGTGTTCAGTCATGTAAACAGTCAGTTAAGAGTAACAGTTTTTTTAATTATTATTTTAAAATTATTTTATCTTTTAGAAAAATTTTACTTAGCATTTCTGAAAGATGACTAAGTGGTACCCTACTATTGCATGAAGGGCCTTGCCCAGATTTAAATCTTTCAAAGAAATATTTGTCCTGAAGTAGAAAACAACATTTTGTTATAAAAAATCATGTATCTCTTCTATTATTTTTGAAATTGTGATTTCTCATATTGGCATTATATGACTTTCTTAATATTACCATAATTACTTTTTTAGTGTATTTTGGGATCTCTACTGTGCAGCTCCAGAAAGACGGGAAACATGTGAACACTCAAGTGAAGCAAAAGCCTTCCATGATTATGTAAGTTACGTATTATTTTACTAAGTTATATTGTCAGTTTTCTTTTTAAAACCACTGCTCCTGAAAATGCATTGGCCCATCTCTTCTTTTCCTTTGATACTTAAGATAATTGGTTTTTCTTTGTTTCTTGAAAAGTAAAGTCATAACTTTAAAAGTGAAGTACAAGATATTTGAGTCTTGTTGAAGTAAGCTTAGGATAAAAGAGTAGTCATTATTCCAAGATATTAATGGTATTTCCTACATTTAAGCATACTTGGTTTGTGAAATTTCAGATGGGTAGAAAATAAGTAGTTCTTTGTTCTGCAAAAAGATTCATCATAAGATTTCTATAAATGATAAGCTCCTCTTTCGCGCATAAGTTTTTTTTTTTTAATATATAGAAATATTCTATTCTCTCTTGCAACTTTTGGTTGTCTAGGATCTTGCAAAATATCCCCTCCTCTGAATTCAGTTCCACAAATAAAATTTATTTTACTCTGAAATCACAAGCAGCGTTTTTACCTGGAGTTAATTGTTTACCAGATGTTTTTTTCTGCTACAACTTAACATAGAATTGTTTCATTTAACAATTTATTTGGTTTCATTCATGTCCAAAATATTTAGGAGAAGTAGCAATATATACTACTGAACTTTTAATGAAAAATAAATGATTATAATTTTAGTTCTCTGATGTGAATGGAAGATACCTTAATTGTTCTCAAGCAAAGATGGAGCCAAAATATATTATTGCTTTATTGTGATGGTAATGGAACCACATTGTTACAATGAGTTCTTTGAGAGCAGAGAATTATATTGATTCTTCCTTAGGTTCTGTCAAATAATAGATACTCAATAAATATTAACAGAATGTAGTAGCCTGTTAGTTGGAATTTGTAAAGCCTAACTCTAACCGGGAATGTTTCACATTGTTCAAATGTTCAGGTAAAGTGACAGGTTTGAGTCATAATTTTGATAACAGGTGGCTGATTTTTCTTTTCTTGCCTAAGAGAGTCTTTATAACATTTAGAAAGGATTATGTTAAAAGTTTACAGTAATGGGATACTTTAAAAAAATGATATGTAAGTACTAGTGTTATCATATAAATAAAGTAATAGATTTTATTTATACCACATGTTAATTTTTACAGATAATCATCTACTATTTTAGGAAAATACTTCCCTAGAAACTACCCCCAGAGTGTTAGGTACTTCGTCTGCTGTGATTCTGTAACATCTTCTGCATACCTCCTTAATGTCCCTGATAGATTATTGTAATGGGATGTTTTCCCTAATAATTTACGAGCTTCCTCAGGGAAGAGGCTTTGTCCTATATATCTTTTTCATCCTCTATGCCTAGGATGTTGCCTGACATGAGATATTCAAATAGATGTTTAGTGTTTATACAAATGAGTGATTGCATAAAATATCATCTAAGTGTTTGTTATTTCTGATTTTAATATAACAGGATATGTAGCTGCAGGAAGATCGTTTAATACAACTTTTATTTACTTCATATGTCAATACCAATTTTGATAAGATGGCAACTTGTAAATACATAACAAGTGTGTTAAAGCAGGTAGCGAAGGCTTTATAGCTTGGGGAATATAGCAGTAACAAGATAGATATAGTTCCTACCCTCATGGCTTACCATCTAGCAAAAGATAACTTTTTCTAAGAAGTTTGAAATATCAAAAAGTGAAATACATGTAGAAATACAGTATAGGCTTGTATTGCTGGATCAGTCAAGATTTACAGATACTTAAGAATATGGAGGAAAATCAAAATGAATTGTAACAAAGTACACATAACTTTCAATGCTTATTTAGATTTTGCCATATAGTAGGCACTTTGTAAATGTTCAATGAATGAATAGTGTTGCTTTGGGCCACAATTCTCTTAGAACACCTACGTAATCTAGAGTTCATAATAGGCTGGGAACAAATAAATAAAGTTACATTTTAAATCCAGTAAGATAATAGAAACTTTTATAGTATATATTAATCTTCATCAGTCAATATATAGGCTGTTGTTCACTTCAACAGGTAGGGTCTTCATGAGATTTGTTTTTAGCCTTATTCTAGTCTGCCATATTGTTTGTATTCTTGTGTTCACTTCTTTAGGATGCAGTTTTAATTTCTTTGACCATCCGTAAATCTTAAATTTACCTTAAATTCTTTCTAGCATTTGGTTTGTTTGCTTATTGTGTGTTTGTATGTGTGTGTGTGTATATAAACTGTTGATCTGAAGAAGTACGTTCATCCAGTTTACCTGTGGGGTGTGTGTGACCCTATTCCCAACTTGTCATTTGAGCCCAGGATTGCTTATGGGTGACTTCGAAGTAGTGCTGATGACTGTATCATCTACTTTTTCCTGTTTTTCTTGATTCTGAGATTTTCTGTAGGGGAACATTATTTCAGTCATTTGATAGGAAACATGAATAAAGGGAGATAATCAAGGCAACTATGAAGCACTTAATATTAGAGCTGTAAAATTCGTAGTTTAAAAGTCATGAAAAATAAGTTATTTTAGAGATTTTTAAAAAGTGAAGTAGAAATATAGCTAAATATTCATAATAAAGATTGGTAGTATATTTATATAGCCACTTTGCTTTTTATATTTTATACAACTTCATTTAAGATGATTATATTTGGGGCAATTTAAAAAATGAAGATCTATGTCTTATTTCTATTCTTTTTCCCTATGATTTGAAGGAAAGAAACTAAAATCATTGGCAAAACTCATTTTTCACTTACTCCAAACCTCAGGTTTCGATTATTGTTGTTTTTTTCTGTTTTGTTTGTTCAGAGATTCTTATCTCTTTTTGAAATAAGTACCTCACAGTTTTAAGTACTGTATCTTTGACAGGACATAAACTAAGAGGTTAGGCAGTAGTTCTTTAGCCAGGAAATAATGGATAGAGGTAGAATGATGTCACATTCTATTTTGTACTAATAAGAATGGGTTAGCTAATATCAGACTTCAAGAAATATATATAAATTTGATGGCATTTGTTTTGAGTATTAAGTTGGCTTTCTTTTACATATATTTAACCAGAGTGGAAATATGAAATAGAGGATTCATGGGAGATCATTGGCTTCATTATGGAAGGACTTCAGTGCTTAGATAACAGATGGTAAAATTTTAAAAACTGTTAAGGAGATGGACCCTTGGGATATAGTGGGAAGGCCATAGATGATGGTTAGGGGTGTGAGGAGAGCGAATACCCAAGTATAGAGGCTCTTGGCCTCCTTTTAACCAAAATGGCTCTATTCTCTCCATCCCCAATTCATATTATTTTTTCTTTCTAATTAAATGGCACCTCCATAAAACCAATTACCCATGCCATAAAGGAATCTTCTTTTTAATTCCCTTTATTGTTCTTTGCCTTCACCTTCAGCTGATTGTCAAAACCTGTCAATTCCATTGCCTAAACATTTCTTAAACATGTCTTCTCCTCTCTAACCCCACTGCATATGCCTTAGTTCAGGTCCATATCTTGTTCCACTCTTGCAACAGCCTTATAATAGCAATGTCTGGATTTGTCTACTCCCCCTCCTCCCATCAGAGTCCAGGAGTTCTCTTTCAAGGGTTCTTGCTGAAACCCTTAAATAAGCAACTGTTTTTGTTTGTTTTTTATAAAATCTGTTTTATATATCTACAAGGTATGATTCCAAAACACTCTAAAAACTTTAAATAAAAAATATAAAAA
>NW_004443965.1:1231286-1232875 GCF_000243295.1 Trichechus manatus latirostris
AAGCTGTAAAAACCCATTGCTGTCAAGTCGATTCTGACTCATAGTGACCCTATAGGACAGAGTAGAACTGCCCCATAGGGTTTCCAAGGAGCAGCTGGTAGATTTGAACTGCTGACCTTTTGGTTAGCAGCCAAGCGCTTAACCACTGAGCCACCATGGCTCCAGGTTGAGCTATAGGAGTGGGTTAAATTAATGAGGGAGTAAGGGTAAAACAAGAATTGAGGCTTGGTGAGAAAAACTTGGAAAAAATACTCACATTTAGAAAGTGATTAAAGAGAAGGTGCTAGTATTACAAGAGACAGGAAAAAAAATACAACACAAAGAAGGGTAAATACTTATCACTCTGGTTGAACTGACTTAGCGTTAACTGGTATCTTCTATAACCCGGTAAATTTTCCAAATCTCTTCACTATTTTAGAATGCTGGCAACTTGAGCTCTGTATCCCAGGGCAGCTAATAAAATGTGTTTGGTGTTGACTTACCATCTTGAGTTCCTGAGATATTCAAAAGCTGTTTATGGTAGTTGAGCAAGACTTGAGACTTCAACTATGTCAATGCCTGAATGATTTTTATAGGCTACAGTTTCATTTTAGAAAGCAGTCATGTATTGTAGAGGGGGAAAGGTAGATTCAAATTTAGGAGGAAAACTAAATGGACTTAAATGATCCATGGCTGCTTCTAGAAGTTTTGAGACTTGAGTTAACAGGTAGGAAAACCTCAACATATTAGCCCTCTTTCTTCATTGCAGCTTTGTTGTAGCAAGCATGTAACATAGTACCTGTCAAGTAAAAAGCAGTGTAAACATTCTCATATCTTGGGGGGGGGGTTAAGATAAGCATATTTAAGGATTTTGACAACACATGGTATTCAATTTGATAGTTCACTGGTTTGTACTTAATTGGTACTAATAGATATTTGATGAAAGAATAGATAGATGAATGAAAGAATGTACATTCTTCAGGACATGCTGTTTTTAAACTGAGTGCCCCTACTTCCGTGGGAACATTATACTACTCTTATAAGATCCATTCAACATTCCTTCTTGCTTTCCTTTTATTATTGCCTTATCCTGCATATCACCTTATCTTATCCCTTTTCTCATCATTTCCCTTCCTTTATCAGCCCTAAGATAGATAAGACGTAGTCAAAAAGAGAAAATAAAGAAAAATATTTCAGAGCTGAGATTATGATTTTTATTATGGACAAAAGCTCAAAAAAATAAAGGAATGGAAAATGTGTAGATATCACAAAATAACTTCTGTCATCTTTACAATAGCATGCCTTAATTTAATGTATGTTTTAGAAATTAAGGGGGTATGTTCCATATGCAGATCTCATCATCACTGTTCTCCACGGATACCAGGCTACCTTCTATCCTTTTTTATTCTAACCTGGAATATGCCTGTGAAGGAACATTTGGAGCTTCCCTAAGTTAAATTGTGGACCTATTCCATCACAGGCTGCCTGCCTACACTCCCTTCTTATCTTTTCCTGACTGTGAATATAACCTTTGATCTTCTATTTTTCTTTGTCATTTTCTCCTCCGATAGAGCCTACTATCTTTATGTGCAGGATTTCACTTTTAGTCG
>NW_004443965.1:1233828-1235358 GCF_000243295.1 Trichechus manatus latirostris
TGAATAGGGAATTTTTGTTTGGAAATCAATCTCACCTAACTCCAGCTTGACTGGAGACGAGATCAAGCTTCTTAGAGTTCAGAGGAAGATAGAGTTGAGCTGGCAACACTGCTAGGTCCTGTAGAACTTGTGGTGCCCTTGGAAACTTCTTACTTTCTAAATGGTCTCTTTAAAAGGCCACAGTGAATAAGGAAGATGTTTCCCTAGCTGAACTGCAGAGATTCTTTTCCTGACTGTTCAGCTGCCTTTTACTATTCAGTTTTCCATCAGCTTGTTCACTTTCTGGGTCTTTTAGGCTAATTCTACCTTTGACAGAATCTAGGCTTTTGTGTTCTTAATGAGTGTTTGGGCTTAGTTTCTTCAGTGCCAACAAGGTTTTAATAGCACGTGTTACTTAGAGAAGCCTTCTGCCTTATGTTACTAGTTTTCTTCGTCTGCTCTTAGCTGGCTCCCATGTTTTCCTGTATCAAAATTGTGTAACAGATTTGGCTCATTGTCTTAGTCAGGGTTCTGTAGATAAACAGAACCAATAAAAAATAATATCTTTCTGTAGAGGATGGATGGATGGATGGATGGATGGATGGATGGATGGATGGATGGTTGGTTGGAGGGATGGAGGGATGGAGGGATAGATGGATATTGATTGACTGACTGATTTTTGATGAATTGACTCATATAATTGTGGTGTCTGGCAAGTCCAAAATCTGTAAGTCAGGTGACAGGCTAGAGATTCTAGCAGTCTTTTGTCCCAAAATCAGTAGGTCACAAAATCGGTAGGTGGTAATGGGAGACTAGAGGAATTCTGGCAAGATGTCTGTTTGTAGGGTGGAGATGGAATACTCCCTCAGGAAACCTCCCTTTTTGCTCTTAAGGCCTTTAAGTGATTGGATGAAGTCCATCCACGTTATGGAGGGTAATCTGCTTTACTTAAGGCCAACTGATTTAATCACATGTAAGTACTTCATAACAACATCTAGACAAGTGTTTAACCAAACAGCTGGACATCATAGCCTAGCTTAGTTGACACACAAAATTAACCATCACAATCATGTACTGAATTCCTAGTTCTGATTTGTGAGATCCTCATTTGCAGAACAAAAACGATTGGTAGCCTTGCTCAGGGACCTACCTGCTCTGGTCAGTTGTCCACCTCCTCTCTGACTCAGCTCTCAGCCTTCCTTCCCAAATTTAAATTCTGTTTTATACAGTAATCAACGTTAACCAAGGGGAAAAGAGGCTTTTCTCTTATAGTCTCCCGCCTTCTGCCTTTGCAAGTGCTTTCTGTCATTTGAGGTACAAATTAAGTTCTGCCTCTTCAGTGAGGACTTTTGTAACTACTCCAACATTACTGGATTATCCAATTTATGAATGAAAAATATGAGATTGGCTGTCAGTGCTCTACCTGATTTGGACCTCTTCTTTTTTATAAACTTTCACATAAAGTAATAGCAAGCCTGAATGGACAACAAATGAGGTAGACTATAAATAAGGCCTATGATTTTATTTACATGTATAAGCTGAAGTGAGAGA
>NW_004443965.1:1244669-1254483 GCF_000243295.1 Trichechus manatus latirostris
CCCCCCCCCTTTTCCTGTCAGTCTCGAAGAAGGTAAGAAAGGTGTAATTGGGTTCTCCATTGGACCTTTTGGCAAGGATATAAGGGGGTTGTTATTAGCTAACAGTATCTGGGCTTGGGAAAAGAGGTTGGGCATTCTTCATCTTTCTCTCCTCAGAATACTGCCATTGGCAGAGGCTAAACTTCAGGTATCAAGCACTCCCTTTACAAAGCATCCCCAGATGCTAGCCCATCTGTGGTGTACTGAATCTTTAGATGATTTAAGATCAGTTCTCTCAGAAGAATAGGAGCAATGGTGGTAAAAGCAGGTTATTGTTTGGCACCACATGTCTGGAGAAATAAAGGCAGAGTCAGAGTTAGATTTATTTGCACTTTTGATGGGGGAGGGATTATAATTTGTATGATACAGAATCAGAGTAGGGTCTGATCTAAAGGGAAGCATGTCCAATTTTGGTAAGTCATAAAGTAGATAAAAGTAAGACTAAGTATGACATACTTGAGAGATTTTGTGTGGCTTAATATGGCTAGAATAAGAGGGAGAATGCAAAGAAATGAGACTAACACCAGTAGCCAGGGACCAGATCAGAAATGATTTTGAAAGCCTCATTTAGAAGTTTTGAATTTCCCTGAGGGCAAATTGGAGCTTACAATTTTGACTTTACAGAGGGAGTAATATGATCAGAATTTTGTATTTTTTAAAAGGCCAATTCAGGCATCATTATGGAGGGTGAGTTGGAGGAAGCAAAATTAGAGGTAGGGATGTAGACTTAACCCATATTTTTACTCAAATAACGTGCACCTTCTACATTTCTTTGCAACTGCATCCTCTCCCCGTGAAGTATTTTTGTAAGCGCTGCTATGCCTTTTTTTTTTACCTGTTGTAAAAAAATTAGCATAGCAGCGCTTACAAAAATACCTGGCGGGGGGTGGTGGTGGTGGTGAAGGACATGTTCGACAAACAAACGTAGAAGGTGCATGATATTTGTGTAAAAATAGCGGTACTTCGCTGCGTAACAAATTACTCCAGAGTGACGCAAAAGAATAATTTAGTATGAGAGTTGAGAATTTTTTTCCCTTTCAACATTTTAAAGGTAAAATGTCTGCTCTCCAGCAAATTTTATGACAAGAAGTCTGTTGTAATTCCTGTCATTGTTCTTCTGTATGTAATAATGTCTTTTCATTTTCTGTATGCCTTCCTGGTGTCCTTTTTATCTTGGGAATATGATATGTCTAGTTGTGATTATTTTCTTTTTTTTTTGGCTTTGATCCTGCTTGATATTTTCTGAGTTTGCTGGATCTGTGGTTTGTTGTCTCATTAATTTTGGAAAATTCTCAGCTATTATCTCTTCAAATATTTTTTTTCTGTCATTTTCTTTCTCTCTTCTCCTTCTGGTGTTTTACAGATAGGTATATTAGACTGATACTATCCAAAAGCTCTTGGATGATCTGTTCTTTTTTTCTGTTTCTTTTGTTTATGTTTCAGTTTGAGTAATTTTTATTGACCAATTTTCAGGTTTACTGATGCTTTCTTCAGTGTGTTGAGCTTACTGATGAATTTATCAAAGCAGTCTTCATCTCTGTTACTGTGTTTTTTTATTTCTAGCATTTCAATTTTATTTTCTTTCATATTTTCCATCTCTCTGCTGAAATTTCCCATCTGTTCATGCTTGTGTCCATCTTTTCCACTAGAGCCTGAAACATATTAGTCATAGATATTTTAAATCCCCTGTCCAGTAGTTCCAATAACTTTGTCATATCAGTGTTCCTCTTTATTTCTTTGTGTTTTGACAATGTGTTGTGTGTTTTTTTTCCCAGTGCTTTTTTTGGTATGCTTTGTACTTTTTGGTGAAAAGCTAGACATCTTATGTAGGACATTAGAGAATGAGGTTTTATTTATGCCTGGAAAATGACATGTCTTTATTTTTCTAGTCTAATATGTGGGGTTGGCAATTAATCTAGTCTGGGGTTGAGCTGGGTTTGGATTTAGTTGTTGCTTTGGTATCATTGCCCCACAGTCTTTACATTTCTCTAGCCTTAACTTGTGTTTATGATGGAGACTGGTTTGCTGAAATTCAACATCTGACCTGCCCTCACCATTAAGTCTTCAATTTGCTCCTGAGCCTGAGAGGATATCTTCCCACTGTCTTACCTCTCCCCAAGAAGTTGTCTGTCATTACTTGTTACCTGATACTTCCTAGTCTGGTAATGTACGAAAAGGAGTGGGTATTCTCTGTCATTCTGGTTCAGCATCAGTCTTAGGCAGGGCTTGTTTCCAGAGTCTCAAAGGTATCACATTCTCAGAAATCCTGCCCTATCCCAGGGGTAGAGGATCTCTAATAGTCTTGACCCAGGACATTCCACCTTAGAAGTGGAAGAGTTTTTTTCTGTGTTTGTTTCTCCCAGCGGCAATGGGTTTTCCCCTGGGCCCTGAGGGATACCAGGCCCTTTGCTCTTCTCTCAGTGGCTTAAGGTTTTTTATTTTTTAGGGGAGAGAGAACTGGGTGGAGCTTTGTACTTTTCTCACTTTAGCCGTTTTTCCTCTCCCCCAGGCCTGCTCCATGAGGAAGCTCCAGTCTTACCCTCCCTCAGTTTTTCTTGTGAGCACCTTGTGAGGTATATGGAGAAGAGCCTGTGAGTGGATGAGGATTCCCCTGGTAATTCTGGCTGTATTCTCATGCTAGCTCACCCTCAGCCTTTAGCAAGTTGATAAAAATTGTAGCTACGGTCTTCTTACCAGCTTGTATTACATTTTGCATCTGCTTCAGGTAATCAGGTGCTCACATCTTGTTTCTTCTTGGAGGTGCCTGTTTTCACTTAGATCTGCTTTCTGATGGACATGTGAAACTTTGTGATTTTGTAGACTAACTGTTTTTTGCTGTAAGTTCTGGAGTGATGCTGATTCTAGGTTTCTACATCCTACATGAAAATCATCTGAGCAGGCTCCTCAATATATATTCACTCTTTTAAACTCTTTATCTTCTGTGATACTTACTGGGTTACACATTTGACCTGGCAGGTACACAATTCCCACTTCGGTTTGCTTTCTGATACCTTCTAAAATATCTGGCTAGAGCCTTGATACTTTTTCTCTGTAACACCCTTATCCCCACCCCAAACATATCTCTAAGGTACTTTTGAGATCACTGTTGAATACATTGGTGGTGAAAGGAAATCCCACTTTTAGGGATTAGAAAAATCTGGGTCCTGGTGTCAGCTCCTACTGGTGTCAGGAGTCAGTCACTTATTCTCGCTGAACATTTCTCGTTTTAATTTTGAAAGGCAGTTTTTTTTTTTTAACTGTTGTTGAAAATATACACAGCAAAACATACACCAGTTCAACAATTACTACATGTATAATTCAGTGACATTCATTACATTCTTCAAATTGTGCATTCTCACCCTCCTTTTCTGATTTTTTTTCTTCCCCTATTGACATAAACTCACTTCCTCCTAAGCTTCCTGTCTCACCTTTTGAGTCGCTGTTATCAGTTTGAGCACATATAGATAGTTCTTTAAAAGAGCACTATGTTCATGGCAGACATTCGTTACTACCTAACCTAGACTATTGTTTGATTTAAAGAAGGCTTCAGGGGATATTTTTGGTTTAAGGTTTCAGGTTTAAATAGTTTTGGAAGTTTATCAAACCTCACTGGCTCCAGAAAATCTGGATTCCATGTGAATTGAAACTGTTCCACATTTTTTCCCCCTTTTTATCAAGATGATTCTATAGAATCTTTGATCAAAACATTCAATAATGGTAGCCAAGCACCATCCATTTCTTCTGGTCTCATGGCAGTGGAGACAGTTGTTCACTGGGACAACCAGCCGCGAATTCCATTTCCTCTGCCTGTTCCTGACTCTTTTTCTTCCTTTGTTGCTCCAGGTGAATAGAGACTAATTATCGTACTTTGGATGACTGCTTGCAAGCTTTTAAGACCTTAAGGGGGAGGCGGTGCTTAAGACTTCCCTATCTCTCGTTATAAGACTCAAATGAGATATATATAATCTCTGAAAAACGTAAAACTATATACAAATTGTGATTTTCCGTCTCACTACTAAATTGCACTTCTAACTATGTTTCACCCATGAATGCACTTATTTTTACCAAGATTAAGTGGACCAGCTATAATCTGACTTCCTGTTTTTAGTATATTTAAAGAACTTTTTATTATTGTTTTAAAGTCCCTTGGTAAGGGCTTGGATTGGTTTTGGTTTACCTAACTTCTTATTTGAACCTCTCATGCTCTGTTTCATAGACTTCTCTGTTTTTCTTTTGTGGTCAGAATTTTCTTATCTCAAAATATGACTTTTCACCTTTAAAGGTTTCTTTTACTTTATTAGTTGCCCATGTGAGAGTTTTTTATTTGCTAGTGTTTGCTTGATATATTTTGAACTCCTGATTTTTTTCATCTGTGAGCAGAATGTCTTTTTATTTCTAATAAGTATGTTGTAAAGTTTCCCGGCCTCTAGTCTTTAAGTATTTTTAAAAAAAATTTTATATGAAAATAATGTCTCATTTAGTCATAACTTTCTGAAAATTTGGTGACCCCATAGCTGTTTTATGAGAAAGTCGAGTTTGATCGGCAAGTATTTACTGAATACTCACCCAGTTGTGTATAATATTCTTCTAGTTCTTTTATCAGATACAAAGATAGAAAGTTACCCTGAATAAAGTTACAACCTATTATAAAAGCAAATTATATTTTGTTAGACAGAAAAGAAGATAGTATGAACATCTTTCGAGTTATAAATACTTACACCTGACTGTTTTATATACATGAATGCCCTACAAGACAGTATGGAATTATGGAAAGAACATACATTTTAAAATCATAAAGACTGCTTTCAGGTACTTCTGCAATTTAGTAGTGATTTGGGCCAAGTTTCTGAGTTTGTTTCCTCATCTATGAAATAGGGAAAATACCTAGTTGAATCATTGTGAAAAGAAAAGAAAATAATGTAGATAGAGTGCCTGGCACACACAGTAGGATATCAATGATTGTTCTCTTCATCAGACCTTAGCAACCATTATATTCTGCACCAGTATGGGGGCAAGTATACAGAATGACTGGATTCAGTATGTTTGTAGGAGGATTATGCACCAGATTTCCTTCCTTTCATCCCTTAACTCTGCACCCTTTTCCCAACTCACATCTCAGTTTATTCTTTTTTTTTTTTTTTAGTTTATTCTATTTTAAGCAGCATTATTTTTTTCTCACATATACACATTGACTTCCTATTTAACTTTTCTTCTTTTCTAAATGTGGCTTAGTTATTATGGTACAATCTTTTTCTTTTGCTTGCCTTGTTATGTAGGAGGAACCTCAAATAACCCTAATTGAAGATGAGAAGAATAACAATACTGATTTACTTTTATTAAGGATGAAATAGTCATACCTTTAATGGAATATAGTAACTACCTGTTAGGAGGGAGTCCCCCAGGTTCGATAATTCACCAGGAGGACTCAAAAGTCTCAGCATATAATTATACCCATTGCTGTGATTTATTATAGCAAAAGAATACACAGAGAAATCAGAAAAGAGAAAAGCTCATTGGAGAAGTTTGCAGGAAACCAGGCACAAGCTTCCGAGTCCTCTATCAGTAAGGTCACACAGGCTGCCCTTAATTCTCAGAGCAATTAATTGTGATAAGTTATGTGAAATATTGTCTACCAGCGAAGCTCATTAGAGACTCAGTGCTCAGGGATTTTATTGTGGGCTGATCACGAGGGCACCTTCTTCTGCCTTCCACATACCAAAATTTCAGACTTGCAGATGAAAAGTTGGTGTTCAGCATAAACCATATTGTTTATACAAACATTTTAGACCCTTATCATTTAGGGAATGCTGGGAACCCGTTCAAAATCCAAGTTCCCGGATGCCATCCAAAGGCCAACCTTGCAAGCAGGCCTTCCTAAGGATAACAATATCAGGCCTGCTATGTTAACTATTTTCTGCACACTGCCTTTTAGACTCTGAAGGTCCTTTTAGAAAGCGTCCAAAAGTCCCATTCAGAATCAGTACAGAGCGCTGGTGTACTTCCTCATGTTCTGTGAACTGAACAAACACTGACGTTTGTAATAAGCTATTCTTATTCGATTTTATATCCTTTCACTGATTATTATTTGTAGTAAGCTATTCTTACTTGATTTTATTTTATTTTACTGATTATTATTTGTAATAAGCAATTCTTATTTGATTTTATTTCTGCTTACTAATTATTATTATGAAATGCTATTCCATTACTTTTCACCTCAAATAGTATTTCTGCTATGATGAGTTCAAAAGGGTTTTGTGAGTTAGTCTGGAAATGTGACAAATTTTATAACATATCTTCTTATGTAAAACTTTATTCCAAGTTTAAAACCACTGATTTGCAAGTGAAATTTTAGAATAAAACCTAGATTTTGGATTTTCTTTATGCAGTATACAGAAAAGGAAAAATTAAAGTAGGCTGGATTCTTTGGGGAAGGCTTTAAGGAGGAGACTGAAATTGAACTGAAGACGGATAGTGTAAGCAGAGGTAGAAAAGAAGGATGAAAACAGAATAGGAAAACAGGAAATAGCGTGACTAAGGGAGGACTGAGTATGGGATAGAATAGAAATAATTGTATATTATCACTTGGAAGCAAATGTAAACTCCTAATCGCTTTTTGTCCCAGTGCTGTTGAGACTCAGATGCCTGACCCATGTATTTTCTGCTTTTGTGGATTCTAACACTATTTTTAGGAAGACTGCTTTTCTTACTGGCAAACAACAACATGAGATGTAAGTGTTATTTATATATGTTTCTTTTTTATGTTTCCTCATCTTAAATCACTTAACTCACAGGATTGTTGTGAAAATTAATATGTGTAAAAAAGCCACCTAAAAGTGTTTATGGCCATCATTTTTTAAAAGTCTGTCTCATTCTAGTAAGTTAGATTAGGCATATACTTAACATAAAATTTTTATTATGTGTGGAATTTCTACACACAGCTATATTATGTATTTTCCTCAGTTTTCTCTTACCTGTTTTTCTACCACCTCACTGAGTATTTTTATGAGAAGGTCTTCCTGCTGTTAAACATTATAGTTCTCTCATTTTATGGTTTAGGCTCCTAGTGTTTGTATGTGGGCTGGCTTTGGTTTTCCTGCTCTGTCATATCACATTGGTTACTTGTTTGGCATTTGTTTCCTCTGGCATACCACTTGACTGTTTGGAGAGCAACTTTTATAAAAATGAATCTTCTGTACTTTGTTCCTTTGTAATATTTTTAAAAAATAAAATAGAATTTAAGGGTTGTCAGATCCAGGATACCAAAACTATATAACAAAAGATCTTTTTGTTAGTAAGAAGTAGAGATAATTTTCATGAGTCCGTGGTAGGTGGACTAAAGGTGTGTAGCACATTGTAAGTGTGTATAAACATTGTCTTGATGTGAAAAATTGAGTATATTGTGTAATTCTTTCAAATATAAAGTATATTACACAACTATTAGAAATTCAGAGCCCTGCTGGCATAGCGGTTAAGAGCACGGCTGCTGACCAAAAGGTCGGCAGTTCGAATCCACCAACTGCTCCTTGGAAAACTCTATAGGACAGGTCTATTCCATCCTATAGAGTCGCTATGAGTCAGAATCAACTTGAAGACAATGGATTTATTATAAATTCAACTAAATAATCATTGCTGGCTAATAGATCAAATCTTGATAAATATCTGAATGAAACATGAAAAATTTTAGACTAAGAATTTGAATATCTCATGGATCATTATAAAAGAATACCTCACTGTTAGTGAACAGCTAAATATATGGTACTTGTACAAATACCCTTGACAGAAACAAACTCGTTGCCATCAAGTCGATTCCGACTCATAGCGACCCTATAGGATAGAGTAGAACTGCTCCGTAGGATTTCGAAGGAGCGCCGGGTGGATTCGAACTGCCGACCTTTTGGATAACGGCTATAGCTCTTAACCACTACATCATCAGTGTTTCCATTAAATAACACATCGGTGCTATACTTACTAACTATAATTCACTTGTATCAAACCAGTTTTTGAGCATAAAGACTGCTGTAATATTGTATTTAAAAAAATTTGAGAATAGCAAATATTATGTTGAGCATTTGGTGTGTTAACACTAGTTGGGTGGAAAAACTGCATTTGGTGAAGCTGGATTTGAAGTGACAAGAACTGGAAAATGATAACTATGGGTGGACCTTTCTGGAATGACATAGGCATCTGGCAGCTAAGTTTGAATAGAAATACAATGTTCTGTTTAAAAGCAGAAGCTGTTTCGTAGAAATAGCTTCTATATCTATTGCCAATAAACTAATATATTCTAAAATTAGTTGGGCAGGGATGGGAGGCCATATTTTCAGGTGGGAAGTGTAACAAAATGGCTACTTTTTAAAATGAAGGAGAAACTTACATATGGATAGCAGCTATTTTTGTATCTGATGGTAGTTTTTAGAATAATCCCTATATTTGTTATGTTAGCAGATCTGTGTGTTAAAAAGAGGATAGTAATTGCTCTGTTCATGGTGAGTGTATATTATCAAATTTTAATAATCATTACAGAAGTTTACTTCCGATTTTTCATGCATATGTCTTCTATAAATGAGAAATGCATGTTAGAAAGGGAATTATACTATATAATAGTAGTCTAACACAAAAGTTGAGAACATTTGTATTAGGTTCAGTATAAACTTTTTAGAAGAAGCTTGCTTTTTGTGAATTTATGAGAAAACATTTAACTAGTTAAATTATTTTTTTTCTTATTAAAATGGAAAAGTCTTATCCTTTTGTATAATGGTCTTCTAAAAGTATAATTTCATCAAAATAAAGAAAACTTAATTTTGTTAACTCCTCTTGACATTTTTAGTATTTCTTTAAATTTTGTTAAAGGGAAAAATAATAGCAGCTCGTAAACGTCAGCCTCAAAGAGGAATACTTTTGTCCTCTGAAGATGGCCTTTCTTAGACAAAACAACCAGAGCTTTAACCTAATATTTAAACAAACCGAGTTTATGTGCCAAGGGAAAAGCTATTTACTTTAGACTCAGTTTGTTAAGAAGCCTTTTGAAAAACTGAGTAAAAGCAAAAGACCTTAGCTGAGATATAACATGATTACTACTGATAAGGAAATTTCTATATTTTTAATCTAATACTCTTTAAATCTTAATTTCTGAATATTTTGCATTTTATAGTTAGAATTTATGGCTAGAATAAAGTTTAAACTATCAAGGTATTTTTTTCTGATATAATTACAATATGACCTTCTTATGTTTTAGGTTGCATTTTCCTGCACATACTCTTGTTTAAATGGAGCCAGTCAAATGGGGACTATTGAGGAGACGGGACACAGAGACTCCATTCTGAGAATAAGAATGTTCTTCTTAGCTTTTTCTACAAAATATAAAATATATTTTATTTTCCAAACTCAAATACTTAAATCATTGTACTATGATCAATTTTAGGCAACAGGGAGCTAGAAGTGATAGATTCTCCTAGTAGAAACATGTCATCATTTTTTCTCTCAACTGTTTTAAAAGGCTGAAATTGAATTTTTCAACTTGGTAGAGTTATCTTGTTCTTACTGGATCTTCCCACTTGGCTTTGCAAGTTTCTGTTAACATGGTACAGCCTCCGTGAAATTTCACAGTTAACCCTCATGCTATCTCAAGCCTTTTATTTATCCTGTGTCCTCTTTAGTATTGCTACATATCTTCAAGGATTATATACTCATGGTTACTTTCAGCTTCAGATTTCTGTCCCTTGGGACTTAATATTAGTTTCTTAGTGCTGCTATAACAGAAATACCGCAAGTGGGT
>NW_004443965.1:1257708-1278147 GCF_000243295.1 Trichechus manatus latirostris
CCAGAGCAATAGTCTGAAAATACTACTTTCATCAGGTAATTCTAGTCAAAAATCTTTAATGATTTCTTCATATTTTCAGAAAGAAATTCAGGTTTCTTCACCTGGCATTCAGTTTTATGATTATCTGCTTCTATTCTCTGTATTCATTATTAAGTTTCTACTCCCATCTACTTCAGCCAAGCTTGCCTCCATATTGTCTTGTGAATTTGCATTAGAGCTATGCTCAAACCCATTTCTTAAAAACTCCATCCAGCCCTTTCTCAGTCACGTTGCTTTGCAGATGTTCCCCTTAGGTTTTCTAATGGTCAAACCCACTTGCCACCCATTAAACCTTAATTTATCCTTTGAGATCCTACCTTAGATACTATTTTCTTCATATAGCCTTTCTCAGTCCTGTCAATGGATGCACTTCTATATAGGGTTTACCTTTTACCTCCTCATATATAGCAGTATCAATGGCTATAAACAAAAATAAATGGTAATTATTGGTATAATTCTTCACTAGTAGGGCAATAATTTGTTTCTAAACATCTTTATTTTTCTCATATTGCTTAGCACAATGAATGTTGTTGTTGTTAATTGCCCTTGTGTCGGCTCTAAATCATGGTAACTTATATGTAATAGAACCAAACATTGCCCATTCCTCACCATATTCATGTTTTGAGTCAGTTGTTGTGGCTATTGTGTCAATCCATCTCAATGAGAGTTTCCGTTGTTTTTGTTGGCCCTCTTATGTTACCAAACATGATGTCCTTTTTTAGTAATTGGTCTTTCCTGATGATGTGCACAAAGTAAGTAAGTGGAAGCCTTGCCATCCTTGCATCTAAGGAACAGTCTGGTTGTATTTCTTCAGAGACGGATTTGTTCTTTCTTCTGGCAGTCCAGTATATTCAGTATTCTTTGGCGGCACCACAGTTTAAATGCATCAAATATCCGTCCATCCTCCTCTTTTATTATCCAACTTTCACATGCATATGAGGCGATAGAAAAGACCACGACTTGAGTTGGATGTGCTTTAGTCATCAAAGTGACAACTTTGCTTTTTAAAATTTTAAAGACATCTTTTGCAGCACATTTGTCCAGTGGAATATGTTGTTTAATTTCTTGACTGCTGCTTCCATGGACATTGATTGTTGATCCAAGTAGAATGAAATCATTGACAGCTTCAATTTCTTTGCCATTTATCACGAGTGGTTTATAGGTCCAGGATTTTTGTTTTCTTCGCATTTAAGTGTAATCCATCATCAGTAAGTGCTTCAAGTTGTCTTCATTTTTACAAGCAAGCTTGTGTCATCTGTATGTTGCAGGTTGTTAATGAGTATTCCTCTAATCTTGATGCTGTGTTCTTCTTTATGTATTCTGGCTATTTGTTCAGCATATATATTGAATAAGTGAAGTGAAAGGATACAACCTGCCGCACACCTTTTCCAGTTTTACACCATGCGGTATCCCCTTGTTCTGTTTGAATGACTGCCTCTTGATCTATGTACAGGTTCCACATCAGCACAGTTAAGCGTTCTGTAATTCCTATCCCTGTTCTTCATAATGTTATCCAAATTTTGTCATGATCCACATAGTTGAATGCTTTCATGTAATCAATAAAACACAGCTAAATATCTTTGTGGTATTCTCTGCTAGAATCATATAGACATTTTACAAATATGGAATGATAGATTATTTTGCTGTACTTACTTTGAATGGAAGACAGTGTAGTATAATCACCAAGAGCCGAGAGTATCTTTAGAGTTAGACACATGGATAGATCTAGGTTTAAATTCAGGTTTTTCCATTTACATGCCATGTTACCTGTAACATAAACAATATGCTAATGAACCTCTCTGAAGTTCCTTTTCTGATCTTTAAAATGAAGTGAACTTCTATTCAAGTATAACATACATACACACAAACGTATAAACATGTCTAAATATTTTAACTCACTCAACCAGTACCTTATTTACGTTGTGCTAATACAGTTTTTAAAAAGTTATATATTTTAGGATCTGGAGTAGATTTACTACATCAAAGTTGATTGGTTGGTCCCATTTTCCATTGAGATACATGCCGAGGGGAGTATGATAGGGGAGAAAGGCAATATCAGAAAGGGTCATCATTGCTTAGGGATCTATGCCTTGCTAAAAAGTGATGGAAGAGAAGGCAAGAGGTTCATCCCAGGCCACAGTGCCTTGTCTGCCCCTTTGTATTTTCTGCCTCCTAGTCAGACTAGGTGAGTGGATCACTTCAAATGGGATGGTATAAGTAAAGGCTATATAAATAAAAATA
The DNA here is from genome assembly GCF_000243295.1 of Trichechus manatus latirostris. NCBI lineage: Eukaryota > Metazoa > Chordata > Mammalia > Sirenia > Trichechidae > Trichechus > Trichechus manatus. Next base: position 1,259,989 of record NW_004443965.1, read on the forward strand.
TTATTTTTGCTGTTACTGTTGTTGTTAATTATACTAACAGTTTGTATAAACTGCTTTCAGAGAATTAGAAGAGATAGACAAGGTGCCATATTATATACAAAACATAGAATTTTTATTTTTTTTAAGGAATGAAGACCCATTTAATAAAATTCCAAAATTTCATTAAATTTTCAAGTAAATGTCTGTCACATAGTTCACTGAATTTGAGAAAGAAAATTTGGTTGTGATAGATATGTGATATTTTTACTCTAGTGTATCCAGGTAGCAAGGAGCCCTGGTGGCGCAGTGGTGAAGCACTCAGCTGCTAACTGAAAGGTCGGCAGTTTGAACCCACCAGCTGCTCCCCAGAATAAAGATGTACAGTATGCTTCTGTAAAGATTATAGCCTTGGAAACCCTATCGGGGCAGTTCTGCTCTGCTCTATAGGGTCGCTATGAGTCAGAATGGACCCGATGGCAATGGGTGCATCTATGTAGTGAGTTTTAGATTATGAGTAACAATGTTGAGTGATTTCATAAAAACAAAGTGTTTGAAAACCACATTTAAAAATCAAGTTAGTTGTTTTCTAAGATATTATGGTAGGAAATATTGTAAGTCAGTTTTTACCTGACACATTCTAGAGTCTGTTCCTAGAGCATTCTCAGGTATTAGTGCCTTTAATGACCAAAGTTCTTTTTCTTTTCTTTTCTTTGTTTTGTTTTAAAACATAGGAATCTGTTGACAAGTTACATAGCTGGTTCTGTAAATATAATTCATTTTCATTATTTAGTACTTCTTTTTGTGTATTAAAATTTCTCCTCATTTTTTAAAAACTAAAGTGGTGTTTCTGATCCAGTCCAAGTTGCAATGGCTGGGAGGCCATTATTGGTTTGATTTTGTGCTAAAACATTCCTTGATGATTAGGAAGATACTCAAGCATTCTTGGTAGCTAGCTTGACAGAATGGATTCCTGTTCTTGAGCATGTACAGAACTGAGGTTTTTTCCAGAGGGAGTAACATGTTATGTATTAATCAGTTTCCAGTTAGGTTTCATGGATATATCTCTTCAGACCACTCAGAAGTTAATTTTTAAATGTATTTATTCAGTTGTAATTCTGTGGGTCTGGGAATATTCTTATCAAGGCAGATTGTAATCAAATTTTCATCTGCTTTAGAGGAAACATCAGTGTTGATTTTTAATAAGCTCTAGTATCACACACCTTCTTTTAATTCTGTGAAATAAAGTTTCCTTGTCGTTGAATTTGTATTTACATTATATACTTACGGTTAAATCATTGTTCTTAAATTTGGATATTCACTGTAATAAATTCCAGGTTTTAAGATAAATGCAAGTATCTATGTAAATGAGTGTTAGCCTGGAGAAAGTCCAGACAGGAAAGCATCATCTGGAAAGTAAAATCATTTTGATTTTGGTTTCTTAACGTCAAGTGTATTATTGGTAGGTTGGAAATAGCCTTCCAACTTTGCCTATTATAAGTAATATATTTAATTTAAAAAGAAAGTATACTTTCTGTTGTTATAATACATTGCAGAAGAGCAGTGTAAGATGATTAATAGTATATTAATAAAATACATTTATGATAAAATCAAGATGTTGTTATTGTTGTTAGGTGATGTCGAGTTAGTTCTGACTCATAGCGACCCTGTATACAACAGAAGGAAACACCGTCCGGTCTTGTGCCATATTCACAATCATTGCTATGCTTGAGGCCATTATTGAAGTCACTGTGTCCAATCCATCTTGTTGAGGGTCTTCCTCTCTTTCGTTAACCCTTCACTTTACCAAGCATGATGTCCTTCTCCAGGTACTGGTCCCTCCTCATATTATGTCCAAAGTACGTGAGATGAAAGTTTCTCCATCCTCACTTCTAAGGAGCATTCTGGCTGTACTTCTTCCAAGACAGGTTTGTTCATTCTTCTGGCAGTCCATGGTATATTCAGTATTCTTCACCAACACCATAATTCAAATGCATCAGTTTTTCTTTGGTCTTCCTGATTCATTGTCCAGCTTTTGCATGCACATGAGGTGATTGAAAATACCATGGCTTGGGTCGGGTGCACCTTAGTCCTCAAAGTGACATCTTTGCTTTTAAAAGATAGGTGAAGTAAAACACTTTTTAATATTTCACATAACCACTTAGGCTTTTGAATTTTAGTGTATGTACTTCATAAAAAAATAATGTTGACAGAGGAAGATATACTGTGACTAAGGGAATAGGGCATTTCGTTAGCATTTTGCTGTCATACAGAATAGCAAGTGCTGTGTCTGAGTAGCTATGAAAGAAGTCTAGAAAGAAAGTAATGAAGAGATCTATAGTAAGTAGATGCTTGCAGGAAAAGAATAGTCACAGAAAAAGACTTTGTCACGTTTTTACTATCAGTCTACTTTTTGAGATTTATTTGTATAAATTACTTTTGTAAATAATTTTTATAATCATTTTCATTCTTAAATAATCTTTTCTCTTTTATCCATTTTCTTCTCTTTTCCTTTTTTGCATTCCCCCTTACTCACTCCTCTGTCTCTTTTTTATTGCTTTCCATTTCTTTAATACTTCTTATCTCTGGCTTTTTCCTTTCTTCTCATTAAATTGTATACATTAACAAAATCTAGAAATAATTTTAGTGCAATCATATAGTGACTGTTTATAAGTAACATTCATTTTCTAATTAACATAAAGGGTCAGTGTGGTTTTTATAATGCCACTCTGATCCTTTCCAAGCTCTAAAGTTCTTTGGGATTTTGGGGTGGCAGCAGAGAACATGGAGAAGAGTGTATTTCATAGAATTGCTGTCACTGTGAGACTCTGGTGGCTCTGTAATTCAAGCATCCTCTGATTCTTATTTGAAAGTAGTCACTAATGTGGTATCTTTGACCTGTTATTTAGTCTGTAAACGTGTAATTGCTGATTAAAGGAAAATCTGAATCTAAATGAATAGTTATAGAATTATAATGCGCTCTTACTATATTTTTGAAAAGTTTGTAAGTGTGCTTTTGGTTCTACCTACGTGGGTTTAAATCCCAGCTGAACCATTTACAAACTATGTTGGACAAATCACTTAATTCCTCTAAATCCTTTTTGTTCTTGTTGTTGTTTTTTCTGTAAAATGGGGCTTATAGTGGTGTTAAAAAGATTAAACGTAATTCATGTAACATATTTAGCACATTCTGATATATAGTAAGTGCTTATTAATACTAGCTGCTACTTCTACTATTGCTGTTAAAACTACTACTATTATTTTTAGTAAGCTCTTCTATTGCACTTTAAACATTAGTTTCAACATGGGGTAAAAGAGGTAGAAAAAAGAATGTAATAATTATGTGACACAAGACTACTGTTACCTTTTTTTGGCTTAAATTATATTGAAATTGTAATTTTTATATGGGAAAAGTAGAATGTTCTAAAATTATAAATAAGTTTGTTTTCAAAAATAAATATCTTTGCTTTCCTTTTAATTTTGTTCTAATCTGTCCTTTAACTTTGTCCATAATTTATTTACAATTCACTATATGCTACATTCATCCTTAGTTGGCATTTTACTTTGCTGTGGAATGCCTTTCCTTTTAATCTATCCAGAAAAGAGTTATTTTCTAATGTATACCTTTTTACTCTGGCTTTATATGAAATGGCAGGAGACATAGGGAGCTGATAGTATTTTGAAAAGATGGGGAAATTGTTCATTCCTCTTCCTAATTCTGAAGCACCCCATTTCCCTCATCAAGAGTTTACATACTTACACTGTTTGATATACCTTCAGGACAAGCCAGTTTTTCAGAGGGGGAGATTTATATTTATTATTTACTTTGATGGACAATGGTTAAATCCTTTGGAAAACAGATTATAAAGAACTGACTATAATAAGCTAAATAAGAAAGAAAATTTAAAGGAGAAATTAATTTTAAGTTTATTCTTCTCAATATTTATTTTATTGTATGATTTTCGCTAATGGTCACTGTGAGGGTGTGAATTCAGAGGCGTCGAAAAATAAATGTAACTATTTTTGCTACGTAAGAGCCTTGGGAAGAAATTATATTTTATTTTCTCTATAAATAATTTACAACTTTTAAGTATCTTAAGATGTTTGGAAAATTTTCACTTGAAGGCATATGAACATGTTTTGTAACTGACCTGATAAAATATATAAGATAAATTATATACAAATGAAAGACTTAATAGTAAAAAAAGGACAATAGTCCTCTTAGGGCTGGGAAGTCAATGAAAATGTGCAACTGTACACTATACAAGAAGGGAGTTCAGATTAGTTTAGCACTATACAGTAACATTGGGAGACTGAACACTCTACTGGTAATGTAGCTCCAGTAGAAGAGTGATGTTTTCCTTACTCAGGAGAGAGAAGTGTTTGTCCTGCACAAATGCCAAAAGTCAGAGATTGACGAAAGATGAGAGTACTGTCAGACTAACAGCAAAAGCAGCAAAAATTACACATTACAAAGTGAATTCATATAAATGGATGAGTCTGAGGTGAGGAGTCCCTAATGTAAGTGTACATCAGCACTAGGGACATTACAAGGAGCCCTGGTAGTGCAGTGGTTAAGAGTTCAGCTGCTAGCTAAAAAGTTGAGAGTTTGAACCCACTAGCCTCTCCACGGGAAAAAGATGTGGCAGTGTGCTCCCGTAAAGATTACAGCCTTGGAAAACCTATGGGGCAGTTCTCCTCTGTCCTCTAGGGTCACTGTGAGTCGGAATCAGCTCGACAGCACACAACAACATCAACAGGGACATTACAACAAGAGATGATCAAAAATAAGCCCAGCCAAGATGGGAGTGGAACCATGATAGAGGGCTCAAGAAGGGAACCCTATGAGGCTAGATCTAGGATTTTGCCTGTTTTTCTGTGCCTTAAAAGTTTTCTTTCTTTCTTTCTTTTTTTTTTTAGTCTAGAGGTCTGTCACTGGCAGTTAAACCATAACTTTGAGATACAGCAAATAATCGTGTACACATATTGCCAACAGAGTTGTTTTGATTCTTCTCAATTAATTCTGAGAAGAATTAATTATCATTAAAAGACCCTCCTTCAGGTGTTTATTAGGAACATTTGAATCCAGGTGGGCCCAACTACTTATATTTAATGTAGTTTAGTTTAGAACTCTGGTTAGTATCCTGCATTAATCACCCAAAAACCCACTGCTGTAGAGTCAATTCTGACTCATAGCGACCCTATAGGACAGAGTAGAACTGCCCCATAGAATTTCCAAGGCTGTAATATTTACGGAAGCAGACTGCCACATCTTCCTCCCATGGAGCGGCTGGTGAGTTGGAACTGCTGACCTTTTAGTTAGCAGCTGAGTGCTTAACCGCTGCACCACCAGGACTCCTTTACTCACCCATAGCACACCAAATTTGCCAATCAGTGCCAAACTAAAGGGTAATGAAGAAGTTCAGGGTGCTTTTACAAAGTACAACTGTGTAGTCAATGAAATGATTGCTTTCAGGAAATTTTTTGAAAAAAAAAAATAATTTAAGCTTCTCTGGATAGACTGGTTTTTACCAGAGCAAGGAAATCTACATCATTACAACAACAGAGAAATAGGCAAAACCTCCTTTAAGTTACAGGGGGTCAAGCAACTTATTAATTAAATGTTTAGTGACTGTTATAGCTGGAATGTTAGTTTTAGGTCACATTTATTATATACTGTGTAAAATTGTGCTATGTATATTTTTATGTGCTTACATGCATCAGTTATAGGAGCTTTGTATAATCAATGTATAAAGCATATTTATCTTTTTTATACTAACATATTATGATTTTATATGATAAGAGAGTTTAATGGTAGTATTTTTATTTATACCTTTTTACTGTATTGTTGGCAATACTTACGAACATATCCCCTAATTACATCTTTTATGTGAAAACAGATTCTACTTTATGATGATTAGCTTTTTCGTTCAAAATTGGTTAGGATTCAAGGTCAGTGCCTGAATTAAGAGACCCCGAAATAAGATAGAAATTTGTTTTTCCCTCACATAAATGTCTGGGATGATGTGGTCGCCCCACAAATATCAGAGCCCAAGGGTCCTCCTTTCCTGTTGCTCTGCCACGTTCGACACACAGCTTCCATCTGATGGTCCAGTCTCAAGGCAGTAACTCTTGTATCCCAGTCAGCTAGAAAGGGGAGAAAGGGGAAAGAAGAAGGACACATTCCTATTTTCTGAAAGCAGTGACCTGGAAGTGGTACGTATCGCTTATACTCAGATCTCGTTGGCCAGAAGTTAGTCACATGGCTATGCCTACCTACAAGGGAGGCTAGGAAATGTGGTCTTCAGCTGCATGTCCTTATGTTCAGCTGAAAATTTCTGTTATTTTGTAAGAAGAGGAGAAGGGATTTGGGGGGAAAGTTGAAGTCAATGTTAAAAAATACATTAAAGCTAAAAACTACAACTACCTTTTTTGTTTTTTTTTTTTAAGGAAAATACCATTATCTTTAGAATGATTGTCAAGAAAATTATTGCAGAAAAAAAAAAATCAAAACTTCCTGCTTGTTTTTATAGTTCTTCTTCTTTACTCTTACAGTAATATTAGTTTGTATTATGTTGCTCAGAAATCAGGGAATTCATAATTAAACTGTCTGGAAAAGCATGGTATTCATTTAATTTATCTAGGGTTAAGGATATAATTACATAATAAAGCTTTACTGTTGAAAATAAGGATTTTAAAAATTAAAAGAGACTTCAGATAATATTTGGTAAAATTCTTCATTTCTACGTGTTAGGAAGCAGATGTAGAAAGTGAAGTGTCTTTCCAAGATCAGGCATGTAGTTTGTGGTAGAGACCATCTCAGCCCCAGTTAAGAGCTTATTTAATTGGTTAAGAGCACAAACTCTAGAACCTAGGCTCCAATCCTAGCCTCTCCATTTAATATTTGTGCAGTCTTGCTACTTAACTTTCTGTGCTTCAGTTTCTCCATTGATAAAATGGAGGTAATAATGGTACTTTCTTCATTTATAGGTTGTGCAGATTTAATGAGTGTATGTGTGTATATATAGATTGATCGATCGATCTGTCCATCCGCCCACCCATCCACCCATCCATCTATCTCTATCTATCTATCTATCTGTCTGTCTATCTGTCTATCAATCTATCAACCAATCATTTAGAGTAGTACCTGGCATGTAGTAAGTGCTCTGTAAGTTATTATATACTGAACTTGTTGATGTTTTAGCAGACTAACTTCAGATGTTTCACTTGAGTGAAAACTTAGTCCAGAAAAAAGTAATGCAATAGAATTTTTAACTTGTTGAGTATAGAAGAAGACTGGTAATGATTCTTTAAAAACAAATGACAAAAAAAAAGCCTGAAAGAAGCCTAGTAGGAAGAGGAATAGGAAGAAGACTATTTAGAGACCATGTAATTTGGAATTGGGCAACTCATCTGGGTATGTAACCTGAAGTTAGGCATACTACTGTCTCTCTGGACCTCAGTGTTCTCTTCTTTTACATATGGGGAATTCAACTAGATCATCTCTGGCATCAGATCTGATGTTAAAGTATGCAGTATGTGCATTGAATTGATAAAAATGCAAGAAATAGAGTTACCTCATAAATTCCCCTTTTACCTGCCTTTTCTCTCATCACTTCTTTAGAACAGTATCCTAGAGTACAGAAATTGTATTTTACATCAAAATATGCTTCATCTGATATTATACCAACTTTCTTTCGGTTATTATCTACACAGTATCTCTTTTTTCTGTCATTTTATTTTCAGATTTTCTATATCCTTATATTTTAGGGTAATTTCTTGTCAGCAGCATATGGTTGGATTTTTAAAAAATCTAGTTTGACGAACTTTGTTTTTTTAATCAGAGTATTTAGTCTGTTAGCATTTAATGTAATTGCTGATGTATTTTGGTTTACATCCATCATCATACAATTTGTATTCTATTTGTTCTGCTCTTTCTTGCTTTACTTTGGTTTGATTATTTTTCTTAAGCCATCTCTTCTTCCGCCTTCCACCATTGGCTTGTTATATGAAGTCTTTACTGTTCTTTTTATGGTTACCCAAGAGGTTACACCATACATCCTTGATTTATGAAAGTATGATGTGAAGTAGTAGTATTACCACTCCTTGGGCTATCAAAGAACGTTCTACTTTGAACCACTTAACACTTTCCAATTTAAATATTACTCTTGTATATTTTAACTTCGTATGTATTTTAAACTCTACGAGACATCATTATCGCTGTTTTTACAGAAAACATTTCTTCCTACATCTCTGAACTTTCTTCTTGAATCCCTTTTTCTGCCTGAAGAATATACTTTAGTTAGTATATCCTTTGTGTATCTGCTGGTGATAAATTCTCTCAGTTTTTGTTTGTTTTAAAATTGTCTTTATGACACCATTTTTTAAAGGACATTTGTGCTGGTTGTAGAATTCTAGGTTGACAGTTTTCTTGTAGTGTTTAAAATGTCATTCCAGTGTTTTCTGACTTTATATCTCTTGAAATAATAGATATTCATGAAAGACTGTGTTGTTAGGTGCTGTCAAGTCAGTTCCAACTCAACTCATAGCGACACTATGTACAACAGAAAGAAACAGTGCCCTGTCCTGCGCCGTCCTTACAATTGTCGTTATGCTTGAGCCGATTTGTTGCAGCCACTGTGTCAGTCCATCTCATTGAGGGTCTTCCTCTTTTTCGCTGACCCTCTACTTTACCAAGCATGATGTCCTTCTCCAGGGACCGACCTGATAACAATCCAAAGTATGTGAGATGTAGTCTCACCATCTTTGCTTCCAAGGAGCATTCTGGCTGTACTTCTTCCAAGGCAGATTTGTTCGTTCTTTTGGCAGTCTATGGTATATTCAATATTCTTCATCAACACCACAATTCAAAGGCATCAACTTTAATAACTAAATGATTGATCATTTTCTGGCACCACAGGTCTGTGGGTGGGGTAATAGGCGGAGAGGGCATCGTTCTGGCTGTTTTCTCCATTCCTAATGTCTGAGGATAAACGTTGGGACCTCCAAGTCATAGAGGTGACAGAAATGATAGCAGTGTATAGCATTCTTATCCTGAAATACAAATTATGTGCCAGTTAATGGTATGGTGTCATCTTGTTAGGTTGAAGTTTTAGAGGTGCTCTCAGATACTAGTTTGAAATGAGGCAAGTTGTAAGAGGAAAAGTACTGAAGTCAAATTTCCTGTGCATGGCTGTGCCCTTGGGCAATTATTTCACCTCTGTAAAATAAAGGTTTTCCCATATAACTGTTATATAATCTCTAATGTTCCTTTTCAGCTCCAAAATAATTTGATCCTTTGGTCCTATTGGTATAAAGAATAAAGCCTTTGCTGTGTTCTTTCCAATAGGCATTCCTTTACTGCTAGAATTTATTTACAGACTTGCAAATCTAATGTAAATAAGCTACCTTCTTAATGACCATTTAAGTCTTCCCTCTGGGTTTATCCATGGAGTCATTATGTTTACTGACATGCCTTCTTATAATGTAGTCCTTAATTGGGAAGGAAATCTTATAAGAGAATTATAGTCTCCAAATGGGATACTAATTCCGTTTGGTTTAAAAGTTGCCACAAAAGAATTCACTGGCATTAGAAATCAAAACAAATTTATTCCCAAACTTGGTCCCAGAGGCTCTAAAACATTACTGTAAACTCAGACCGTTCCTGTAGTTACCAAAGTTTATTTTCAGATTAACTGATTATTCAGTAGTTTCCTGGAAACCCATTAATTCATATCCTTTACATGTGTACTGGGCCATCAAAATGGTGTGAAAACTAAAATGCTCTTTTCATTAAATGTCCATGTGATACTGTGCTTAGAGACCTGTGGTTGATTTTCTCAAACTGATAGTTTGCTGTTTTTTGGAATTTCATAATTTAAAAACATTTAATAACTTTTTATTGTACAAATGACCAGTTTCATTAAGGTAGAAGAGTTAGAAAACACAGAAAATTATAAAAGTTTGTCTTGAATTAGATGGATTGCCATAATTATTTAAAAACTATGTTCAAATATTTTTATAAGGCATTTTTCATTTGTAATATTAAAATTCAAGTTCCCTTTAGTTTATTAGAACTCTAATAGGAAAAGATAGCCAGAAGACTAGGAAATTCTTCCAACGGAACTTCCTGACATATAATATGGTTTAATATTTCATTTTATTTTCTTTACTCTTAGAATCTTGATTCCAATAACTAAAATAAAAACTGAGCATTTCATGTACCTAATTGAACTTATATATTTGAATTTTAAAAAGGTATATAACAAATATGAACCAGTTAAATAAATTAAACCAGGTTTATATTTAAGTTAAAAAAGTAAAATATTCAAATCTAGAGAGGCCTGATTAGACAGAGCTCTTTAAGGAAAATATAACTGGGAGTTTTAGGTAATTCAAAGTTGAATATAATATTCTTGTATTGCAAGAGGAAATAGTTCCACACTAATTTGTTTTTGAAGGAGCCCTGGTGGTGCATCGGTTAAGCAGCCGGCTACTAACTGAAATGTTGGTTATTCAAACCTACCCAACCACTCTGTGGGAAAAAAAGACCTGGCGATCTGCTTCTATCAAGATTACAGCTAAGAAGAAAACCCTTTGCGGCAGTTCTGCTCTATCATATGGGGTCACTATAAGTCAGAATCAACTTGATGGGAACCAAAAATAATAACAATTTGTTATTGCTTTTTTTGATTTCTTCCTGAAATGACTTTTTAAGGAGAATGTTGACTAGCCTAGATGCTATTAGAGGGCTACAAAATAGGTTCTTGTCGTCTTTCTCTCTCTGCCACCGTAACAGCAACAAAAACATCTCACTAAAACCATTCAAAAGAAAATTAAAAAAAAATATGTTTGAAATCTATAGCTGATACGTCAAAGCTTTATTTGTGGGAGGAACTAAGTAAATGCTTTAATCTATCTTTGGAATGGAGCTCTGGTCGCTCAGTGGTTAAGAGTTCAGTTGCTAACTAAAAGGTAGGCAGTTCGAATCCACCAACCACTCCTTGGAAACCCTATGGGGCAGTTCCACTCTGTACTATAAGGTCACTATGAGTTGGAATCAATTTGACAGCCACAGGCTTTTTTTTTTTTTTTTGTATCCTTGGAATAGTTGGACAACTATTAGAAAAACTACCATAATGTAAAAAAACTAAGTAAAAACTGTGTGATTGCCCTGCAAATGAAACTTCAAGACAAGCCTCCTAACTTGTCCTATGTAGAACATGAAGTTAAACGCATTGGAGAAGAGGAGGAAAAAAAACAGATGTGATAGTTACCTTAGAAAAGTCCCTTAGTGCTATCCTGTAGAGTAACAATAGTGAAAACTGGCAGAAGTTTCAGGGAGGCAAATTCTGGCTAAATACAGCAAGGAACTACCTAACAGTGCCCATTCCTTTGTTTCATTATTACATGACATATCTCTAGACAGTGCCTACACCTGAGTACTTAACAATGTCATAAGGTCCCTAGGTGGTGCAGATGGTTTGCGCTTGACTGCTAATGTAAAGATTGGTGGTTCGAACCTACCCAGTGGTACCGTGGAAGAAAGGCCTGGAGATCTTCTGTTAAGATTACAGCCAAGAAAACCCTATGGAGCAGTTCTACTCTGTAACACATAGGGTCGCCATCAGTTGGAATTGACTGGATAGCAATGGGTTTGTTTGTTTGTTTTTTAAACAATGTCATATCTGTCCATGGCAGTATTCAAATACAGGTTGGAATGGTGTGTGATGGATTTCTTCATTAGAAGGAAGTAGAGAGGCAATGACCTGAGATTAATTCTGGCTTTAATATTCTAGTTGAGATCATCCTCCGATAATACTATATTGAACTGCTTTAAAGATGGACAATGTAATATTTTCTAGAAAGTGTCTATGATATTTTACCTTTGCAGTTTCTTTGGATGACCCTGCAGGAACATGGCTTACCTAGTGAAGTGGGTTGAATTCAGGCTTCCCTGCTTCCTCAGCCAGATGCCCCTGTGCAGGAACAGTGTGCATACCATGTACAGCCATACGTGCAGCTCAGATTGTTTGGTGTCAATGTAGTTGGAGCATTTGTCTCTAGACCAATTTCTGGTGTAATGTGGTCTTGTTACATGTCTCTGATTGCTAGTTTTGTTGTTAGAGATAACTAAAACGTTAAACATCAGTAAGTATTCTTACTCAAAGTGTTATTTCCTCCAAATGAAATAGAGCTTCTTTTAACAAAAAGTTTTTATAATTTGTCTGATCTCAGGTAGCCGGAAGATTTAATTTATTTTATTATTATTTAAGCATGATGTTTGATTATAATATTTTTAGTACCAATTGTAATATTGATATTAGAGGTAGCTTCTTCAGGGACTGCCCTCCCTTGAGTGTGTGCGCTTGTGTTATTTTTAACTGTTGGCAATGAGAGCAAAACTGTGAAGTCAGGTACCTAGCCTCTGAAAGGATGTAGACTCTGCATAACTCGTAGTGCATCATTTAAATAGAAGGAAATATTGTCAATTTAGTGTTCTATCATAGTATGCCTTTTATGAAAATCAAAGTTTTAAACATTTTTAAGTTATTATAGTTTTAACTTAACATCATGATAAATGAAGAAAATATTGAAGTTGTCATGGATTTCATTTTACTTGGATCCACAATCAGTGCCCACGGAAGCAGCAGTCAAGAAATCAAACTACAGGGGTCAGCCAAAGATGGCTGTGCCTGGGCCAGTTGCGCAGAGGTTGCCTTGAGCCCCAGTGTAGCTGAGGAAGACCATGGGAGGCACCAGCTGCTGAAGGAAGGGAAGCATAAGGCTCCAAGATGGAAAATCAGCTACCAGATGATACTATCAAGGAAAACTTGACTACTCTGGATATTGTACCCAGAAAAATTAACCGACTTCCAGAAGTAGAAAAGAATCTCCTTGAACATGGATCAACGTATATTGGACTTAATGCTGCTCTCTGTGGGCTAATAGCAAACAGTCTTTTTTGACACGTCTTAAATGTGTTACAGGCTCGGCTAGCTGCCAGCTTACCGATGGCAGTGATTCCATTTTTGACAGCACGAGTATCTTATAAAGGTTTTGTAAGTTTACCTCTGAGTACAGGTAATTTGAGCTGTGAAACTTGTACGTAACAAGGGATGGACTCATTGGTCTTGTTTTTGGTTGTCTTTATCCTGTTATGTTGGCTATACCTGTGAATGGTAGCCTAGCAGCCAGATATGACTCAACCCTGCTACCAGAGGAAGGAAACATCTTAACCTACTGGCTCAGAATTTCTAAGCCTGTCTTTAGAAAGATGCTATTTCCCATTTTGCTCCAGACTCTGTTTGCAGCATTCCTTGGGTCTAGACAATATAAAGTACTCATAAAAGCCCTTTGATTACCTGAACCTGGCCTAGAAACACCCTGATTTAAAAAAAATATGAACACAAAAATAAAATGGTAAAAATTTAAAAAAAAAATCAAACTTTATATTGCATTGGGTAAGTCTGCTTCAAAAGACATCTTTAAAGTCTTGAAAAGCAAAAATATTACTTTGAAAACTAAGGTGTGCTTGACCCACGCCATGGTATTTTCATTCACCTCATATGCATGTGAAAGTTGGACAACGAATCAGGAAGACCAAAGAAGAACTGATGCCTTTGAATTATGGTGCTGGCGAAGAATATTGAATATATCATAGACTGCCAGAAGACTGAACAAATCTGTCTTGGAAGAAGTACAGTCAGAATGCTCCCTAGAAGCAAAGATGGTGAGACTATGTCTCACGTACTTTGGACATGTTATCAGGAGGGACCAGTCCTTGGAGAAGGACATCATGCTTGGTAAAGTAGAGGGTCAGTGAAAAAGAGGGAGACCGTCAGTGAGATGGATTTGACACAGTGGCTGCAACAATGAGCTCAAGCATAGCAAAGATTGTGAAGATGGCACGGGACCGGGCAGTTTTCGTTCTGTTGTAATAGGGCCACTATGAGTCGGAACTGACTCGATGGCACCTAACATAACACACATAATAGTTCTAACTTAAAGTAAGATTTGAAACTAGGTGGAGCCAAGGGTGGAGTAATTGAAAGTAATTCTGAAGACTCAGACTTTAGGTTTTCTAAACCATTTTACTCTGCCATGATTATTACCGTAACAAGCTCTAATTTGATGTCACTTTGAATTTAGGCTATGATGTCAAACTGTGCTAAAGGAAATTCTCTAGTGACTAAAACTGTTCAGCAACAGCTGTTGTACTACCAGTGAGAGGATTAAAAAAACAAAACAACAAAAAACCTGCTAGCAAAAAGCAGCCTGATATGCCTTTTAAATTATTACTGTACTGGCTGCTGCTATATTTGTAGAGGTTGAGTTTAGTTGTGGTTTTTTGTTTTTTTTTTTTTTTCCCCCCAGGAAATTACTGATTTAATTCTGTGGAACAAAGTAGATATGGTATGATAATACCAGCAGTCGAAGCTCTCGGTATAGGAGAACAATCAGGTATTTAAAGAAAGTGACCAGTCTGATTCTATAATTTAATATTCTATGTGATATCATGGAGGCATGGAGACTTCCTCCTGGTTTCTATGTATGTGTGTTTGTGTGTGTGTATGTATCCTGTAAATGAAATTTTAAAAGCTTGCTTAAAGGTACCTCCTCCCCCAGGTCTGCCTTTGTTGAACTGTTTCACTAACCAAAGGGTAGCTAACTTTAAAGATAATGGTTGGAATAGGACTTGGGATACAAAGGAATCACAGGAGGGAATTTTTGGGTGATAGAACTGTACTGTATCTTGACTGTGGCGGTTACACTATATTTTTGTCAGAACTCATAGAAATGTGTGGTAGAATGAGTGAATTTTACCACACGTACCGAATTTTTACACAAATAACACACACCCTCTATGTTTGTTTGCGAACTTCCCCCCCCCCGAAGGTATTTTCATAGGCACCGCTATGCCAATTTTTTTTACATGTTGCTATAAAAAAATTAGCATAGCAAGCTTAGGAAAATACTTCTCAAGGGGAGGATGCTATTGGCAAACAAATGTAGAAGGTATGTGTTATTTGTGTAAAAATGCAATAATTAAAAAAAAAAAGAAAATTAAAAAAAATACAGCAATTCTTTCTCTCATCAGAAATTTCAGTAGATGTTAAACTTGGAGTCCCTCCTGCCTTTTCTTTTGCTCCAAGACCTAGATTGCTAACATCCCAGAGGAATCCAAGCATAAAGCCCCTAAGCCAGTCCTCTGTGATCCACAACGGCTTCAGAAGACTTTGATATTTGGGCTAGACTTTGGAAGGTCTCCAATCATGGGATCCATCCTCCCTCCTTCTTTCCCTCCCTCAACATTCTTGTATGAAACTTTATGGTATTTTTACACATACGTCTGTTTTCTAACACAGACTGTCCCTCCAGCTAGATCTCTGATGGCCATTTACACAGGACAAATCCCCAACTCCATTATTGCCCTGTTATTTATAGAGAAAATTTTTATGTATAAAGGTAAACGTTTTAATGATTTTTAAAATGTAAAAAAAACATATACACATGCTAATGACTCACTTTTAAAAACTTACTTTATATTGTTTTTCTATTGATAGTGGTGTTTGTACATTTTTTCCTCCCTTCTTCCTTCTGCATAACAGCATGCATTTTCAGGATAAACTACAGGAAAGATACAGCTTACAATGCTGCTGTTGTGTGCTGTTGAGTAAATTCCGACTCATAGCGCCTCTGAGTAGAACTGCCCCATAGGGTTTTTATCTAGGCTGTAATATTGATAGCGGAAACCCTGGTAGCGTAGTAGTTAAGGGCTACGGCTGCTAACCAAAAGGTCGGCAATTCAAATCCACCAGGTGCTCCTTAGAAACGCTATGGGGCAGTTCTACTCTGTCCTGTAGAGTTGCTATGAGTCAGAATTGACTCGATGGCAATGGGTTTTGTTTTGTTTTAATCTTCATGGGAGCAGATTGCCAGGTCTTTTCTCCTGTGGAGCTGCTGGTGGATTTGAACTGCCAACCTTTTGGTTAGCAGCTGAGCATTTAACCATTGTACAACAGGGGCTTCTCAGCTTATAGTATAAGCATTATATACACAATGCATTAAAATTATAGAAACAATGTTATTTAGCAAAGTTATTTATGAGAGTTAAAATATATTAATAAGCTATTAATTATGAAGATACATTACTCATAAGCCTGTCTTTAACAAATAAATAATCCAAAAATTTTATCCTCAAGTAATTATCATTTGTTGTACACATATGTATTTAATGATCAAGGAATTCTTCTTTATTATAGTTTTCTTTGAACTTTATATTTCTCCTTTGAGTTCTTACTGCTAAGCGATGGATGAAATGAAAGCTTTGTTCTGAGTTGAATAGTTTTTAATAATAGAAGTTGAGAAATATGAACATACAGCCTTCCTTTTTAGCCAGTTTAAGAAGGAAATTGAGTATATTGACGGAGAACATTTTTTTTTTAAACAAGAGCTGCTGCAACTTTAAGGCTTAGTAGTCCAAATTTATTTAACCGGTTGACTAATATTTTCAATAAGATGTATATTTTATTCATGAAATCCTTTTAAAATGTCTGCTCTGAAGAACCACTATTATAGGTGCTGAGGACTCCAAGATGAAGGATATGGTTGTTTCTTTCTCTCTGAGCTTATGGGCAACTATAATATGGCTTGAAATATTTGTAATAGAGGTATGAACAAAATGCCATGGGGGCACAGTTAGACCTGTGCTTTAAGATAGATTTATATTATGGGACAGGGGAAACAATTTTAAAATACTCAAAAATTATACCTGTGTTATTTATATATTTTGATATTTCTGATAAATCTTGTGGGACCTTCAAAAAAGTTTTCTTTTGATCTCAAAAAATTCAGGTAAGTTCCTTGGAAACCCTATGGGTCAGTTGCACTCTGTCCTATAGGGTCACTATGAATCGGAACCGACTTGACCGCAACAGCTTTGGTTTTGATTTTTGTTTTGTTTTTTTTTCAGGCTTACATATGAGAGATATAAGGAGATGAGTCTATTGTAACCTAAAAAAATATTTTTGCAGTGTTGTATAAGTTTAATAAAATTATGTTTTTTAAAAAGCCATTTTTAAGTAGTTGCTATCACAGGATGATAACGAACAGGCATTAACTTCTGGTTAAGTGATTTTGTCTAGATTTTTTTTGAGAGGCTTATTCAGATATTGTGTTTTATTATTGGACAGTGAGACAACCAATCCCAATTTTTGGTATAGAAATATATTGCTTGAAGAATTTAATAAACTGCTCCTGTTTATGGCAAAGAATCATTAACTATCACATATGGAAAGGGATATGGAGAGGAACATACACACAGAAAACCATATAGAATACTTTATCCTTGTGCACAGTTCACGTTGATTGGTGGAGGGGGTTTGAGGAATTGGTTCTTTGCAGATACTATATTACTGTGTTTGAAATATTAGTAGACAGGGAACACAAAAGGGGAAGGATATAGAATTCTGCTTCTTTGGCAGTGGCTGGCAAGATATTTCTAGAACTATTTCGCTTGAAATGAAAGGATCTAGTAAGGTAATGAGTTTGGCATGAGAAGGAGCAAGAGACTAGGAGAGACCTTTTGAATACCAAAGCTTGTAAATGACTAACCCATTCTTTAGTTCAACTTTTTCTTGATTTCTGACACCTCATAACTTTATTTTGCATGAGACTCTGCCTTCTAAGATGTTGACTACAGCCTAACTCTGCATGACTTTTCAGCTTGAGCATCAACCACTGGTTGTATGAGTATGAGTGACTTGGTTCACAGTCTTGAAAGTATCTGATAAGTAAGTTGTCTGAGATATCTTCATTTGGACCAGTCAGCTATTGTGGGGAGGATCAGGTAATCCTTAGGGATGACAATTTCAGGAGCTTTAGTAAAGAAAGTTTTTCTGAAAGAGGTTGAGGGTACAATAGGCAGTGAAACATGTATAATATAGCACTTTAAGAAAAGGGAATTTTATTTTAAGGACTCCTGAACGGGACATGAAAGGAGCCCTAGTTGCGCAGAGGTTAAGCCCTCGGCTGCCAACCGAAAAGTCAGCGGTTCGAACCCACCAGTGGCTCTGCAGGAGAACAATGTGTCAGTCTGCTTCCATAAAGATTACAACTTTGGAAACCCTAGGAACAATTCTGCTCTGTCCTTCTAGGGTCACTGTGAGTTAGAATTGACTC
>NW_004443965.1:1278652-1293521 GCF_000243295.1 Trichechus manatus latirostris
ATTTATGGAATGTTTAAAGGCTAGGCACTGAGTTCTAGGTGGTTTTCTATTAGTCTTTGTGTAGTCAGATAAGGTAACTCAAGTGACATTTCCAAAGTTACACAACGACTGGCATAACCAGGATTTGAAGTTAGCCCTGTCTGTCTCTCTATCCCCAAGGTCCGTGATTCTTTCCAGGCCCACCAGAGTGTCATAATACTTTGTTCATACATTGGTGACGTATCCTGCCCTTTACTGTTACTTGAATTAAATATGTGTTCGATATATAAGATGAGATATTGAGAAGAGAGGCCATGCCTGACCTAATTATTATTTTGTATCGCTTGTGTATTTAATGGGTACCCAGTTTTTAATTTTTTTAAATGGTATTTTAAAAATGTTATTTTACCCACTCAATGATTGACTATTGCCTATAGTAGTAAAATCTTGTACAATATCTAGAACTAGCACGCAATTTAAGAAGATCAGGTTTTTCAGCCTACATTCATTATCAAACAACTTCGCATTGGGTGTCTTTCATTGCCTGATTGCTTCCCCCCACCCCCCCACTTTTTATGTTAAGGTATAACTTAGATACAGTAAAATTTGCCATTTTTAATGTACATATTTCGAGTTTTGAAAACATAGAGTCATGCTTCCACCACCAACAATGAAGATAGAGAACTGTTCCATCACCCAAGAAAATTCACCCATGCCCCTTTGTATTTAACCCCTCGTCTAGCAGTCAGCCATTGGTAACCGCTCATCTGTTTTCTAACCCTATAGTTTTGCCTTTTCTAAAATGCCATGTCAATGGAATCATACAGCATGTAGCCTTTTGCGTCTGGCTTCCTTCACTTAGCATAATGCATTTCAGGTTAATCCATGTTGTGTCTATCAGTAGTTTGTCCTTTTTACTGCTGAGTATATTCCATTGTGTGGATATACCACAGTTTGTGTATCCATTCATCAGCTGATGGACGTTAGGTTTGGGACAATTATGAATTAAGCTGCTATAAACAGTCTCAAATACGCTTTCATGTGGAATAGGTTTTTTCCCCCCTAATTTGGATTAATACCTAAGAGTAAGATTAGTGGGTCATCTAGTAAGTATGTTTTACTTTACAAGAAACTCAAACTGTTTTGCAAAGTGTCTGTACCATTTAACATAAACCAGCAAAGTATTAGAGTTCTAGTTACTCCCTGTCCTCTCCAGCACCTGTTGTTTTTTCAAAATTATTTCAGCCATTTTAATAAGTGCATTACTAAAACTCGTTCGCATCGAGTCAGTTCCGTCTCCTAGAGACCCTATAGGACAGACTAGAACTGCCCCATAGGGTTTCCAAGGAGCAGTTGGTGGATTTGAACTGCCGACCTTTTGGTTAGCAGCCGAGCTCTTAACCACTGCGCCACGAGTAGAATCTTATTGTGGTTTTAATTTACATTTCCCTGATGACTAATGATGTGAGCATATGTTCATGTACTTATTTGCTATTATATCTTCTTCAGTGAAGTATCTGTTTAAATCTTTTACTCATTTTTTAAATTGGGTTGTTTGTGTTCTTATTATTTAGTTTTGAGAGTTTTTTTTTATATATTCAGAATAAAAGAACTGTATCAAAAATGTGATTTGCAGGTATTTTCTTCCTGTCTGTGACTTGTCTTTTTATTTTCTTAATAGTGTCCTTCCAAGAG
Organism: Trichechus manatus latirostris; assembly: GCF_000243295.1. Lineage (NCBI taxonomy): Eukaryota > Metazoa > Chordata > Mammalia > Sirenia > Trichechidae > Trichechus > Trichechus manatus. Next base: position 1,280,327 of record NW_004443965.1, read on the forward strand.
CAGAGTTTCTACTTTTGATGAAGTCCACTCTTATCATTCATTTTTTTCTTTTGATGATGTACCTAAGGAATCTTTATCTGAATCAGGGTCACAGATATTTTTTTCCATTGTTTTCTTTGAGAAGTTTTATAGTTTTATTTATTTATTTATTACATTTCATTCTATGATCCATTTTTATTGAAATTTGCATAAGATGGAGGTTAGGATTAAGGTGGGTTTTTTGTTTTTGTCATTCATATCCAATTATTCCAGTACCACTTGTTGAAAAGATTCTCCTTACCTATTGAATTGCATTTATATCTTTGTTAAAAATATGTATGGATCCTCTATTCTGTTCTGTGATCTGTTCTTTCTGTACTACCATGTTGTATTCATTGCTGTGCTTTATATGTATAGTAAATCTTGAAAGCAGGTAATGTGAGACCACCAACTTTGCTGTTCCTTTTCAAAATTGTATTGCCTTTCCATTTATATAAATTTTAGAATCAGCTTTTAATTTCTACAAAACAGTCCTGTCGGGATATTGATGGGAATTGTGCTGAATCTATGCATTATTTTGAAGAAAACTGAACATATTGAGTCTTCCCCGTTCATGACTACATGTATCTCCCCATTTAGTTAAATCTTCTTTAATTTTTTATTAGATAGTTTTAGTTTTCAGCCTATAGATCTTGAACATATTTTGTTAGATTTATACCAAAGTATTTCATGGTATAATCAAAGGTGCTTTTTAAATTTCAACATATAATTGTTCATTGTCCATATATAGAAATACTGATTTTCTGCCTTGCTAAACTCACTTTTTAGTCCTAGTAGTTTTTTGTAGGTTTCTTTTTTTTAAAATTTGTATGTAGATGATCATGTCTACCTAGTATCCCACAAAAGAGTACATTTTATTTTGTTTTATTCATGAGATCCTTAGTACGTGGGGTTATTGTTCTTATATGTATATCATATGGTTAGATGGTTCTTATGGTTTGTTTTATATTTGTTTTCAGTTGGTTGTTTTTATTTTCAATAGTTTGGTATCAAGAATCAGCTGAATTATCTCATGTAAAATACTATACTTTTACATAGTCATGATATGTGTTTCCATGAAAAATAACATATAGTGAAGGGAATGTTTCTGTTAATGGGATTTAAAAGAATGTATATCTTACTTGATGTAGGCAACTCAGATAATTGATAAAAATGGAAAATACCTTCTCACTAGAATTGTACTTCTTTTTGCACTTCGTAGTCATCATTGTTATGTAAGTATAAAAATGTCTTAAGCATTTTAACCGTGTTCAAGGCTGCCATCATATTTTGTGTGATTCTTAAAAAAGGAGTTGTGACATTGCTTTAGTGAGTTCTCAAGACTTTCAAAATGTATCTTTAATTTGAGCAGATTATGATGAATGAGAAGCATTTACAGTCAGTTGCTATCTGGATGCAATTCTACTCTGTAGTGCTTTATTGATTTCTTTTCTTCTGCATTACTACAACTCAGATTTTCTTCTCAGTAAAAAGGGTCTTTGAAAACAAAATGATTATTTGATTCTAACTAGTTATTTTTTGTGAGGGTCTCAAACCAAAATTTTTTCCTCTATTAGTATTTTAGAAGAGTTTTATGATGGAATTTCAGCTCGCATTTTGGTTTTGGATTTTTTCATTTTTTTCGCAAACACTATTTTTGGGACACAAACTATGGACTAGAAGTCATTAAAGAAGGATTATTTTTTAAATGGAATAAATGGATAAATGGAAAAACATAGTTTTTTTTTTTAAGGTATTGCAGGCATTGCTATCTCTTACTTCTGTGAATAAGAAGACAAGATTTTTAAAGATACTTAATAGCCACATTTTAGAGATAGTACTCATTGTTTTCTACGTTTTAAGAGACCATTAGCAAAATTTCTGCTTTCTTTTTCTATTCTCAATCTCTTCAGCTCTTATTTTCCTTGTCCAGTATCATAGATTGTCTCCATAATAAAGTAAGAAAGAAACCTTCCTAGGTAAGGATTTATCAGGGGTATATTATTTGGTGTGATGGCCCATAGGGTTTCCAAGGAGCAGCTAGTGATTTGGTAACCTTTTGGTTAGCAGCTGTAGACACTTAACCACTACGCCACCAGAGCTCCTGCTCTAGGTTTAGTAGACATTTATTTATTCAAGTAATGAGAAAAGTTGTAAGAACATTCATCACAGAAAAAGATTTCTGGGAATAGGAAAAATTCCTTTGATGAAAGTATGGTGGTGAAGTCTGAGGAGTGTGACACCAGCACTTTTTTTAATCCTGTAGCAATTGTAGTGGTGCTTAAAGTCCTGTAACTTCTTCACAAGTTCTTCCGTTCTAAATATCGTTACCCATTGAGGTACTTAATGAAAACAGAACTTATGAAACAGTTTTACAGTCAAGCCTGTTGAAATGTATTTCTTTATAGAACATGAGAATCATTGTTTTTTGGCTTTCTAATGTTGCTTCTCTTCTGATGGAGTGTGAAGAGAGTAATGGGCCGGGGCTGTTGGGGGTGGGAACTGATGCACTGTAATAGCTTTATATCTAGCTAGAATAATACTTCTGCTCTCTGTATTGCTATAAGCTCTCTCCCCTCACCCCACCCCCGCCCAACAGACACAAGCTGATTCTGAAGCTTTTCCAAAGAATTATTTTCCTTTGTTTTGGCAGGAAAAGCTTAAGCTCCGTCTGCCTTTTTTTTTTTTCCCATTCAACCCTGTGGCAGTATAGAATTTATAGCCACAGCTCTGTCCCTAATGAAACAGAGAAGGGCTGTGAAATCAAAAAGATTTCGTAGTGTTAATTTGGGAACCTGATGTTTTAAGAGTCATGAAAATGATGCATGTCTTGAAAATTTAACACAACTTTTTTTTTTTTCATTACAGATGACATAAGAATCTAGTAGCAGCATGATTTTTTCTTTCTAACCAAATAGGAAGTGTGATGCAATTAACTATAGTAAATAGTAGAAGGCTTAATATTTCGTTGTACTCTGTTATTTAATATAGTTTCTTAAAAAACAAAAACTCTCTATTCAGTTTCTGTTGTGGGAATTTTACTGTATATGTTGAAATAACAAATTAATTGGAATTGAAGATTAGCTTATTCAGGATAATTTTGTTTCCTTTAACAAGGTAATTAAAAGCTTATTTAATAATTAGGTTAGTTATGCACCCAGAGGTGCCTTAGAAGAAAGGCCTGGCAATCTACTTCTGAAAAATCAGCCATTAAAACCCTATGGAGCACAGTTCTAATCTGACACAAATGGGTCATCATGAATCAGAATCGACTCAGTGACAAATAAAACTAGACTTCTGATACTTTATTATGCAGTGCTCTTTAGAATGTTTGTTTTTTGTGAAGTCAAGTGGTATTATAGCCTTTTGTTGGAGGAAACCTCATGATTTTGACAGTTTTATATGAAGACATTTTTATTGATGTACAGACTTGAATATATAAAAGGCTTAATTATTTAAATACATATTAGTACACCCACTCCTCACTTATCAACTATCTCGTTATCCAACATTTCATATTTAAGACAGTAGTAAAAAATCTACTATCTGACTATTTTGCACATTAGCAGTGTACATCTGGCAGTAACAAATGCCGAAGTATAAGGTGAGAGTTAATACTGGCTGTGATGGTTAAGGTTATGTATCAACTTGGCTGGGCCATGATTCTTAGTGGTTTGGCGGTTATGTAAAATGTAATTTAGCAGTTACATAATGATGTAGTCATTCTCCATTTTGTGATCTGATACGGTCATCCTGCATTTTCACATAATGCCAATTTTCGTGTAACAGCCTAGTCTTTGGATCCTAACCATGTCGATAAGTGAGGAGTAGGTGTAATGTATATTAAAATGAAGGATCAATTTTAGAAATGTGAGTGATATTTTGATAAGAAGGCACACTGATTGTAATGTTCAATAGCTAAGCATTTAAGGCAGAAATCTATTACTAGTTTGAAGTTCTCTTGCATTTTTGCTTTCTTATAACATTATGAATACATTTTTAAAACATCTTCCTAAGCATGCTGAGTTTCTTTGATATTGCTCTGATATTTCTAGGTATTATAACACTGTTTAAGAAACTAAATGTCTAGGTCTGGTAAATATAGACACTACTAGAACTTTGTAGAACAGATCTTTTTGCTTTGACCATTAATTTGGTTTGGAACCTTATGTCAAAGAGATAAGAAGGGAACTAAAAGACACATCTTTAAAGAGAGGGAAAGCAAAGCTTTTACATTTAAGTGTGCAAACAAAAACCAAGCCCACTACCATTGAGTTAATTCTGACTCATAGCAACCTTATAGGACAGAGTAGAACAGCCCCATAGGGTTTCCAAGGCTGTAAATCTATATGAAAGCAGACTGCCACATCTTTCTATGTGAGTTAGAAAAAGAATAGTTCAGTCTTAAACACAAATTTATGATACAAACTTTGCTTAAATAAGTAGAATTTTCTATTTTGTCAGCATGTACATTGAATGTTTTCATTTTTCAACAAGCATCTTTTATGTGCCAGGACTGTGCCAGATGTTGGTAACACAAAATATGCATTGCTTAGGTGTCAAGTATAGCAACAGTACAGCAATAGTATGGAGAAAGGACTGCATAATGAAAAGACAACCAGACAAGCAATTTCAATGAAGTGTAAAAGGTGCTATATTTGGGAAGTTCAGGGTGCTGTAGACATACATGGTAGATAAAACAGATAACTTCATAATTCATAGGTCATTGCGTAATACTCAGAGGGGCTTTGCTACAGTAGTAGGGAATAATTATTCCTAGACTATATGCTACTCTTGTCCCACCTAACCTACATTCAGAGTAAGAACCAAATGGATCAAACTGTTTCCAACTAACTTAACTGCCTCCTAGAACAAAGTTAAAGAATAATTATAGGAATACAAAAATAGCCAGTACCCAACAAAATAAAATCATAACGTCTGACTTTCAATCAAATATTACCGGGCAATGCAATGGAATAGGAAAATCTGACCCATAATGAGAAAAATAATCAAAACTAGCCCAGAACTGACATGGATGTTACATTAAAAAGCTACAGGAAAGATTGAACATTTATGTAGAGATATGAAATATACATATATATATGTATGTATGTAAAGAAAACATCTAGAGATGAATAATACACTGAAGGGAGTTAATACAAAATAAATATTGCAGAAGCAAAAATTAGTAAATATGAAGACCCAGCATTAGAAGCCATCTGAAATGAAAAACAGAAAAAAAAAAATAAAAAGAACAGAACAACGAGTTATGGGACAACCTCAAGTAGCCCAAGGTAATTGGAATTGGAATCTCCAAAGAAGAGAGAAGAGGAAGAAAATTAAAGAAGTCATGGCCAGAAGTTTTCCAAATTCAAAGAAAAACTATAAATCCACAGATCCAAGAAGTCCAGAGAACCCCAAGCGCAAGAAACATGAAGAAAGATACGTCAAGGCATATGATCAAATTGTTCAAAACCGGTGACTAAGATAAAAATCCTACAAGCAGCCCCCAGCACAGCAAGGAGGGGGAGGGGTTGGCGGAGAGGAGAGGGATGTTAAAAGAAATCCTTCAAGCAGAAGGAAAATGGCACCAAAAGGATATATGGATCTCACAAAGGAATGAAGAACACAAACATACAAGGATGAATCTCAAAATAAGTATGGTAAGTTATAGAAGTCAGACAAAAAAAGAACACATTCTGAATGATTCCATTTATATAAAATTCTAGAAATTACAAACTGACAGAAAACAAATAAATGGTGGCCTGGAGGTAGTGGGAAGAATTATAAAGGCGCATTCAAGGAAACTTTTGGGGGTGATGGATATGTTTGTTATCTTGATTATGCTGCTGCATTCATGGGTATATACATATGTCAGAGTTTATCAGATTATATATATTAAGTATGTACTGTTTATTATATGTCAATTATACCTCAATAGAGCTTTTTTAAAAAGAGTGCATAGCAGAGACATTGAGCACAGTTTACAGGGGTATTGGAAGATGTCTTAGAGAAAATGATATTTAAAAGAGGAGTTAGCTAGGTAAAGAGTGAGGGAAAGGGATTCCAGATAGAGGGAACAGCATATTTGAAGCATCAGATGTAAATGAGAATGGTTCTTTTAAGTAACATTAAAAAAAAATTATGCTGGAATGTAGGCAACAAACTTTCAGAGATGGAGAGAGAGTGGTGATATGATCTCAAGCCGAATAAGTAAATAGGGGCCAGGCCATGAAGAGTCTTTTTATCCACATTAAGGAGTGCCACGGTTTCATAAGGGCAATATGTAGCCATTAAACTTTCCATTAAGTGTTTTTTGCATTGATCAGATTTACATTTTAGAGTGTATATTTTAATTGCAGTTGTAGAGCATGTATTGGAGGGCCTTAAGACTGGAGACAGAGACTGTAGTTAGAAAGCAATCGAAATACAGGTGAGAGATGATAGCAGCCTAGACTAAGACAGTAGCAGTGGAAATGGAGAGAAGTGAACAGATTTGATAGCCATTAAGAGGTGGAACTGACAGAACCTTTGTTGAATGTGGAAGATGGGGCAGAGAATGAGGAGTCTTGGGAAACTCTCATGTTTCAGGCTTGGCAAAATGGATGGGCAGTGGTGCCATTCACTGAGATATAGGCAGTCCCAGGTTATGAACGAGATCCTTTCCTAAGTCTGTCTTTAAGTCCAATTTGTAGGTAAGTCGGAACAGATACATACGGTTCTTATTTAGTGTCAGTTAATCAAATGTTTTTCTTAATATATACTATATATGTTCCCTGTCTCTGCATATAAAGGAGCCCTGATAGCCCAGTGGTTAAGAGCTTGGCTGCTAACCAAAAGGTCAGCAGTTCAAATCCTTGGAATCCCTACGGGGCAGTTCTACTGTGTCCTATAGTGTCGTTGTGAGTTGTAGTCAACTCAGCAGCAGCAGTGAGTTTGGGTTTTTGTTTTTTTTTTAATGCATATAAAATATTTAAATATTTCCACACCACTCAGTGTTTTCATGGGCATCACAAAATAGTGCGTGCATTCATGATTATGAACCATTGTATTTAACTCAATTTTTTAATATAATAGGTTTCATGGCAGTCAGTTCTTATGTACGAGTTGTCCGTAAGTCAGATGTTCATAACTGGGGTACTGCATGTAGATAAAACAGGAGAGAGGAGTAAGTTTTGGGGTGGGAAATGGGAAGATAAGGTGAGTTCTAGACATATTTAGTTTCATATACTTCTGAGATATCCACCTGAAAGTGTACTGTAGACAGGTTATATAGGTATCTTGATAAGGAGAAAGATTTTGGTAGGAGATAAAGATTGGGAGACATCAGATGGTAATAGAAACTGTGAGAATGGAAGAGATTGCCCAAGGACAGAGAAGTGGGCTTGGGAGAAAAAACAGCTGATAAAGGAAGAGGAACATGGAAGTAAGACTAGGATGGATGAATCAAAGAGGTAAGAAAAAAACTGCATAGAATATGTTACCATGGAAAGAGATGCTTTCAGGCAGGAGCGGTAGTATCAAGTGCTGCTGAGAGGTTCAATAATAACAAGCTTTTAGATGGAGCTTACTATGGACCAAGCAGTGTTTTAAGCAGTTTTGCATACATTAATTAATTTTTACCACAGTCCTTTGGGATAGGTTTTATTATATCCCTATTTTGTAGATGAGAAAACTGAAGCACAGCAAGGTTGAATGACTTGCCCAAGAATGCCCAGCTAGTGAGTGGCAGAATCAGGATCTGAATTCATGCAATTTGACTATAGAATTTGTACTCTTGAGCAGTACACCAAGCTGCCTTTTGAACAAGATAAGGGATGAGAAATGACAATTGAATTGAACAATAAGCATTTCACCGTTAATGTTAGCCAGTTTCAGTGCATCAGTGGGGGCAAAAACCTGATTGGAGTGGATTGAGAAATAAATGGGAAAAGAGAAGTGTAGAAAATTCTTTCATGAAACTTGATGTGAAAAGGAAGAGATTAGGTGAAAAGGAGAGTACCGTTTGAGATTAGGAAGGGCTTTCTTAAAATAGTCCTGAATAAATTTAAACGCTGAAGGGAGCAAGCAGTGGAGGGGAGGGTGGATCAGAGAGGCAGAGAGAATAAAAAGAGGGCTTCTGAGCCGCAATGAAGAGGCAGTAGGGAATATCCATAGCAAAAGTTGATAGAGGGGCCCTAGGAGGAGAAAGGTCTCTTTCATTGTCACAGTGCGGAAGGAAGAGAGCATGATGTGGAGGCATGTAAACTTGTCAGTCTCCTACTAACCCAGATCCTTCAGTCTCAATCTCTCTCTCTCATAGATTTGAAATGGAGATGAAAATTGTCTAAATTTTTCAGCAAGTTACTACCCATTTAATTTGAACTTTGATTGGCTAAATGGGAGGGAGAAAAGAATCCTACTTTGCTGTTGAAATACAGGTTTCTAAAATACAAATTGTACTGGTACCCTTCCAGAATGAAGGATTTCCTACTACCTTTGAAGATCACATTTACAGTTACCCCTGCAAATGACCATAGTCCTTGGTTTCACGTCCTGCATCAATCTATGTTGATTGGAAAGATCCGGTATGTAAAAATAATCTGTGAAATTTTCAGCTAGAGGCAATAGTAATTGTGATATGTTAAGTGTTGTTAGTTGCTGTTGAGTCACGTCCAACTCATGGTGATCCCATGTGTGCAGAGTAGAACTGCTCTGTTTCTGGTTTTCAAGGCTGTGACCTTTCAGAAGCAGATTACCAGGCCTGTCTTCCAAGGTACCTCTAGGTGAGTTCAGACCACCAGCCTTTTGGCTAGTAGTCACCCACTTAACCGTTTGTGCCACCCAGGGACTCTGTAATATGTAATAGCTCTTTATAAATAATTGTGTAGAACATTGGTCAGCGAATACGACCTGCTGCTTGCTTTTGTAAGTAAAGTTTTTTGGAACTTTATTGGAAAACAGTCACCCCCTCCATTCTTTACGTATGTCTATGTCTGCTTTTGCAAAACAGTGGCAGAGTTGAATGATTGCAGCATATGGCCTATAAAATCTAAAATATTTATTATCTGGCCCGTTATAGAAGACGTTTGTGGACCTCTTGTCTAGAATAAGAAAGCAATAATTAGATTTATAAAAATTTGTTGAGAAAAAGAGAAAGTAAGATATTAGAAATGAGAAAAAAGTAGAAAAGCAGAAGATGATTAGAATAGATTGTTAAATATAAAAATTACAAAAATTAGTCTAATTTTTACTTTAAAATTTTATATAAAGATGTTAACAGTACTTGTTTCTGAGTGGTGGTGCAGTTACACTTGATTTTTTCTTTTCTTCCTAGTTCTTACGTGTTTTCTGGTTTTCCTGCAGTGAGCGTGTGTCATGTGTTATTAAGAAAAGCAACCAGTAGTAGACCAGGATGAGAACATAGAAGTCACAGCTAACTGGAATATGAAGAGAAAACTTGGCAGGGTCAGGCAAAGATGAGACATCCTAAAAGACGCTTAAAGAAAACTCTCCGTGTTTGTTACCAGAGTTATTTGGAGAAGTTTTTTGGTAATGCCACTAAGAACACTTTCGGGTCCTATAATTTCTTATATTTAACTACAGTCTGCAGGAGCTGGTATATGAGCACTCTCCAGTAACATAGTTTCCTACCAAAAAAAAAAAAAAAAAAAAACCAGCAGCAGCAGCAAATGAGAAAAAGAATTCATTTCCAAAAGATACAGATTTTTAAAATTTAGATTATGGAGTTGTTCTTAATTTTGTGACTTGTAGATAATGCTTTATGTTAATGATTTATTTAAATTAGAAATATCAAATTCAATTATTTAACTGTAAATAAAATCTGTATTATATTGTAGAAGTCGAGAGCTTTGTTTGTTTTGCAAGGAGTCACAATTATGTCTTAAAAAAAGGAAAACAGATTTTATTTGGGCAAAAATAAGTCAGAAATTACAGAAAGTAGTCTTTTCAATGAAGTACTGTTATTAACCAGATGAGACTGAAAGTAGTTTTACTGTGGTATTCTATTCCAACATCTGCACTGTAGTACTACCCAGATGCTCACAATAAAGTTCAATGGATCCTGACAAGCATTAAGTTGGTTTCAGTGGCTGTACTATGTTTGGAATCATTGAAACAGAAGAGAAGCCAGTTTTTACCAAATTCCATCTCTTAAGTCAACATATTTCATTTATCATTATGGTTGGCATTTATTATCTCTATAACGACCAGATCAGTTGTTGAGAGCAATCTCCAGATTGGAACTTAGTATACAGACTGCTGCCTTGCCAGTAAATTGTCATGCAAAACAAACAAACAGAAAACCAAAGTAAAAAACAAACCAAAAAACTCTCGTTCTGTTTGTTCTTTAAATATGAGTCAGATAGGCTGGTGATTCATTAACTATAATTAAAATATACTTTGTAGAAGAAATTTTTATGTAACCTTGTAAAGAAAGAATTAATATAGAATGAGCTGCAGAACAAGAATGTAAACACAATACACATAGTGCTTTTATGCAGAATGTAAAATTTGAGCCTATGTGTCAGTTAAATATATAAATAAGATTAGGTGGTGGTTAGGTGCCGTCGAGTCGGTTCTGACTCATAGCAACCCCATGCACAACAGAACGAAACACTGCCCAGCCCTGTGCCATCCTCACAATTGTTGCTATGCTTGAGCCCATTGTTGCAGCCACTGTGTCAGTCCATCTCATCAAGGGTCTTCCTCTTTTTCACTGACCCTCTACAATAATTATATAAAAATTAAATACAGAGTTAATTATGTATTTCTGATTATACATACAGATGTGTGTATATATGTGTATATGTGTATGTACCTATATACATGTATGTATATGTATAACTAAACCTGTTGCTGTTGAGTCAATTCCAACTCATAGCAACCCTATAGGACAGAGTAGAACTGCCCTATAGGGTTTCCAAGGAGCTATATATATATATACACGTATGTACATATGTATGTATATACACATATACATGTTATATATACTTATTCATCCCAGTCTAGTATGACCACAAATAATGGAATGATTTTGAATGAAAAAGCTTCAGTCATAAGTATATTTAAAAGAAATTTCCTGTTAATGAAATCTATTATGTTACGAAGCTATGGAATTAAAGAGAAGCAGTAGAAGTCCACTGCTTGTTATTTAACAATGGACTAAAAAATGTACACATTGTTGGGAACAAAACTGCATTGGCCATAGATGTACAAGATCTTCTCATATCTGACTTTCATTATTCGGGTTGATTTTTATCATAATGTAGACTGGAATCTGTTTTTGTTGCTTATGCAAGCACCCTTTTTTTTTTTTTTTTAAATGAATGTGCTTCTCATTTATTCAGGAAGTCTAATGGCATTTGGGGGAGGGAAAACTTCTTAGCTTCCTTCCTGAGTAATGCAGTTTTCATTTCTTGTTGAAATTGTCATCTCAGCTGAAAACAAACTTTGGAAGGAAGAAATAAGGAAAAGAGGATGGAAAGAAGGGTAGAGAGGATGAAAGGAGGAGAAGAAGGGAGAAAAAGAAGAAAAAACGGAAGAGGGAAAAAAAGAAAGTTAACTCTACAGACATGTAGTTCACTTACACAGAAATATGTAAGAAAATGTTAAATGTTCTGCTAAAAGAGCAAGACCCTGTCATTGTCTCATTTCTACCCATTGGCTGCCCTGATAATACTATTTTATTGATACATAAATACACAAAGCAAAATGTATATTTTTGATGATATTATTGCTATTATTGAATTCCTAAGTAATTGAGCCATAAAGGAGAGATGCTGTAGTTATAATTTTTTCTGAATTGTCATGACTACTGTTAAATAGGGAGCCCTGGTGACATAGTGGTTAAAGCACTCAACTGCTGACCAGAAAGGTCAGTGGTTAGAACTCACCAGCCACTCTGTGGGAGAAAAGACCTGGCAATCTGGTCCAGTAAATATTACAGCCTAGGAAACCCTGTGGGGCAGTTCTACTCTGTCCTGTAGGATCTCTGTGAGTCAGAATCAACACGATGGCAACAGGTTTGGTTTGGTTTAGAGCAAGGGAAAAGTACAACCAATAATTCGGAAGCCCCTCTTCCCCCACTTCCCTCTAAAATAAACCTTTTTTTTTTTTGTAAAGGTTCTCATATTTTTATAATTCACTTCTAATTAGTCTTTATGATTTATGTAAATATTCAGGTTATCTTAGAGAAAATAAAAGCATAAAAGGTAGTTACAGAGACTAGAGGCATGAGTGAAGGAATATGTATTAAATACGTATTTCATCATGGCTCTCTTTGACCTCACAATACATTTATGAGGATGTAAACTCACTATTACTGTTAAAAACCAAATCACTGAGAAGAACACATAGAAATGGGTGATGGAGCTGGAATGAGAATTCATGCTCCTCCCTCAAAGGCTGTGACCTGTTTTTAATGTTGATTCTTCAGGTGAAGAGATAATATTGCATGCTGTGTTTTATACATTGCTGTGCAAAATGGATGAAGAAGAACTGATAAATCCTGAACCTACTTGGCATTTCCATGCTCTTCATAATTATTAAAAGTCAATCACTGTTTGAGTCACAGGTTAACTAAAAGAGTAAACACTTTATTCAAAGCTGTATCATTGTTCCACTCTCCTCCACTCACAGTTTTACATATCTTTTGTAAATCTTTTAAAATATAAACATTATTCTACGTGAACCCAACTTTATTTATTCTATGTGAACCTGATTCTGTCATGTGACTTTGGCAACTTGTGCTAAATCGACTTTAAAAAGGCTTATTTGCTTATGTATTTCTCTGTGTAAGAATTAACACAAGTCTTCACACACTCAAGAAGTTATCCAGTTAATGCTAATGTTATTAGCTTCATGCTACAGCCCAAAATAAATCCATGTCCAATTTTTTCCTAATCCCAAATGAGTTTAACTGGAAAAGAAATGTGAGAGAGATCACAAATATTTTTAAAAGGTGGTTAGTGAGATGTGAGTTGAAACACTTAAACCTTTTTTGTTTGTTTTTTGTTTAAGAAGAGACAACCAATTCGAAAGATCAGTGATTTAGGGTAATTTATTTTTTCTATTCTGTGGATGTGTCATACTTTATTTTAAACTTCCCATTCCCTCCTACCCTTTGCCCTGGTAGCCACTAATCTTTTTTGTTTTGATGAATTTACCTATTTTAGGT
>NW_004443965.1:1294403-1302549 GCF_000243295.1 Trichechus manatus latirostris
TAATAATTCTTTATATATTTTAGATATTAAACCTTTATCTGATATATGGTTTCCAGACATTTTCTCCTATCCTGTAGGTTGTCTTTTCACTTCTCTGGTAATGTCTCTTGATGCACAAAAGTTTTTAATTTTGATAAAGTCCAGTTTATCTATGTTTTTCTATTGTTGCTTATGCTTTTGGTGTTATAGCTAAGAATCCATTACCTAAAACAAGGTCCTAAAGCTCTACCCCTATTGTTGTCTTCTAAGAGTTTTATGGTTTTAGTTCTTATATTTAGGTTATTAATCCATTTTTAATTCATTTTTATATGGTATGAGGTATGGATCCAAGTTTATTGTTTTGCATGTGGAGATCAGTTGTCCCAGCACCATTTGTTGAAAAGACTATTTTTCCCCCCATTGAATGGATTTTTCACTCTTATTAAAAATAAATTGTCTATAAATATGTGGGTTTATTGCCAGATTCTCAATTCTGTTTCATTCATTTATATGTCTAAACCACACATTTTGATTACTGTAGCTTTGTAATGTGTTTTGAAATTGATAAGCGTGAGCCATCCCATTTTATCATTTTTTTTCAAAATTTGTTTTGGCCATTTGAGGACCCTTGTCTTCCATATGAATTTTAGGATCATCTTGCCAATTAAAAAACAAAACAAAACAAAAAAACAGTTGGGATTTTGATAAGCATTGTATTGAATTAGCAGATCAATTTGAGAAGTATCGCCATCTTAACAATATTAAGTCTTCCAATCAATTGCTGTTAGTCTATTTTGCCTAATATTAATATAGCCACCCCAGCTCTCTTTTGGTTTCAATTTGCATGGAAGGTTTTTTTTTTTTTTCCCATCCTTTCACTTTGAAGCTATTTGTGTCTTTTAATTTTAAATGAGTCTCTTGTATGCAACATATAATTGGGTCATGTTTTCTTATCCATTCTGCCAGTCTGTGCCTTTTGATTGGAAAGTTCAGTCCATTAGCATATAATTACTGATAAAGATTCACTTTTGCCATTTTGCTATTTGTTTTCTGTGTCTTATATCTTTATTGTCCCTTATTTCCTTGAAAACTGCCATATTTTGTTTAGTTGATTTTTTTTGTGGTGAATCATTTTGATTTTCTTCTCATTTCCTTTTGCATACATTTTTAAGGAGTTTTCTTAGTGGTTACCATGAAGACTACGTTTATTATTGTTGTTGTTAGTTGCCATTGAGTCGATTCTGATTCATGGTAACCTCATATGTTCAGAGTAGAACTGCTCCGTAGGGTTTTCAAGGCTGTGACCTTTCAGAAGCAGATTGCCAGGCCTTACTCCTGTGACTCCTCTGGTTGGGTTTGAACCTCCAACCTTTCAGTTAGTAGTCCAGTGCTTAACCACTTGTGCCACTCTAAATTTATACCATCCTAAGTTTATAACAACCTAGTTTACATTGATAGCAACTTCAGTAACATACAAAAACTCTTACTATACCACTTCTCCCTTCCCGTTTATGTTGCTGATGTCACAAATTACACCTGAATACATTATGTGTCCAGAATCACATCTTTATAATTATTATTTATACTTTTGTGTTTTATATCATGTAGGACATAACAAATATAGTTACAAACTAAAAATACATCAAAACTGGTCATTATATTTGCCTTGAAATTACCTTTACCAAAGGTCCTTATTTCTTCATACTTAGTGTCCTCACCTTTCAAACTAGATGACCCCCTTTACAATTTTTTTTGTTTTTAGGGCAGGTTAGGTAGTAACCAGCTCCCTCAGCTTTTGATTACCTGAGAATGTCTTAAATTTCGTCCTTATTTTTAAAGAACAGTTTTGCTGGGTACTGGATTCTTGGATGCCAGGCATTTTTGTTTCAGTCCTCTGAATATATCACCCCTCTTCCTTCTGGCCTCCATGATTTCTTAGGAGAAATCAACATTTAGTCTTGTTGGGCCTCCCATGTACATTAGATGGTTCACTCTTCTCTTGCTTTTTTCAAAATTCTTTTCTCCATTTTTGATTTTTGACAGTTTGATGGTAATGCGTGTTGGCATAGATCTCCTTGGATTTATTCTATTTGGATGTCATTGAGCTTATTATATATGCAAATTCATGTCTTTTGTCAAATTTGGAAAGTTTTCAGCCAATATTTCTTCAAATATCTTCCTGCTTGTTTCTCTTTCTTCTCCCCTTCTGAGACTCCTATAATGTGTATATTGGTCTGCTTGGTGGTATCTCATGGGTCTCTTATTCTCTGTTCATTTTTTAATTCTTCTTGTTTCTCAGACTGGATCATTTCAATTGTCCTATGTTTGACTTTGCTGAATCTTTTTTCTGTCATCTTAGATCTATTATTGAACCCCTCTATGAATTTTTAATTTCAGTTATTATGCCATCCCAGTCCAGAATTTGTTTTGTTTCTTTTTATAATTGCTATGCCTTTGTTAATATTCTTGTTTTGTTCATAAATTCTTTTCTTGATTTCCTTTAGTTTTTACCTGTATTTTCCTTTAGTTCTTGAGCATATTTAAAACAGTTGTTTTAAAATCTGTATATAGTAGGTCCAGTGCCCAGTCTTCCTCAGGGATGGTTTCTGTTTAGTTATTTCATTCCTTAGAGTGGGCCAGCCTTTCCTGTTTCTCTGTATACCTTGTGAATTTTTTTCTGTTGCTGAAAACAGGATTTGTGAGTAATATAATGCAGTAGTTCTAGAACTCAGGTTCTACCCCCACCTCAGCGTCTACTAGGTCCTCCCTCCCTCCCTCCCTCCTTCCCTCTCTCATTCCTCCCTCCTTTCCTCCCTATTTTTAAAAAAATATTTTATTGAGTTTTTGGTGAAAGTTTACACAGCAAATTAGGTTCCCATTTAACAGTTTCTACATATATTGTTCAGTGGCATTGATTACAATTTCCGTGTTGCTTCAGCATTCTGATTATTTTCATTCTGGTTGTTCTATTTCCATTAATCTAGCTTCCCTGCCCCTGACTTTCTCATCTTTGTTTTAGGGTTAATGTTGACAATTTGGTCTCATATAGTTGATTTTTTTTTTAAGGGAGCACAATACTCAAGGGTGATATTGTTTATTTTATGAGCCAATTTGTTATTTTGTTGCATAATGTGTTTATTCTATAGCTTTCTTATTTGTGAAGTGGGAAAGATCATGCTTATTTAAGGGTATTATAATGATTAAATGAGATTAAATAAAGCACTCAGTACAATTCCTAGCACCCCGTAGGAGCTTAGTAAATGATAGCCATTGTTCCTATTTTTAGTAAGATCAACCAGGCTTGCATTTAAACACCATCATTAAACTATTAAAGGGAAAAGGAAGGGAAGGGAATTTCGTTTGTGTAGCTTCCAAGAATGGAGTATGCACTAGATTCTGAGAGCGTAGCCCCATGACAAAGAAATTAAAAATAAAATACTCTTTCTGCCTTCTTACAAGTAAGTTTTTCTCTTCCTGCCACTTCTGTAACACTTTTTATAGTGTCAGAATTAAAGATTTTTCATCAACACCATTTTCTGTCTGTATTTGGCATGTATTGCTTTTTATACTATGCAAGGGTTATTTTAACACTTGTCTAAGCTGCCCTGCTGTGTCCCTGAAAGCACAAAATGTGTCTTACTCATTGTTATATATTCCAGAGTACTTCACACCTAGTATGTACTCAATAAGTATCATGAATTAATTCCATGAATCTCAGTTGTTCCGTATACAGCTCTTAAGAGTCAGAGGTACTTGGTTCTTTATCAGCTTAGCCATACATAAACTATGTGGTGATATTTTCAGACTTCGTTCACAAATCTAATTATTTCTGCAACTATTGTTAGTATCACTACTATTAATTATTTCTGTTACTCTTCTTTAAAATAATCTTTTTTGTTTTTTGTATTAGTCAAGATAGGCAAGTGATTGTAAAAACAATCCCAAATCTCAGTGACTTAATACAATAAAAGTTTGTTTCTTGCTTATGTCACAGTCCAATATGAGTAGGATTGCCAGATAAAATACAGGATGCCCAGTTAAATATGAATTTCAAATAAACAATAAGTAATTTTTAGTTTAATATATCCTAAATACTGCATGAACATATGTCCTAAATATTTCATCTACCACCTGTCTGTCAGTTTGTCATACTGTGGTGGCTTATGTGTTGCTATGATGCTGAAAGCTGTACCACCAATATTTCAAGTATCACTATGGTGGACAGGTTTTCAGTGGAGTTTCCAGACTAAGACAGACTAGGAAGAAAGGCCTGGTGATCTACTTCTGAAAATTAGACAATGAAAATCCTATGTATCACAACAGAAAGTTGTCCAGTATAGTGCTGGAGGATAGGCCCCATAGGTTGGAAGGCAGTCAAAATGCAGAGTGACTGCAACAATGGACTCGAGCACACCAATGATCCTGAAGATGGCATAGGACCAGGCAATGTTTTGTTCTATTGTACATGGGACTGCCATGAGTCAGAGCCAACTTATGGCAACTAATAACAACAAAGGTTTCATGGGGAATACTTACACTAAAAAATTACTTTTCATTCATCTGAAATTCAAATTTGACTAGGTGTCCTGTGTATTTATATTTGCTAAATCTGGCAATCCTAAATATAGACACAGGATAATGGGTGGAAGAGATGAGTAGCTCTACTTTATGTAGTTGTTGACGGTCTTATACTCCTTCCTTCACATGACCCCAACCATATTCTTGAGCCTTATTCTCCTCTATATTCAGTCAGTATGTAGAGAATAATAGAGTGTGTATAGGGGATTGTGTGGGTAGTTTTATGGGCCACATTTGAAAGCTTCGTGTATCACTTTCACCCACATTATATTTGCCATGACTTCAGTCACGTGCTGAGGAAATACCCCAAGAAGCTGGACTACATAAAGAAGAACACTGCATCCGAATTGGAGGGAGACTCATTAACAGCCTGCGATATGCAGATGATACCTATCATCTCACTTGCTGAAAGCGAAGAGGACTTAAAGCACTTACTGATGAAGATCAAAGACTATAGCCTTCAGTATGGATTACACAACATAAAAAAAAAAAATCCTCACAACTGGACTGATAAGCAACATCGTGATAGATGGAGAAAATATTGGAAGTTGTCGAGGATTTCCTTTTACTGAGATCCACAATCAGTGCCTATGAAGCAGCAGTAAAGAAATCAAATGATGTAGTACATTGAGCAAATCTGCTGCAGAAGACCTCATTAAAGTGTTGAAAAGCAAAGATGTCACTTTGAAGACTAAGGTGCGCCTGACCCAAGCCATGGTATTTTCAGTCTCCTCATATGCATGTGAAAGCTGGACAATAAATAAGGAAGACTGAAGAAGAATTGATGCCTTTGAATTGTGGTGTTGGTGAAGAACAGTGAACATATCATGGACTGCCAGAAGAATGAACAAATCTGTCTTAGAAAAAGTACAGCCAGAATGCTCCTTGGAAGCAACGATGGTGAGACTTCGTCTCATGTACTTTGGACATGTTATCAGAAGGGACCAGTCCCTGGAGAAGGACATTATGCTTGGTAAAGCAGAGGGTCAGTGAAAAAGAGGAAGACTCTTGACGAGATGGATTGACACAGTGGCTGTAACAGTGGGTTCAAACATAGCGACGATGGTGATGATGCCACAGAACCAGGCAGTGTTTCATTCTGTTGTACATAGGGTTGCTATAAGTCGGAACTGAATCAACAGCACTTAACAACAACAGTGATCACATGACCTCACCTAACACAGAGAGGGGGTGGGTGGGAAATGTAGTCTGGCTGTGTGCCCAAGAAGGAAAAAAAAAATGGATTTGGTGAACATTTACCCTCTACTACATGTTCTTCTTCACAAAATCAATAACATTATTGTTACTGTTTTCATTTAAAAATTTTTTCCCTTTAAACAAGTGAAATATCAACACATTTAATCTTAGTTTTGTCTCCCACCAGAGATTCCTTTTGAACATTTCTTGTTCTGTGTCTTCCTTGGAATCATCAAACTGAATTATAATATTTCTCCCAAGAAGATCTTTAATAGTACCATGTCAAGAGGCAAAATTTAAAAAGAGACAGACTGCCTCATTTCTTGTTCTTAGATACACTAAGAGGTGCAGATTACAGAGCTGATCACTGAAAAGATGCCTCAGTCTTAGAAGAAATACAACCAGAATGTTCCCTAGATGTGAGGATGGTGAAACTTTGGCTCAATTACTTTGGACACATCATTAGAAGAGACTCATAGAGATCCTATAGGAACTGTATAGGACAAGGTGGAACTGCCCCATAGGGTTTCCAAGCCTGTAATCTTTACGGAAGCAAACTGCCACATCTTTCTCCTGCAGAGAGGCTGGTGGATTCGAACTGCCAGCCTTTCAGTTAGCAGCCAAGAGCTTAAAAACTGCACCACCAGGGCGCCTTTTAAACAATGTAGGTCCTCCCAGAAAGGAAAGAAAAATAAGGGAGCAAATGATGGCTCAGTATCTTTACCTGTTGAGTTTTAGTTTAGATGGATATAAACAAACATTTTCCCCTCATTGGGTCAGTTGTGGGCATCCTTTACATACTTTTTAGGCAACTAGAATTAAGGGAAAAATAATATCATTAAACTACACTAACACATTGAAATCCATTGCCATCGAGTCAATTCCAACTCACAGCGACGCTATCAGAGAGAGTAGAATTACCCCATAGGGTTTCCAAGTAGCGGCTACTAAATTCCATCCTTTTGGTTAGCAGCAGAGCTCTTAACTACTGCACCACCAGGGCCCCTAAACTAAACTAAGAAGTTGCAGTAATTAAGTGAATTCCATTTTGTTGTTTTTACGTAAATATGTTGCATATGTTTGTTGTAAACATTCAACATTAGGGTATAAACTCCTGTAAAAGTATAGGTTAGTGTGTTTTACAAATGTGTTTATTTTATACATCTTTTTTATTGCAAAAGTGTTCTATACTGCAATTAATTAGAACAATAGTGACATCCTATGTCTAGCTTTTAGTACTAACAACAAATTCCACATATCAGTAATTGACAGGTTGTAATCATATATAAAGCCCATTGCCTCTGAGTCAATTCTGACTTACAGAAACCTAGCAAGATAGAGTAGAACTGCCCCATAGGGTTTCCAAGGCTGTAAATCTTTATAACAGTAGGCTGCCCCATATTTCTCTGGAATGGCTGGTGGGTTTGAACCGCCAGCCTTTGGGTTAGCAGCCAAGCACTTAACCACTGCACCACGAGGGCTTCTGTGATAATATTATAATTAAACCAAAAGAGGGCAAGTGATTGGTGGTAATCTGGCCTCCAACTATAACATCGTGTTTTAAAATTCTACAAATTTTAATGAAAAATGAAAAAAAGCAATTTGCCTTTCCTTTTTATAAAAACATGACTGTTGATACATAAAGTTAATAAAACAGTATCCAGCAAATGGTAGGTATTCAATTAAGGTACATGGAATGAAATTGCATGTTTTTACTTAAAAGACTATATTTATGTCTAAAATATTTCTCCTTTTATACTCATATGCTTTATCAGAAATTTAAAATAAGTTGAAAACTTCAGCGTTCGTAAGTGAACAGCATTTCAGATAACCACATTTAAATCTAGACTCCCTTTAGAATAAACATGTTTAGTATTTTTATCAACTTACCAGGAAATACATGCTAAAATATACTAGATATTACATCATTCTTCTAATGGAATATTAATGCATGAATGAATATACTGTCACATATAATGAGGACAGTGCAACAAATACTCTAGATCCAAGATTTGTTTTGAGTACTATTTATAACAGAAGTGTTGGATTCATGGTCATCTGTCTTCAGCATATTTTTGGTCCCTTCTTGGCTGTTCTTGGTATTTGTGGTCTGTCAGACCATGTTGAGAGATGAAATCCATGGTTGTAGGATAGTTCTATGTATAACTGTCCTGTCTAAGTATTAAGGCTATAACCTTGATTTGATTACAATGATTCTATCTCAAGGTTTTTCATACTCCTATTTCATGAAGCCCTAGGATTCCATAAAATACGTTGCGAGTGAAAGTAGACTTTGAATTTTTCAATCTGACTTTTTTTTCATAATTTTTTATATGCAACTAATCTCTCCAGAACTAATTCCTTTCTCTTATTCAATTCCTGGCTACTTTTT
>NW_004443965.1:1304076-1305430 GCF_000243295.1 Trichechus manatus latirostris
CAAAGTCCTTGATAATTATTTATTAATTAAACCATACCATTACTGAGGGCTAGATCAATGTACTAATACACTTGAAAATGAAGAAATAAAATTAGAAGTAATTTTCCAAAATATAACAAAAAAGGTCTTAATTAAAACCTGTTACCAACTCTGAAATACGAAGTCCTTTAGAACATGCTAATTTTCTCAGCTAATATATATTTAGTACCCAAATGGTCTAGAATATTCAGAAGTTTTCTTAGAGTTCACATTCTGTTTTGGGGGCCCTTTGTTATAGTCCGGAGCCCTGGTGGCATAGTGGTTAAGAGCTCGGCCACTAATCTAAAGGTTGGCAGTTCAAATCCACCAGCCGCTCCTTGGAAACACTATGGGGCAGTTCTCCTCCGTCCTACAGAGTTGCTGTGAGTTGGAATCGGCTCAATGGCATCGGGTTTGGTTTTTTGTTTTTTCGGGACTTTTTTTGGCTTTCTTATAATCTAGGAACAGATTATAACTCTTGAGGTATCTTTATCTGTACAATGATTAACTAACAAATGATAGAGTAGTGATTTGCACAAAGTTAGAAACTGAGACGGCTTGCATTCAAATCAAGACAGTCTGGACTTTTGCCATTAAATTTACCTGTTAAAATTCATAGTTGATCATTACTCATGAAATATTTTCAGCCCATTTTATTTTTTCTGCATGCTCCTATTTTTCTTGCCAAGGATGAGTTGGAATAGGAAGTAAATCAGAAGAGTTTATCTACTTGAGAATTAGTAGAAGCTTTCTGTGGTACTTTTAAAAAGAAGGAATGAGGTAGAGAGGAAGCCAAATTCTTCGATTCTAGGGTTCATCAAAGATGTACAAATCCATATATTTTCATTTCTACATTTTGTAGAATGAACCATCCGCCTCTTACCTGTCTTCTGTCTCAAAATCTTCCTAAGAGTAGTTCAAACAGAGTTAACTTTGTTTTAATTATTCCACTGTGATAAACGTTTGAGTAGTACTAGATAACAGGCATTGTGGTAGGCATTGAAGAGCAGCATATATACTTCATCCCTTCTTGAAACTCGTCTAGCCAGTGAGGCAAGATTAAAAAGAAATAACTGTAATACAGTGAGATATGTGCTATAAGAGAGTAAAGTGTAAAGTTTTGTAATGACTAGAGGAGAGAGCCATTGAGTCTTCTTTGGAAAAAGTTGTCCAGGCAAACAAGTAGAGGAGTGACATTCCAGAAAGTGAGAACAGTATTAACAAAATTGTAGAGGCATCAACATGTATAAATGGTGCTAGAGTTGTTGAGAGTAATATGTATAGAGGATAAGGGGAATGGGAGGCAGGAATTCCTGGAAATGAAATTGGAAAAGAT
>NW_004443965.1:1306786-1335606 GCF_000243295.1 Trichechus manatus latirostris
GCCTAAGGAAGAGACTTTCTGAATCTATTCAAGAGCAGTGGCAGTAGGATTAGAAACGAGAAGCAGTTCATAGTTACGTTTGATGAGTCTTAGCTGATTTGCCAAATTAGGAATAGAAGAGAAAGATCGAAAAAGAACAACTGTTGATTCTGAGTTTCCTACTGGATAATTTTGATGTCATAATCTGAATAATGGATCCCTGGTGGTACAGTGGTTAAGAGCTTGGCTGCTAACCAATAGGTAGGCAGATTGAATCCACCAGCTGCTCCTTGGAAACCGTATGGGGCAGTTCTGCGCTGTCCCGTAGGGTCACTATGAGTCAGAATTGACTCAATGGCAACGGGTTTGTTTGTTTTTTTTTATCTGAGTAAGGGAAGACAAAAACCAAGAAACCCATTGCCGTCAAGTCAATTCCAACTCATAGTAACCCTGTAGGACAGAGTAGAACTGCACTGTAGGGTTTCCAAGGAGCAGCTGGTAGACTGGAACTGCCCACCTTTTGGTTAGCAACCAAACGTTTAACCACTGCACCACCAGGGCTCCAAGGGAAGACAGGAAGTAGAAAAAGTTTTAGATACATTTGAGTTTGATACACAGGTCATTCCTCTTTATACAGACAGACCATTCCAGCTAATCCCAAATACTACTTTCCTGTATTCATCAGGCTTAAGTGTATCTTGAAATGCTTCCCTGAAATAATGAAAAACTCAAACTATTAAACCTTTTTAAAAAGAAATATGATATTATTATCTTTTGGTGCATACAATGATGGATAAGCCTACTCCAGTATTTCCTAAATATCAGCACTGGTGTCTTGGAATGGTTTTGCTATACAAATAGTCCCCGACATATGACATATTTGAGTTACAATGAACTGCGCTTAAGACGGTCTGTTTTTTGTTTTTTTTTTAGGTACATCTTATTGTTAATAATATGTACTACATACAGTGGTCTTATAGTTAATAGCATGTACTACATACAATGTTGCAGTAATTTGCTGATGTTATCATTCTCAGATGTAATGTTTCCAACTCCCAAAGACAAAGATCGGATTTATAAAGACACTGATAATAAAAGGCAATAATAATGAAAACTTAAAAAAATGAAGTGTCTGACTTATGTCACAGCCAACTTACGATGGAGTAGCCGTCAGAACAGAATCCCATCGTAAGTCAGGGACTACCTGTACTTCAGTATGACTCTGGTCATGATGCCATAAAGCATGTTGTTAATGAAGAGTAATCGCTTTCCATGAGTAGAAACTGTAGCAGATAATCATAATTCAAGTTCAAACACCAGTTTCTAACTGCGTTCCAAAGAAGTATTGACCTTCAAAAATGATCTAAATCTGAAGAAGCTGGGATGGGTAACATTTCAGAATTCATAAACTATGGTCCCTAAGATCAGGCACAATCCTGACTGTTGGGTCAGAATGAGGCAAAGAAGATTAGAAGCAACTGGAAAAGAGCTGGCCATGGTCCCTCAAAATGAGTAGGTAACTCCAAAAGACTGTCTGGGATGGACTCAGGCTTTCCCAGAAGCCAGAGACTAGGATGTATGAGAATCTCTGTGTTGAAAGAGACTTAAACAGAAGAGTGCTAAACAGTTGGACCAGTGTTTCAGCTTGGCTGCAGTTTCTAAATTCTAAATGGTAGCTACTTCCAATTGCCTTTGGCCTCTGGATAGAATATGAGATTATTTATGTATTTATTTTTTTACTGTGCTTTAAGTGAAAGTTTACAATTCAAGGTAGTTTCTCATACAAAAATTTATACACACATTGTTATGTGACCTAGTTGCTCTCCCTGTACGGTGACAGCACACTCCTCCTTTCCACCCCAGATGTCCCGTGTCCGTTCAACCAGCTCCTGACCTTCTCTGCCTTCTCATCTCGCCTCCAGACAGGAGCTGCCCATTCAGTCTCCTGTATCTCCTTGAGCTTAAAAAGCACACTCTTCACGAGTATCATTTTATGTCTTATAGTCCAGTCTAATCTTGATCTGAGGAGTTGCCCTCGGGAATGGTTTTATGGGCTAACAGAGAGTCCAGGGGCCATGTCTTCCAGGGTCCCTCTAGTTTCAGTCAAACCATTAAGTCTAGTCTTTTTACTAGAATTTGAGTTCTGCACCCTGCTTTTCTCCTACTCCATCAGGGACTCACTGTGGAATATGAGAGTATTTTTTAATCCCAGTTATAAGTGAGGGAATGCAGAATTCTTAGTGAGTTTGAATGGAACTAGACCGAGAAAAGATCGCACCTATTAGAATTTAATGGATAAATGAAAAGAAAGAAAAATAACATAATTAGTACATCAAGCAACAGCTTAAGTAGTTTTGAGCTCTATTCACTATGTGATTATACTATAACAAGTACATTGAAACACTTCTGCTGAATAGATAAACATACTCCCTTTATTCCTATTTACACTGCAGAACATGCCTCCTCTTTTCCATTTTAAGTATAGACTTAAGTTCATTACTAAGTGGCATTTGTACAAGCTCTGAATTTGCAAGTTCATAACAACTGCATTTCAAAAATAGCAATTAACTTAAACTCTAAAATAAATACTTACCATCATGCCTCGTACATTTAGTAAGTCCATCCTGGAAGGCAGTCTTTACATTAGTATCTTTCTGTTTATGACAGAGGCTAACATTGTTTATAATTAAACTTTGAAGTTTTTATTGAAATAGGAGTGCCTCTGTTGTTGAGTAGACCAATTAAGTAGAATCAGTGGGAACAGTTGGAGATGTAAAAGGAGGTATGAATTTAGGAAAATGAAAGACATTGAAAGTAAGACACATATATTTCTTTTACTTGGAGTCTTTTATCAAAGGAGTAATTTGCATAAGAAACCCTGTTAAATTCTCAAAGTTACATCTGGTGAATGATTTTAGAGCATGAAACTGGTGAATGACTTTAGAGCAGCTTTTTTAAATTGGTAAGTCGTGTTGCTGGAGTCAGAGGAAAGACAGTAGAAGCAGCAACTGATCGCACTAGAGAATTGAACTTGACAATTTTAGTGGAAGGAAATGTAGTTTTGTGGTATGGCGTGAGTCCGCATTGTAGGCACCCAGAACTGAGTCTGTAAACTAAGTCTGCTGTCCCCTGCTAGAGTCTTACTCAAAAGTTCCGTCGTATGCTAAGAAATCGGAATTATATATTCAAAGCATCAATCTGCCGTTTATTCACTGTCATAGCATTTATGCAAAAAAAAAAAGAGGAAAGGGGCTTGATTCCTGCAATTTTACTGAAATAGGTAGCAGGGTTCCTTAGACCAGTCCGATTTCTTTTCACTTAGTATAATGATGAAAATAGTTTAGTACAAGGCATAAATTAAAACAAAGGAAAAGTACTTATCCTTTTGTATTTCAAAAAATTAGACTATTAGCTATTATCTCTTACAGAGCTCTTTAATTTTATGGATTTGAGTAGTAATAGCAAAGCTTCCGTTGTGAATTTCCTGTAACTTATACTACATTAAAGAAATGGACATTTCTTACTTCAATCAAAAAATTTTTTGAGAGGAATCCAAATGCTTTATTTTTATTCGTTTCTGCTCTTTACCACAAGCAAATGTTTAAGAAAAGAAACTATATCTTGTTTATCGCTCTAATAACTGAACACATTTTTATCTTTTATATAAAAACATAATACACTGTTTTAATAGGTGCTAATACAGATAATATCTTTGAGTTTATAACTAATGTAGGATATGCTTGTAAATATCTAATTTTGACACTAGATAGCTTTTTGTTCGTTTTTACCATGTATTATTTTTGTTTTGATTTTTATCTTGATGCATTTATTGTATCCTAGTCACTGGATCTTTAGTTTTCTTCACTGAAATTGTTGAAAACTAATACTATATTAATGTTGGGTTGTAAATTTAGGACTTAGACATGAATGAGATTATAAATGCTTGTCGAAGATAAAGTATACCTAATAGTTTCGTTTCAGACCAAGATGGTCATTCATATTTTAATATCTAAATTGATCAGAACTCTGGTATGGTAGGAAATAATGTTGCTGCAGGTTTGTAAGTTACATTTCGTTTGCAGGCATAACGTTAGCAATAGTGAAGCTGCTCTGCCATCTAGTGGTGGCTTGCAGATATATCCACTTGTTCAGGGTGCATTTTCCAAAGGTGCTATTTTTAGCAAGACTGCCCTGCAGCAAGCTGACCTAATGCTTTGACATAGTAATAATGCAAAAAGAAGAAATTTCACCTTTTCTTCATGGTGTTATTGATTTAAAAAGACTCAATATAAATAACATTCATAAAGCAACAAAGACAAAAAAAAAACAAAGCTTAAGGTAATGCAGTATTCTTCATATTTTAGAAGAAAAAAGGATCAAACAAAACGAATCAAAAATGAGAAGAATAATTCTTTCGTCTACTGCTTGAAACTTACAAAGAAAAGCAAAAAAAAAAAAGGTTTAAAAACTCTTAGTTAAATGTTTTGGGGAGGTAGATATTTGACTTAATTCTGGAAATAATACCTCCATTTTTACGATACCTATGAGGGTCTCTGTGAGTCAGAATCGACTCGATGGCAACAGGTTTGGTTTGTTTTTTTGGTTAGTCCCTGAGTATATTCATCTGCTGTGCTATTTCTGTTCCTGTGCCTTCAGGAGCTAACCATTTTATTATCAGTAGCACCTGTTTTACTCATAATCTGCGTAACTTTCAGATTCCCTCTGTTGCTGATCTTCGCATTGCCGTCACTGTCAGTGGTTTGCCTTTCCTCTTACCTTTCCTGAGTATGGCTGTTTCAGAAACTAGTTTTAGGAAGCACTCTACGCCAGGAGAAAATACCTTTGTGTCCCCCAAAAGCTGTATATAGCGTCTTTGATCTTAGGTAATGAACCAAAAAATACATTATTATATTCTTTCTTAGTTTGAAAAAGTAGGGTTCTGAAAATTTCAAGTAGAATTCACTTGTTGAACTGTAACATCTCATAGTATTCATAAATATAGTTTAAAAATTCAGACATTAAAAATAGTTTATCTCAATTAAATATGCCAGGATTTGAATGGTGGGGGTGGGAGGGGCTACTTATTCATCAAAGTTCAAGAAATAAAAAGTTAGGTTTGATTTTCTTTAAAATGTAATTTTGAATGTTTAAAGAACAGATATTCTAAATATAGAAAAATAGAACTAGTCTTTCCTTAGTATAAAGATAAAAGCAGCCTAAAAAAATAAAGATGCCTGAAAGCTGCTGGCTTTGATAATGCTATCCTGCAGTTGTGGTAATAGTTTTTCTGGCCTCAACTATTAAAACAAATTAAAACTGCTCAGCTTGAGTAACTAAAATAAGAATTTTTTTAAATTGCAATTTCAAACAACTAAAGACATTATAACAGTGACTAGATGGACAGAGAGCAAAGAAGGGAATGTTGGGTGTTCTGAGTCTTTCCTTGAGTTTTCCAATTAGAATGGAATGAAATAGCTTCCTGTTAGAAACCTTACTTTTTTCTTTGGCAAAATGAGTATTTAGGAAAAAGTTAGCTTGGCCGTCCTGGACCAGTACTTGGTTTTCCTTTCACTGTCGTGCTGCTCATGTAAGCTAAAGGTGTCAAGATACATAGTATGAAACAGTAAACTATTGTAGTTTTTAAAAGAGCTTAGCTATTTTTCAGATATTTTGAAAATGCAATTATTCTTCTTTAAATATCTTATTACTGAAAATTCTTCCTAATGTGCTACGGTTTTAATTAAAGCCTACTT
Source organism: Trichechus manatus latirostris (assembly GCF_000243295.1). Taxonomy (NCBI): domain Eukaryota; kingdom Metazoa; phylum Chordata; class Mammalia; order Sirenia; family Trichechidae; genus Trichechus; species Trichechus manatus. Next base: position 1,312,519 of record NW_004443965.1, read on the forward strand.
GGCAGGGGGGTAGGGGGGGAGAAGAGTTTATGTATAGCAAATTACAAATATGCAGAGGCCGTTTATAACGTGATTTTAGTTTTTTACTTAATATTGGTTACAGAAACAAAAATGGGCACCATTTTTTAGGGAATTAAAGATAAGGAAGGGGTTGTTAAATTTATTATAAGTTCCTTATACAGGTGGGATGGTTTGTGTTAAGTATGCATTAGTATGTCTTCATATTTTTGAACACCTTATCACTGGGTGATGTTCAGGAATAATGAGTGTTATGTTTTATGTCAGGTGTAGACAAACTTGTTCTATAAAGAGCCAGGTAGTAAATCTTTTAGGCTTTGTAGGCCACACAGTCTCTCTAACAGCTACTCAGCTCTGCGTTTGAGGTATGATGGCAGCCACAGACAGTGCGGAAGTTAATGAGTGTGGCTGTGATCCAGTAAAACTTTATTCGCAAAAACAAGTGGCAGGCTAGAACTCCTGTTCTGTAGGAACATGGTCACCACTAGATAGTTTTTAAGAGATCCAAAGGGTAGAGGACTAACAACAGTATTTCTCCAACTGTGTTCTGTGGATTACTGACATGAGAATACTGGGAGTTAACCCACTCCTAGTATATCAGAGTTTTTTGGAGCGTGAGGGGCTGGAAACCCTTTGTGGTTTTTGTGGGGTTTTTATTTTAACAGATGAGTCTTACAAACTAAAGTCTGAGAACTACTGGCTAAGATTGCTAACAGCATTCAGCAACAAATATTTGTTACACCCCACACTGGGGTTACTGAATTGAACCAAATAAACAGAAATCCTTGTCTTCATAGCACTTAGAGTCTACTAAAGGAGACAGCCAGTAAACAAAGTAAAAAATTATTTTAAAATATGCCACATACTACATGTGATAAGGGCTAGGAGTGAAAATGAAATACAAGAAAGATAGGTGGTGTTGGGAAGTTTTGGATAGGGCTGCTAGGGAAGGACTGATGTCATTTGAGTGAAGATCTGAAGGAAGTGAGGGAACAAGCCATTCAGGTAGCTAGAGGAGGAATGTTCTAGGTTGAGGTGCAAACAAGTGCAAAGGCCCTGAGTTCAAATCATGACTGACTTTTTCAAGAGACAGAAAAAAAGTCTGAGTGGCTGAAGTGGGGAGAATAATTAGATATGAAATTATAGATAATAGAAGGCCAGATCAAGTAGAACCTTGCAAGTCATTGTAAGAACTTTGAGTTTTACACTGGAGGATTTTAAGAAGGTCATTCTGGCTACTGTGTTGAGAATAGTCTGTAGGAGGGAAGAGTGAAAACAAGGAAACCAGTTTGGATGTTGTTGCTAAAGTTTGGCAAGAGTTTATTATGGCCTGGATTGAGGTGGTAGCAGCGGTGCGAAGTGGCTGGATTGTAGATGTATTTTGAAGCTAGAACCAACAGATTTGATATAAGTTGTGAGAGAGAAAAGACATGTCAAGGTCTGCATGACTTTTGGTCTGTTAACTGGAAGAATGAATTGGACAATTACTGGGGTAAGTAAAATTTCCAGAGGAGGCTGAGGGGAATATGAGAAGCTCAGTTTTAAACCTGTTAAGATCCAGATGGCTATTACTTATTCAAGAGATGTTGGGTAGGGAACAAAATGTCAGAGTGTGGAGTTTTAGGGGTGAGGCCCAGGCTAGACATGTAACTTTGGGAGTCATTAGCATATGGATAGTATTTAAAGCTATGGGCCTGGATAACATCACCAAAATAGTGAGCGTAGATAGAGACAAGAAGCTATACCAGGACGGATCTTGGGGCACTCTGATGTTAAGAAGTCAAAGAGATGAGAAGGAACCAATAAAGAGGAATGAGATAGGAAGAAAACTAGACAGCGTGGTATCCTGGAAGCCAAATGAAGAAAATGTTTCAAGGAGGAGAATGATCAACTGTGTTAGACGCTGCTACAGTTGAAGTTGTTGAGGACTAAGAATTGACAATTGGATTTAACAACAAGGTGGTCACTGGTGCCCTTGATAAAGCCAATCTCAGTGCAGTGGTGGGGATGGAAGCCTCATAAAAGGGGGTTTAGGATAAACTGGGGAGAGAGAAATTGGTAGCAATGGAGTTTTACTTTAAAGGGAAAGAGAAATGAGGCAGTAGCAGCTGGAGAGAGAAGGGGGGTGGTCAAAGAAGTTTTGCTGGGAGCAAAGTGTTGGCTATTACAAACTGCTCATCCCTGCCAAGGGACAGAGAAAACAGCTCTGCTGGCATCCGTGGGAGGGGAGAATATAGACTATTGCCAGGTATCATCCATTCTCCCGAGCAATCATAATCTTACATATAAGAAATAATTCCAGGGAATAGAACAATCAGATACCCTCAAGAAACAGTACAATAGAATTAATTACTTAGAATGACTGCAAATGTGAATGCTACCTGTTTTCTGTCATTTTTATATTTTGACATTAGTAAATATTTTTCCACTTGAATTTGCCTTATCAGTTTTATTGTGTACATGTATCTATTTAAGACACACGTGTTTCACAATGCATATTTTAAAATGGAGATGCAAAAATAACTTCAGTTAGTACAACCTATAAAGGAGCCCTGGTGGCACAGTGGTTAAGTGGTCAGCTGCTAACCAAAAGGCCGGTGGTTCAAACCCACCAGCTGCTCCATGGAAGGAAGATGTGGCAGTCTGCTTCCGTAAAGATTACAGCCTTGGAAACCCTATGGGGCAAGTACTACTCTGTCCTGTAGGGTCACTATGAGTCAGAATCAACTCGATGGCAGTGGGTTTGGTTTTGGTTTAGTACAGTCTGTGTCCTCTCATCTTGTTTATGTTTATACTCTGTAGCGTTAGTCAAATTACTAAACTCTAGTTGCAAAATTAACTTTTTAAAATTAATAATTTTTGTAAAAATCTGCTCTGTATAAAGATGGTCTTATATAGTTCTGACATGAATTGAGTAGCCTAAATATAGACTCCATGTTTGTGGGGAAGTAACTGAACAAATATGAGCATACCATTTCATTTCTAAGGAAAGTAAAAATATGTATAATCTGCCACTTGTATCAGAAGATGGTGAGCACGAGCCAGTTTCATTAACATATGTTATCTCTGCATGCAAATTTGAGAGGACTGTTCTTTAATCTGTATAAACTTTGCTAGCATATCAAGATATCAAAAGGGTAAGAACTAAGTGGCATGTTTTTTGCAATGATACATTGAGGTGAATTAAAGTACCTGTCTCCCAGCACTCTCATCCAGAGCAAGTTTACATGGCAGTGTGAAAATAAAATAGGGGAAGAATACTTTTGTATTCTTTAATGAATAGTTAAGAGTGGTTTTTAAAAATTAGTTTATTAAATTTTAGCTTCTATTTTAGTTGAGTCAGCCTGTTGTCTTATCCTAAATTATAAATCCTAAATAATATTTTCATACTCCATGTGGGAGACCTGGTTTTGATTCCCAACTAATGTACCTCATGCACAGCCACCATCTGTCTAACAGTGGAGGCTTGTGTGTTGCTATGATGCTGAACAGGTTTCAGCAGAAATTCCAGACTAAGACGGACTAGGAAAAGAGACCTGGTGACCTACTTCCAAAAATCCACCAATGGATTACAACAGTCTGATCCGCAGCCAGTCATGGGGATGGCACAAGACTGGGCATCATTTTGTTCTGTTGTGCATGGGATTGCCATGAGTCAGGGGTCCACTTGACAGCAGCTAACAACACAACAACAACTATTATTTTGTAATGTGTGTTGATCTGTCCTTGTGACATCAGTCACTAATGAGAGGCAGCACAAGGGCCAGATTCAGCTTATATAGAACTCCAGCTACTTGTCTCACAGACACACACACACACACACACACACGTATTTCTGAATATAAATTCATGTAAAATAAACTATTGATGTTTTTCTAGACTGTTATTCAAACTTTTGTAATGTATTAGACCAGCAGATAGTATAGTCTGCATTCACAATCCAGAAGTCCATTGCCATACGCCCTACAGCTGAAGACTATACGGTAATGAAGGCTTGAGAAATAGTCTTGTCTTCTTGAAAAGGCCTATAATGTGAGTGACCAGTATTGATGCTTAGACTAAATCCATATCAAAAGAAGCAATCTGCTTATAATTCTGTGCTGTATTGGGTTAGCCTTGCCAAAACAACATAAAGGAAACTGAATTTGTTATTACTTTACAGTTATTTTATGTGAGTTATTTTAATTAAGTGTTCATGATGATAGGATAGCTAAGATGTATGGGAGATAACGACATATTTATGCTTATCAGCAGAATATGCCAGCACAAGTATGTCATTTTGTGAGCTAAATTAGTTTAGTACTTGTTGGAATTAAAATGTGTTAATCAAGAGTGTCTTATCCACTGTGGTGTCAGTAATTTCTGATGGAGATGTTCGTGAAAAACAGAAAAGACTAAACAAATTAAGATATATGAATTGTAAAGTAACTTTGACAAAATTCATTTGATGTATAATTTATGCTTCATTACTTTTCTTCAGAATACTGATGAAGCGTCTCATGGAATTTTCAACATAAAAACGTGAACATTCTTACCGTATGAAAGATGGCAGAAATAAGGAATGCACAACACTGTAGTAATCTTTTGAAATAATATTCCCCACATTATTTATTATTAATAGCACATTATTTGACATTATTTATTATTAATAGCACATTATTTGAAGAAAGTTAACACATTTAAGTTAAAAAAAAAATTTACTCCTAAGGAAAATATAGAATAGCAAAATGTGGAGTAGAAATCTAAATAGAGAAAATCATGTACAATAAAGAAAATTAAATTGACTAAAAGAAAAAGGACACAGAATGAGTAAAAAGCAATATTTAGTTTTAAAAAAAAATTTGTGCTTTTGGTTAAATCTTATAGTAAATGTATTTTTATTAACTTTCCAAGATTATGAATAAACAATTAAATACTGCCTTGTTTATCATTTTCTAAAATTATGTTTGGGAGAAGTTTTTTCCTTTGAAAAATTCTAGAATAATTTTTGTCATAGTACTGTGTCTTACTGCATGTGTCTGCTTAAAAACAGCACATTGACAATATCAGAAAAAAGATTAAGTCTGTGTCTAAAGCCATGTTTGTATAGGACCAAGTGAGGTATGTATTTGATCCTTATATAATTTGATATAATTACTGAAGATAACCCATATTTTTCTAGGCTGTATTTCACTTTTTACTTTGTGTTTTTGCTTAGATGTTGACAAAAGCAAATTACCTTTTGGCAAATACCATTTTCTTACAGGTTTTTGGACTAAAGATGGTTGTGTGCTGAAGACAGTACCATATTAAGAAAGCAAACTAATGAGTTTAATATTCTTACTTAAATGCTCAGCCTTTTCTTAATGGAAATAAAAACTGTAAGTCAAAGCATACTGTTTCTGAGACCTGAGGGTTATAACTTTTTGACTATATTTCAGTCTAAAGAGATTAGTATCCCATGTATAAACATAGCACTATCTGAGACAAACAACTGAGAGATGAGCTGCTATATGGAATTATTAGCAGTTGTCATGGCTAGTCTGTACTTGAGAAAAAGATTAATAAAGTTATCGTGCTTTTTGTGCCAAATCATACGTAAATTAACTTGGCATCCTTTCACATTAAATAGTGGTTACAAAATACTGCTACTCTGTAAAACTGTCTGAGAATCCTTATTTTCAACCCTGCCACTCCAGAAACAGAAAAATCTGAAAGCAACAGGAGAGAATAAAAGGCGTTTTTACAACATCAGAGCCCTGGTGGCACAGTGGTTAAGCACTCATCTGCTAACTGAAAGTTCAGCAGTTCGACCCACCAGCTGCTCCGTGGTGGAAAGATGTGGCAGTCTTCTTCCATAAAGATTACAGCCTTGGAAACCCTATGGGGCAGTTCAACTCAGTCTATAGGGTTGCTATGAGTCAGAACTGAATCAATGGCAATGGGTTTGGTTTTTTTTATAAGGTCTCTCATATGTCGATGATAATGGATATTATAATTACATTCAGTATCATTTTGGGGTTACTCACTCTTTGTTCTTTACCTACTCTTATTCTTATCTTCCTCTGGAAGTTATAATTTAAAACAAGCAGGATTTTCCCCTCTAGACATATTTTATAAGCACTAGACAACCATTGGGGCACTGGTAGTGCAGTGGTTAAAATCTCGGCTGCTAACCAAAAGGTCAGCAGTTTGAATCCACCAGCTACTCCTTGGAAACCCTGTGGGGCAACTCTACTCTGTCCTGTAGGGTTGCTATGAGTCAGAGTCGATTGGACGGCACTGGGTTTTTTTTTTTTTTTTTTTTTTTTTTAACAACCATATAAATTATTCTAATCCTGTGATTTACTCTTCACAATATCAGCTGATGCAACCTATTTTTAATAAGACAAATAAATTGGTCAAGTTTTATACAAGAGAATCAAGCTTTATGACATCTTTTTCTGGCTTTTAGAGGTTCCCATCAACCTTGTTCTTCCACTCGGTGTACCACTGCTGAACTGTCCAAATGGTTATTGAGTAGTTGCTCTGTATATTCTACTTCTCTTAGAATGTGCTAGCTGCTGCTTTCTCTTCTTCGTGAACCTCATTGCAAATTATCACATTGTAATGAACAGTTTTATTATAATGATAGTACTCTACTAATAATACTACATACTTTTATCACCATTCCCACCCATCTTCTAGTATTACTCCCTGTTGGCCTTTGACTTAAAAAAACAAATAACTAAAGATTGCATATATTCTTTTCAAAAACTCTACCAAAAAAAGTTCTAGAAAACAGCAGTAAAGCTTTGTAAACTTATTTTATTTCAGTTGTCTCGTTTCTTTTAGAGGGGGAGTCAAGAGCATATGCTGATTACTGCTTTATATGCAAATTAACTTGCTTACCTAAAATACCACTGCCTTTTCAGCTTTTTGTGGTTGAATGGTAGCAAGGGTAAAGAATTATGCATTAAGTGAATGGTTGCACAGTTATTGGGGGACCTAGGAGGAAGTGCCAAGTCAGGCAATTTATGGTCAGTTGGTCATAAGAATGCAGTCGTGGACCTTTCTTTATCAGATAAAGGTATTACTGTAGCAGTATGTTATAAAGGTTAGAATACTAGAATTGCTGTTAAGAGATTTGGTCTTTGTTTTTCTTTTACGTAAAATTAGATTGACCTAGTAAACTGTAAGAAGTAAAACTTTCTGCTCTGAAAAGCATCATAAAGGCATGTAAACCAACACCAAACCTGTTGCCATCATAGTGACAGAGTAGAACTGCCCCATAGGGTTTCCAAGGAGCAGCTGATGGATTCAAACTGCTGACCTTTTGGTTAGCAACCAAACACTTAACCACAGCGCCACCAGGGCTCCCATAAAGGCATATTAAAGTAAAATTATATAAGTCAAAATTTATTTAAATGTACAATACAGAACTTGTAAAATTTAAAACAAGTAATTTTGTGAAGTAAAAAGTCATTTTTTAAGTGAATGGTCACTCTGAATTGTTTTGAAAGTTTGTATTTTCTTAAATTTGGTAAACATATATATCTGTCATTTAAAAAAGACATTATTTTTTAAAAATTAGAAGAAAATTTCATGGGATAATTTTGTCTTCCAAAAAGCAATAGAAGTCCAAAACGCTTTGAATTAAGTAATGCTGTATAGTTGTATGTTTTAGAACATAGTTGAGACTTAAGGTTTTTTGAGGTATAACTGTCCTAAACGTTAAACATTAATCCATTCTATGGAAGTTAGTGTTCTCTTCATCATCGATTTATTCTAAATTGTGCTCATAAAATAAAATATAGTATATAGAAAATGTTAAAGTGATTGACATTTTAAAGAAACAGACTTTTTAATGATTTTAAAATTTCTTTATTATCAATTTGTCCTTCAAGACTAAGATTTAGAGAGTTTTTAAAGCCAAGTTGGAATATTTAAAATAAGATAGAAGGTGATTTATACATTGCTACACATTTTTAAGAATTGTAAGAATTACCAGGTTTACTTTATGGACTAATCACTTTGTCATTAAGGTATTTAGTTATTCTGATAATATAGTAAATAATTTTTGTCCTTTGAGCTAGGTTCCTCTGAAGTGGGTTTCCTTCATACCAAAACACACAAGTCATCCTTTTCATAATCAGAGCATTTAAAAATGTAAATGTCCTTTTCTCTTAAATTCTTTGAAATTTTAAAAGAAATATTTTCAGTGAAAGGTAATGTTTTACCATATTTTGAGAATTCTTAAATTCTCAAAAGTCCTGGTGATTTTTTGGGAAGCTCAAATATATTTTCTAACCAATGTTTTAGACTTCCTTGAATATACTTTAGCATTCATAGCAAATGTTAATTTTTTTTTAATTAAAAAATTAAGTTTTCTTCTGGGCAGTTTCTTCAGTCTAATTTGTCTGAGGCATAAAATGTACTGAGAAAAAATAGTGGAAAAAGATGGAAAGTTGGTTGAAGTTGGGAAGCAAGCAGAGAGTTGGGGACCTCAGGCCATCAAGAAAGCAGTGCCAGGAGCAGAGTGCGTCGTTTGGACAGAGGTCCCTGCGCCGAGAAGCTCCTAGTCCGGGGGAACACTGATGAGAAGGCCGAGAGAGAGAAAGCCTTCCCCTGGAGCTGATACCCTGAATTTGGACTTTTAGCCTACTTTGACTGTGAGGAAATAAACTTTTCTTCATTGAAACCATCACTTATGGTATTTCTGTTATAGCAGCACTAGATGACTAACACACCAAGCATAATGTCCTTCTCCAGGGACTGATCCTTCCTGATAATATGTCCCAAGTATGTGAGATGTAGTCTTACCCTCCTTGCTTCTAAGGAGCATTCTGGTTGTGCTTCTTCCAAGACAGATTTGTTCATTCTTCTGACAGTCCATGGTATATTCAATATTCTTCCCCAACACCACAATTCAAAGGCGTCAGTTCTTCTATCTTCCTTATTCATCATCCAGCTTTCGCATGCATATGAGGTGATTGAAAACACCATGGCTTAGGTCAGGCGCACCTTAGTCTTCAAGGTGACATCTTTGCTCTTCAACACTTTAAAGAGGTCTTTTGCAGCAGTTTTGTCCAATGCAATGCATCTTTTGATTCCTTGACTGCTGCTTCCATGGGTGATGATTGTGAAAGACTGTTATGTAGCAGTTACAATTAACAGATTAGTTACAAACATAGAAATATAAATTAATCTTAAAAACAATGTTTAGTTAAAAAAAATACAATGAGATATATAACATTTAAGTAAGTTAAAAAGTACTTGTTTTCTTTTGTACGAGAAGACACACAAAAAGATTAATTAAACACATGAAATATTCGCTAAAGGGGAAAGAGAGTGGGAGTAAAATATGGGATTAAAATTACAAAAGACGTGGTTTTACATGGACTGATGATTATATGTGCTGTGAATTGAGGACTATGATTAACTCACCTTCTGAGATTAACTGAGTTAATCTGGGTTAAAGACAAAATAAAGAGAGAAAAGAAATTGAAAAGAAACTAGCAAATATGCTTACTCATGTATGTAACTCTCAATGATCTTTAAAACTATAATGCTAGCCCTGATTTTCGGTTTTCGCTTTGGGATAACGACTGGTTTTTATCAACAGGGAAGGGGCAAACGAGAAGTCTTTTCATTCCCTTGTGAACACTGTTTTTCTTTCTTTTATTCTGCAAATAGTCAGTAGCACAAATGATGAAAAGAAAGGAGATTGGAGTTCTCTCCTAACCTATGACAACTATTAAAAAAAAAAAAACTTTTAAATCAAGTTTATCAAGTTCTTCTGCTCCTCCTCAGAGAAGCCAGAGATAGATACAAAATCCTTGAAGGTATACTTAATCTCATTTGATCTCTTGTAAGCATATGATAGTTAGTTATACAGTGAAAGAAATATTGTAGTCACTTCATAAATGCTTAATTGTTTTGGGGAAAACGTATTAAAAAGTTTTTTTTAACAAGAGGGCATAATTCTGTTTTCTCCTAAATTATATCCTCTCAATAGATTTCATCATTTGGCTTTGAAGTATTAAATTCTAGATGATCAAAACCACCCACATGAAAATAATTTTAATATAAAAATAGTTCAAATTTTCATATTTGATACATGATATAATTCAACTTCATTGGTATAGCCAATCTAAAATTGATCATCCAAAAACAGATGTTTCATTCTACATAATATACTTAAGAACAATGGAAAGGTTTTGGTTTTTCTTCCACATTTTGCCATCAAACCCCAAAATTCATGGCATCATAAGTCACCCCTAAGTAAGGTGACCTTTTTCTTTGGCTCCAGAGAAATAACCCTTGGAGTAATTGGGGTGCCTTGGTCTGGGACTTCTAGTCCACACCTGAGGATTTGTGCTAGCAAGTGCGGCCTGGGTAGAGCAGAAAAGACACACCTAGAAGGACCATATCAACTAGGCTCAGGAGGCATGATTTAGCCTATCATGCAGGACTGGCCAGTAAAAACCCAGAACACTAAGGCTCAAGGAATTTCCGAAGGGAGGGTGGTATGTCCTCTTTGAGACATGGCAATTCTACATTGGGAACCTTCCCAGACCTCAGCCATGCATCTTTTCCTTATGCTGATCCTTATTTATATCCTTTTACTATAATAAAAGCAGTTGGCATAAGTATAATATCTTCATTAAATTCTGTGAGTCATTCCATTGAATTAATGAACCCAAGGACAGTGTCCTCTTAACTTGTAAGGTCTGACCTAGCCCCCGGTGGCCAGGGACAGAGACAGAGTGCACCATATAGGGGTTAATATCAGAAGTGATGGAGAAGTGGACAGGTGGAGACTCGATCAATGTCCCCATTTTGGGGATTGGATGCATGCTGATTGTTATGCATGAAGCCATCATAGTGTCTAGTATATGTCAGTACATGTACTAGGATTAGAGGATCCAGAGATAAATATCACATAATCCCTGCCCTCCAGGATCTCACATTCTGATAACACAAACACACATTTCATTATATTGCAGTATACTAAGTCCTCTGTGACAATGGTCTGAACAAAGTGCTAAGGGAGTAGTGCGGAAGGAGCCAACAGAGATTTTTTAAGAAGGAAGTGACATTTAAACTGGCTTTTGTGGGATTCATAGAAATTTACTAGGCAGAGAGAAGAGAGTATAAAGTAATCTCAAGAAGTGGAGGATATTTTGTTATGGATGAATCATAGTTTTTAAGTAATAACAGTTAAATGCTCAGCTGCTAACCAAAAGGTGACAGTTTGAACCCACCCAGGCACTTCGCAGAAGAAAGACCTAATGATCTGCTTCCATAGAGATTACAGCCAAGAAAACCCTATGGGGTAGTTCTCTTCTGTCATATGAGGTCCCTGTGAGTCAAAATCAACTCTATGGCACCTAACAACAACAGAAACATTGTTAGAAAATATTAACAATATTAACATTTGAGCAATGTACCATTTAAGATGCACAGTTTTATCATACATATCTTAAAGGAAGATAGTGCTTAAAATTGTTCGTATCACCTGGAATTTCAGTCCTAGTAAATTATTTATAAAACAGTTCCATTGAGGGATCTAGGATTTTCAGAAGGACAGAACTGTACTGAGCAATCTACTTTCAGCTAATGTGAGGGAAGACAAAGAGCTGGTTCTTTCTAATTCTTAGGGAATTGAGATAAAGCCTAGGGCTTATAAAAGATCACACAAGAAGACAGAAGCTACTACCTTCCACTAGCAGAAGGGACAAGGAATAAAGGAAAATCTCTCTTTTAGGAAAGCAGAAGTTTAAAATTCCACGAATAATTCTTGATACAATGGACAATAATCCCTTAAAATTTAATGACTTTCATTCTGAAATAAATTATGATTCTAAAAGATACCATCTTTTCTTGAAAAGACTACTTGAGGGAAATGAGCTGAACACTTGGTTTGTATTTCAATTAGAGTCCTTTTTTTTTTAAGTCACCAACTATTTATTGATTTTTTGGTTTTGTATATGTTTTTATTCCTTCCACTTTGGTTTGTCCCATTTTTCTAGGCAGATAACTGAAACATGTAGAAATGAGAATTTATACCTCTAAATGTGGTTTTCATATGCCAGGGTACTAACTATGCTATCCAGTTTATCTTACATCATAAAGCAAAGAATTTTACCCTGTGGGTTTTGCCTAATTTTGGAATTTTTTTTAAAAAGCATAACCTTGATTTTTTCAGTTATTCTTAGCTACTACTTGTTCTATCAAGTAGGTGTGCTGCAATATGACTTCTGAGGGTAGGCACAAGATTGAAATATTTTCTCTGTATTTCATTAATCCTTGCCATTTGGTGAAGAGAACATTCTGTTTGTTCCAGATTTGTGGACTGATGTAGAAAACAATTTTTCTGGATAATTGTTTCTTTTATTATTTACAAGACTAGGAAACTTGAAAAATCCTCAGCAGAGGGCAGGGATCTTTATCTGCTTTGTTCACTGATATATCCAGCCATCTAGAACAGTACCTTTGCAACTGTATAACAAATATTTGTTGATTGAATAAATTTCTAGCATACCTTCTAATCAGTAAGTATAGCTTTTTTATTTTCCTGATTCACCTATTTCTTCTTTAACTAGATTATCCTTTTTCTTTAAAAGCATAGGAGTAATTTTCTTCAGCTCCTTGATGAAGATGGTTTGTGCCTTAGGACCAAAACGCATCTTTAGAACATGTACATGTATCCCTCTCCCCAGTCAACACAAACACTTCAAATATTTATGTTGTTGTTAGGTGCCTTTGAGTTGGTTCTGACTCATAGCAACCCTATGCACAACAGAACAAAACACTGCCCAGTCCTGGCCATCCTCACAGTCTTTGCTTTGCTTGAGCCCATTGTTGCTGCCACTGTGTCAGTCCGTCTCATTGGAGAGTCTTCCTCTTTTTCGCTGACCCTCTGCTTTACCAAGCATGATGTCCTTCTCCAGGGACTGATCCCTCCTAATAACATGTCCAAAGTACGTGAGACGTAGTCTCACCATCCTTGCTTCTAAGGAGCATTCTGGTTGTACTTCTTCCAAGACAGATTTGTTTGTTCTTTTAGCAGTCCATGGTATATTCAGTATTCTTCGCAAACATCACAGTTGAAAGGTGTCAGTTCTTCTTCTGTCTTCCTTATTCATTGTCCAGCTTTCGCATGCATATGAGGCAATTGAGAACACCATGGCTTGGGTCAGGCGCACCTTAGTCTTCAAGGTGACATCTTTGCTTTTCAAAACTTTAAAGAGGTCTTTTGCAGCAGATTTGCCGATTGCAATGCTCTTTTGATTTCTTGATTGCTGCTTCCATGTGTGTTGATTGTGGATCCAAATAAAATGAAATCCTTGATAACTTCAATCTTTTCTCCATTTATCATGAAGTTGCTTATTGGTCCAGTTGTGAGGATTTTTGTTTTCTTTATGTAGTGTAATCCATACTGCAGGCTTTGGTCTTTAATCTTCATCAGTAAGTGGTTCAAGTCCTCTTAATTTTCAGCAAGCAAGGTTGTGTCATCAGCATAACACAGATTGTTAATGAGTCTTCCTCCAATCCTGATACAGCATTCTTCTTCATAGAATCCAGCTCTTCTGAGTATTTGCTCAGAGTACAGACTGAATAAGTATGGTGAAAGGATACAACCCTGACGCACGCCTTTCCTGACTTTAAACCACGCAGTATCCCCTTGTTCTGTTCGAACAGATGCCTCTTGATCTATGTACAGGTTCCTCATGAGCACAATTAAGTGTTCTGGAATTCCCATTCTTCACAGTGTTATCCATAATTATGATCTACACAGTCCAGTGCCTTTGCATAATCAATAAAACACAGGTAAACATCTTTCTGGTGTTCTCTGCTTCCAGCTAGGATCCGTCTGACATCAGCATGATATTCCTGGTTCTACGTCGTCTTCTGATTCCAGCTTGAATTTCTGGCAGTTCCCTGCCGATATACTGCTGCAGCTGCTTTTGAATGATCTTTGGCAAAATTTTACTTACATGTGATATTAATGATATTGTTCGATGATTTCCACATTCGGTTGGATCAGGTTTCTTTGGAATAGGCATAAATATGGATCTCTTCCAGTCAGTTGGCCAGGTGGCTGTCTTCCAAATTTCTTGACATAGATGAGTGAGCACTTGTAGCAGTGCATCCATTTGTTGAAAACACCTCAGATGACATTCTGTCAATTCCTGGAGCCCTGTTTTTTGCCAATGCCTTCAGTGCAGCTTGGACTTCTTCCTTCATTATCATCGATTCCTGATCATATGCTACCGCCTGAAACAGTTGAACGTCAACCAATTCTTTTTGGTATAGTGACTCTCTGTATTCCTGCTTTGATGATTCCTACGTCGTTTAATATTTTCCCTGTAGAATCCTTCATTATTGCAACTCAAGGCTTGAATTTTTTCTTCAGTTCTTTCAGGTTGAGAAATGCTGAGCAGGTTCTTCCCTTTTGGTTTTTTATTTCCAGCTCTTTGCACATGTTATTATAGTATTTTACTTTGTCTTCTCGAGCTGCCCTTTGAAATCTGTTCAGCTTTTTGACTTCATCGTTTCTTCCTTCTGCGTTAGCTATTTGACATTCAAGGGGAAGTTTCAGAGTCTTTTCTGACATCCATTTTGGTCTGTTCTTTCTTTCCTGTCTTTTTAATGACCTCTTGCTTTCTTCACGTGTCATGTCCTTGATGTCATTCCATAACTTGTCTGGTTTTCGGTCATTAGTGTTCAACACATCAAATCTATTCTCAAGATGGTCTCTAAATTCAGGTGGGATATACTCAAGGTCGTACTTTGGCTCTCATGGACTTGTTCTAATTTGCTTTAGTTTCAACTTGAACTTTCATATGAACAATTGATGATCTGTTCCACAGTCGGCCCCCGGCCTTGTTCTGACTGATGATATTGAGCTTTTCCATTGTCTCTTTCCACAGATGTAGTCGATTTGATTCGTGTGTATTCCATCTGGCAAGGTTCATGTGTATAGTCACCATTTATGTTGTTGAAAAAAGGTATTTGAAATGAAGCCATTGGTCTTGCAAAATTCTATCATGCCATTTCCAGCATTGCTTCTATCACCAAGGGCCATATTTTCCAACTACCAATCCTTCTTCTCTGTTTCCAACTTTTGCATTCCAATCACCAGTAATTATCAATGCATCCTGATTGCATGTTCGATCAATTTCAGACTGCAGAAGTTGGTAAAAATCTTCAGTTTCTTCATCTTTAGCCTTAGTGGTTGGTGCGAAAATTTGAGTAACAGTCCTATTAACTAGTCTTCCTTGTAGGCGTATGGATATCATCCTATCACTGACAGCTTGTATTTCAGGGTAGATACTGAAATGTTCTTTTTGATGATGAATGGAATGCCATTCCTCTTCAATTTGTCATTTCTGGCATAGTAGACAATATGGTTGTCCAGTTCAAAATGGCCAACACCAGTCCATTTCAGCTCACTAGTGCCTAGGATATTGATGTTTATGCTTTCCATTTCATTTTTGACAATTTACAATTTTCCTAAATTCATACTTCATACATTCCAGGTTCTGATTGTTAATGGATGTTTGGATGTTTGCAACTGTTTCTTCTCATTTTGAGTCATGCCACATCAGCAAATCAAGGTCCCAAAAAGCCTGACTCCATCCATGTCACTAAGGTTGACTCTACTTTGAGGAGGTAGCTCTTCCCCAGTCGTATCCTGAATGCCTTCCAACCTGGAGGGCTCATCTTCTGGCACTATATCAGACAATTTTCTGCAGCTATTCATAAGGTTTTCATTGACTAATTCTTTTCAGAAGCAGATCACCAGGTTCTTCTTCCTAGTCTGTCTTAGTCTGGAAGCTTAGGTGAAATCTGTCGGCCATGGGTGACCCTGCTGGTATTTGAATACCAGTGGCATAGCTTCCAGCATCACAGCAACATGCAAGCCTCCACAGTACAACAAACTGACAGATGTGTGGGGGTCAAATATTTATAGTGATATACTATATGCTAAACTTTATACTTAAAGGCAATTCTGAAAATAATTAACACAGTATTATGAGTTTTATTTTTTAATTTTATATGGGACTTTAGATATCGTCTGGTGCAACTCATTCATTTTAAGGTTGAGAACACTAAAGCCTTGAAACAGTATTAGCTCAAGGCCACTCTGCTAATTAGTGGTGGTTGCAAAAACTAAAAACCAGGCCGCCAGCTCTTGGTCAAATCTTCTTTCCATACACATTATAAATAACTTTTGACTGGGAAGGCTTTTTCCAGTTGAAATATTGAGTCACCATCATGACTTCTTCAGGCAAATATTTTGATGCCCAAACTATTAAAAAAAAATTGTCCTAAATACCGTATTTTTATGCAAATAATGTGTGCCTTCTAAGTTTGTTTGCCAGTTGCACCCTCCCTCCTGGAGATAGTTTCATAAGCTTACTATGCAAAATACCTCCTGGGGGGAGGACAAAGTTGGCAAACAAATATAGAAGATACACATTATTTGCAGAAAAATACAGTATAAAGAGTAAGCACACTTTCATAGCCAAGGACCCTTTTGAAGAATCTGTACCTTCCAGGTTACTAATGCAGGGAGTAGAGATCTGCCCGTCAGTAGATATAATTTATATTATCCATAGGTAATCTCTTGGACAGATTATTACTTTTACCATAAAAGAATTTCAATTTGTTTTACCGTCTTAAATTATATTTAAAAGCAAATTTAGAATCTGAATAGTCAAGTAGAGAATATTCTCATTTGCTAACATACATACTCTTGGGTTTTCTTATTTGTGGGTTCAAGCTAATGAAGTAGGCAATTATCTAAAAATTTCAAAGTAGAGATCGATCAGTGAATATGAAGAACTTATGTTATAGCAGCACTAATTTTTTTTATTGAAAATGCTTTTTACCATAGCAATCTGCATATTTAGATAAAAGTAGTAGATTTTTATCTAAATTGGAGTTTATCTAGATTAGAGTTTCTAAGTGATTTTTTTTCTCTTTCTTTTTTTTTTTTTGCCAAAAAAACCCATGGATTTGTACTTCTTGGAGGAAGGCATAGAAGAGGACATAAATTTGCTAAAATGAGAATCTCTGTTGCTCTTTCCCAGTCTTACTCTGTAGGGACCTGTAGGTTCACAGCCACCACATTCAGTGCCCCTACCTCATAGCAGTCACTTGATGGGACCCCTTACAATTAGTTAGGGGTGTACAGACAGTCCCATTAAAATACATTAATTTACAGTACCATAGATTAGAGCAAACTTTTTCTCTTTTTAAATATTCCATTAAATTAACACTAGTATTTTTACTTTCAGTAGAACATGCAAATATGTAGTGTTCTCTTTTAAATAAGGCACTTCTCAATGCTTTTCTCAGTGTTTGTTATTTAGTAGTATTTTAACGTAGTTTCTATCTCTCCCTAGTATTCCATTTCAAAGTGATTTTATTATGAAGAGGAATGATTAGTAACCTATTTTTATTTCTCTACATTTCAAAAACTAAACTGATGTTACATTTTGGATAAGGAAATGTATCATAAAACATCACTTTGTGAGAAAAAGACAACCATTCCAAAACAAATGACACAGTATTTAATTATTAATTTTAAATGAGTTCATATTTTAAAAGACAGTTTCACAAATATAATTAGGTGATTTTAAAAGGAAAAGGAAAATAGAAGGAGTGTGAATATTGGAATAAGCTTCTAGTTGGCAGTTAATTAACCCAATTTAGAGTTTCAGAAATGATAACCAAAAAGAGGCAATTTTGATCAAATATGTGAAAACTACAGGTTTTTAAATCAACTTTGTTAAAATTGGAAAATCCACTTATGTTTTATCAGCTGGAGGTGACAATATTATCAGAATAATCTACTGTTTCTGTCCATATAAAATGGACTCCTGGGAGCACATTAACATGTAAAAACACAGTGCGCAAAAAGCCAAATTGTTTGCTTAACTCTAAAGTTCCTCTTGCTGGTTTGTCAGACCCTTAAACAGATAATATAGAAAAATTCTATCGGCGTAAATTTGTTAGGATTTTATTTTTCCAATGCTGCTTTTAAAACAGCCCTGGAAAGCATGTGTAACCATGAACTACAGCCTTAATTTGTTAAAAAAAAAAATTGGGAAAAATATATTATAAATGTAGAATTTAATTTTGTAAGAGCTCTATAGATTTAGCTTGATCAGGCCTTTATTCATGTGCTATATGTTAAATTGACTGTTAATTTATATTCATCTGTTATTAATATTTTACTTAATAATATTCAACCCTTTAGAGTTGCTGTTTGCTTATGAGCAAGGAATAAATCTTACATTTCAGTAAATCATGTATTCAGATATAATTAAACAAAATTATATCCTGGTGATTTGCTATTGGTTCTAGAAGAAAATAGTAAAAAATCAAATTTTTAATAATTTTGGATTTTTACTGTTTGAATAATAGTAAACACTTTAAATGTTTGATTAAACTTCTAAGTTTGGTACCCAAGTCAGAGTAATCGAAAATATTCTCCGCCTACCCAACATTCAACAATCACTGAAATGATCCTTTTAGGACACTTTTCAGGCAGTTTCTGGACTGACTGTTTCAACACATCTCAGGAGCCACTGACTCATCTAACAATATAAACTGAGTTGAGTTTTAGCATAAGACCATTTTATCTTCTATTACAAGAATATACTTCATAATCTACTAGGCTCATAAAATGCAAAGAAATTTCAACTTTAAAATCTATAATAAATTTTGAATTATAACAAATCTGTAATGGAGGAAAGCCAAAGCTTTTCTCACCACAAATGACCCATGGAAGATAAATGTCTTTACCATTTTAAACAGAGCTACAAAAGAAAAGGTGAAGAAATTTGGCAACTTTGAGACTATTAAGGAAATAAGATAACCAAACTGGGCAATTCTGTCAAAAGCATGTCCTCAGAAACTAATTTGTATGATATAACCAGTAAGCCTCCTCCTGAAGTCTTTCCTGAGATTGAATTACCTAAATTTCATAATCTTATTTTTTGCCAATTAGATATCCTTATCCTAATAATAATACATAATTAGAAAATATTTTGCTATAGTTATCGTACCATCGCTGATGTTTTTACATTTTCTTTGGAACATATTCCAGATATTCTTTAAAATATAAGATGATAATCATTCTTAAAATCATTTATTCTACCCAAAGCAGCCACATAAAGAAGTAAATTGATTTGTGTTTTGTATAGTTCTAAAATTTTTTTTAAGTAGTTAATGTATTTTCAATTTTGTATTTTACATTGTGCTTTCTGTTTTGTTTTGTTTTTATTTGTTTGTTTATGCCAATAGCCTTTTATGTCACCTCGGTACCCTGGAGGTCCAAGGCCCCCACTGAGGATACCTAACCAGGTAAGATTTATGTCCAATTTTAAGTTTGATTAAGAATCAATAAAGAGCTTGGAAATGTCACAAACATTTCTTATCCAATAAAATTTTTAAAGTATCCTTTGTCTATTCTATGCAATGCTACTTTCATTACATATAATCTACTTCAGGAGTCAGCAAACTACAGCCCATAGGCTGGCTGAGTGTTCTTATAAATAAAGTTGTATTGGAATACAGCCACACTCATTGTATTGTCTGTGGCTACTTTTGCACTACAGTGGCAGAGTGATGACAGAGACCATATGTGGTCTGCAAGCCTAAAAAATTTACTATCTGGGTCTTCCTGGTGTTTAAATATCTCATCCATAGCCTTGTATATTACATAGATGTGAGGTTCCTGAAATCTGAAATAGTGAAATAAGAGATTCTTAAAAAGTTAGCTGATCAATGGATTCTGCCTTATACTTTTAACCTAATTTAAAAAATATATATATGTGATTTTGGTAAATGGTGATTATCTTCTTGTTTAAAGGATGGTATCTTAGGCTGGGTTCTCTGCGTTCTCTAGAGGAGCAAAACCAGTAAAGCATGTAAATATATATAGAGAGATTTATATCAAACAAACAGTTCACACAATTGTAGAGGCTGGAACATCCCAAGTCCATGAATTAGGGTAGAGGCTTCTCCAGATTCACATAGCCGCGGGGGCTGGTGATCCCAAGATTAGCAGTTCAGAAAGCAAGACTCTGCTCACAGGCTGTGAAGATCAGCAAATCCCAGGATCAGCAGATAAGCTGATAGCTCAAGTCCCAAGAACCGAAGGTCAGACAAACGGGAGGCAGCCTAAGGATTCAGAGTGAGCGAAAAGCCAGAACATCTGCTTATGTTCGTATGCAGGCCACGCCCCCAAGGAAATTCTCTTTCAACTGATTGGCTACTCACAGCAGATTCAGTCATGGGAGAGATCACATATAAACACTGAGAATCATGGCCCAGCCAAGTTGACACACAATCTTAACCATCACAGATGACAATGAAAATTTTTATGAACATATTTTGGTATATTTTCATATTAGTTTCAATATCATGGCTATAACATTCATATCAAATAGTTTAAATAATGGCATACCAGGCATATAATTAGCCACTTCTAGAAGGGTTGGATCTATTAATGAATAAATTGTTGACCTAACAATAATCGTCCACCTTTGTTTTTTTAAGCTACAAGAGTCTGAGATTTCATAAACTTTTGTTCTTAGTCTTTATCAATATGTTTTTATTATGCTAAAAAGAATAAAATACAATTTTTACTTTCAAGGATTTTACAGTTTAATGTGGGGATGCAGTAAACATGATGTATGTGATGCAAGAAATTAAATGCTGGCTTGTATGGAATATTTACATCTAGACAATTGTCTTGTTACTTTCTCTAATTCTGTTATTTGTATACCTCAGCTTTATCCCAGATCTGATGTAAGCCCTGCCATCACAACTATTTTTCTTTCTCATTTTTATTCTCTTTCAATTTCCATTTCATTTCTGACCAAAAATGAAGCAAGAAAATTGTACTTCCTGAGACACTTAATAGCAATAGAATTCTGCTTCCCCTCTCCTCTTACTGGAAATGCAGAGTCCTTGAATTTGTCCCAATTAAAGCAATATTCTCTGCTTCTAGTGCGCAGCGAGGAGTGCCAGTACCCAGATTCACCCCCAAGGGAGAACTTTAAGTGGGAGATAGTGCTGGATCATCTCATGGTTTCAGTGCTTGCCAGTCTTCAGGTAGCAGCTGGGGCACTTTTCTCCAGACTGAATCTACATTCAGTGCATGGGGCCAGGGGAAAATGGCATGAAATAGGAAAGGGAAGCGCACAGATGCCAAGTGTTCCAACATATGGGAATTTTATTTTCTCTGTGGGTGAACCTGTATATATTGACAGTCACATCTACTTATATACAGTGAAGCCTGTGAGAGCCAGAACTCAGTGGGACTGCCTTGTTTTTCCAGGTCTCAAAAGTTTTCCACCTTTGACAGGGCGGAGTCTTACCACTTTTGTAACACTCTCTGTTAGTGGAAAATATTTTTGTTTTCCTTCTCTGACATGTTTCTGCCTCACACAGGTTCTAGCTTTCATAGGTTTGACTGTAGGTGCCTGAGTCTTTTAAATTTCTTTTTAAAGAGCAGAAATTTACATCTTTCATTGGAGTCTTCATGATGTTTAAATATCTCATGCATAGTCTTGTATATTACATAGGTGTGAGGTTCCTGAAAATCTGAAATAGGGAAATGTGAGATTCTTAGGAAGTTTTTTGACTCTATGTATTACAAATCACTGATGAAAAATGTGATAGAATTATTGGAATTGTGACATTGTTGGAATGCCTGCTGTGTGTTCGGTGCTCTGCTAGGTTTCATATACACAGAGTAATAAAATGTAAGACTTACTTTCAGGAAAGAGGAGTAGGTTAGTTGTGGGGGTGTGAAATTGTAAAAGTAGATTGTTTGAATTTTGTTAAGAATAAGTGTATAATGCCTTTGGATTTTTTAAAAGAGACGATTAAAGAGTTAAAACAATAAAGATTGTTTTCCTCAAGAATTTTAAACAGTCTTTACCTAAATATATTTTAAAACAAGTGTACTCTTCTGTCAGTGGCTCTTTTTTGTTTTGTATTTCTCCATACATAGTTTAAAAATAAAAATAAAAAACCCATTGTCATGGAGTTGATTCCGACTCATAGCAACCCTGTAGGGCAGAGTAGAACTGCCCCATAGGATTTCCAAAGAGCGAGCTCTTAACCACTGTGCCACCAGGACTCCCCATATATAGTTACACTCCATCAGTTCAGACTCTTTCATTCAAGGTAAAAATATTCTACATTTACACTATTTTTAAAGAGAATTTACTGAGCAAATGAATTGTGCTAATATTGTAAACAATATTGTATGAAGAATGTTTAACCTATTTAGGAGCATAACCTTTTCAAACAATCAACGTTGTTCTTCAGTTTCATTATCTAGTCATTGGAGTAGAATTGACAAAACTTTTTGGTGATTAATTGGAATCGTATGTGAAAACACAAATATTTATAAATATTTTATGTTTCAGTTTTCATTTAAATTGATTATAAATTAATGAAACTTTGTTTTATTGATAGGGTCTATCTAAGAAAATAAAAAGTGAAATATTTACCTCTTCAGTGATGTTGACTGGTCATTTTAAGTATGTGAAAGACATCACTTTAATAAACAGATCCTTCAGGATTTATGATTAATAATAATTAGACTATTGATTCTAATTTAAGTTTTCCTGAGGTGGTTTTCATGGTTCTAGACTAAATCCATGATGGTTTAAACTGTTTGTATATTTATATGCCTGGATGTTTGGAATATGATATAATATCACTATGCTGAAAAGACTATAGGAAAGAATAATAGTTTCCAAAGTTATGAAAGGAAAGTAAAATTTAAAAATCTGGAAAAATAGGCAGTGTAGCAAAGAATAAACTTATATAAGGAAACATATATTAAACATAGAAATGAAGTTCACAAAATATGTTCGACTCTACAGTTTTACAGTGAAATTTGTTCAGATGCCAGAATAGTGATGTAGCAGCCATAACCTAGAGTATCCTTTGCATGGATAAAATGTATAGTCAGGAAAATTCACAGAATTTATTCAATACTAAGGAAATTGAGGCAGCCAGAAATACAGACTATTTAGGAGATAAATGATACCAAGAATAATTAAAATA
>NW_004443965.1:1352989-1358447 GCF_000243295.1 Trichechus manatus latirostris
TTGATAAATGCTGAGCATGTTGTTCCCCTTTGTTTTTCTATCTCCAGCTTTTTGCACATGTCATCATAATACTTTACTTTGTCTTCTTTAGCCACCCTTTGAAATCTTCTGCTCAGTTCTTTGACTTCATAATTTCTTCCTTTTGCTATAGCTACTTGACATTCAAGAGCAAGTTTCAGAGTCTCTTCTGACATCCATTTTGCTCCTTCTTTCCTGTCTTTTTAACGACTTCTTGCTGTCTTCATGTATGATGTCCTTGATGTCATTCCACTACTCGTCTGGTGTTCCATCATTAGCGTTCAGTGTATCAAATCTATTCTTAAGATGTTCTCTAAATTCAGGTGGTCTGTACTAAAGGTCATGCTTTGGCTCTCATGGACTTGTTCTAATTGTCTTTAGTTTCAACTTGAACTTTCATATGAGCAGTTGATGGTTTGTTCCATAGTTGGCCCCTGGCCTTGTTCTGACTGATGATATTGAGCTTTTCTATTATCTCTTTCCACAGATGTAGTCGATTTGATTCTTTTGTATTCCGTCTGGCAAGGTCCACGTGTATAATCAGAGGTTAGCCTGTCATAAAACTGGTTAACAAGAATGAATTAATTTCTTTTCTTTTTTCCTTTCCAAGTACAGCATTATAAGGTTTTCTCCTTTTAGAGGATGTATGAGTATGTTGTTTAGAAATGAAAACAGTATTATTATTGTTGTTTTTATTTGTCATATGGAGCCCTGGTGGTGCAATGGTTAAGAGCTTGGCTGCTAATCAAAAGATTGGCGGTTTGAATCCACCAGCTGCTCCTTGGAAACCCTATAGGGCAGTTCTTCTCTGTCCTATAGGATTGCTATGAGTTGGTACTGATTCAAAGGTAACAGATTTTGTTTTGGGTTTATATTTGTCATATTGTAAATTCATTTTGGATGCTACACTTGAGTAACTTTTTGATCATGTTGCCTTATGCTGAAATAGTTACTTTAGATTTTTTATAGCTTGTTTTATTCATTATTTAGCATTTATCCATTAATATTTATTTTCTTCAGTTGTTTAAAAGTAACATAGTGGTCTCATTCTTCCAAATCTTTCATTCTAATATTTTCAGAACCAGTGAATTCAAATTTATACATTAGATTGAACCATGTGAAATAAATTAAAGATGACATTTTTGACCTTCAAAAACAGCAATTTCATATGGTTCAATCAAATAGATAGCAAATGCTTGTGCCTAATTAAAACGGTTTTTTAGATTGAACTAAATGGTTCCCTGGCAATTTTAGAAACTTATTTCATGTATCTGTTTTTTTAATTAATGTTTTATTGTGCCCTCCCCGCAAGGAGTCAGAGAATTAAGTATGTAACATCCAGATAATGTGACTTAGGCCTAGAGTTTCTAACCAACATGCAGTAATATCAACTGTATTGAAACATGAGGCTTATATAACCAAATTTTTTAGAGATGCCGTATGACATGAGGAAAACAAAACAAAAAACACTATGTGTATGTATGGTAACTTTTTAAAATCACAATATACAAAATATAAAGGGGTAAGGGAAATCATATATACATAACCTGTATGTGGGGCCCTTGTGGTGTAGTCGTTAAGAGCTGAAGCTGCTAACCAAAAGGTTGGCAGTTGGAATCCACCATCCACTCCTTGGAAACCCGATGGGACAGTTCTGCTCTGTCCTACAGGATTGCTATGAGTCGGAATCAACTAGACAGCAACGGGTTTGTTTTTTTTTTTTTTTTAACATGTATTCAAATAAAAACGGGAATCATATTTATATGAATGATACCATAGGGAAAAAGTCAGGTGAAATCATTTGAAATGGGAGGATTCTTATGAGATTTATTTCATAATATCTGGTTTATAAAACATATTCATTATAATCTGTGAGATTTGTGATAAAGGTTAGCTGTGTTTCTTGAAAGATAATGCCAAAACAACTCTGATAATAGATATTTAATCATACAGATTCTACCCAAGAGCAAAATCCATCTGCCTTATTGTAGTTGAATTGTAGAAACAATTTCTGGAATGTTGTTTCTAGCTTTATGCACAAATAAATACACATCTCTTTTTTATCATAGATACTACTTCTATCATTTTCTGAGTTTAAGATTAATGAAGTGAAGGGGGACAGTAGTCATCTATATGAACAATTACTAGAACAAAGAAATATATGTAATCTGTTATATTCTTGGATAATGCTTATTTAGGCCAAGTGCACATCTAGAACATAGTAAACATGTAATTAATATTTATTACACGGATAAACAAAAGTTTGCTCCCAAATCCTGGCATATTTTTCCCACCCTTAATCTATTTAAGATCTAAGTACAATGATAGGATGTGATTTTAATATTGATATCATTATCCTTTCAATAGAAAAGCAAAATGTTCTTTTTAATCAAGGAAAACATCTTCTCTAATATTCTACTTGCTTTTGTAATAAGACGTAATTAGCTAGACTGTGTTCTTATATTCAGTGAGTGCTACATGAGTAACAAAAAAATTCACCAAAGTTACTCAACTAGTTTCAGTTTTCCTAGAAATCTGAAGAATAAATAATATATACAAGTAGGAACATATAATGATTTCCAAATCAGATCCTTGGGATGAGGAGAAATAGTGAGATGGAAATACATGATGAGCACTCATGTGAAGAGAGAGTAGACTGATTTTGTATTTTCAAATCTAAGTTGGGAGGTAGAGTTCAGCTCAGTATAAGGATGAACTTTGTAGGAATTAAACTGCCCAATCATGGAAAAAACTTTTTATAAACTTGCCAAGCAGATTCTGAACAGCTATTTTGTCAGGAACATTGCATTGAGAGAGAGATTAGACCAGATGGAATTGTATAGTTACTATCAGCTTTAAAATTCAGTAATTCTAAATTAATTCTCCCATTCTGTGTTTGTTGTTACCACTTGGAAAGCCAGTTGTTACTCTTTCTTATCTTTCTGTTTTCTTTTTGCTGTAGTTCATTCACAAATTGAAAATATTTTGTAAATCTATCAACTTATATAAGGAACCCTGGTGGCACAGTGGTTAAAGTGCTCGGCCATAACTGAAAAGTCAGCAACTCAAACACACTAGCCGCTCCACAGGAGACAGATGTGGCAGTCTGCTTCCGTAAAGATTGGAAACCCTATGGGGCAGTTCTGCTCTGTCCTACAGGATCACTATGAGCTGGAATTGACTTGATGGCAATGGATTTTATCAAGTTATATATTGAAAATTTCTTACTCATGTCTTGTGAAAATTCAGTTTAATTAATCCATCAAGCCTACTGTGTGCCAGATACCATATTTGAGCACTAGGTATATATACCCATAGATGAGTAAACAGAGTCCTGCCTTCAAAGTGTTCATGGTTTAGCTGGAGATGCAGACACGTAAGAAAAAAAAACTATTAAATAGTAGAATGAAGTCGTGAATAGAAGTATGCATACTCTGTAATGAAATCATTAAATGAGCACGCAGGTTATTCTGTTAGTGTTGGAGGCTCATAGAAAGCTAATGAGATGAGGATTCATGTAAACTGATTATTTATGGTAATAAGAAATCACAGCTACCATTTTTGAGCATCAAGTACCATGCTTTTAATGCACCAAGCACTGTGATAGGTGCTTTATATGATTTCATTTTATCCTCCAACACTATTATAAGGGAGATGATATTATCACTTTACAGATAATGAAGTTAAAGTGGAGAGAATCATGACCCAAGATCACACATCTAGAAGGAGGGGCAGAGGAAACAGGACAATGACAACAGAGATTCAAACCAGTGTTTCTCTATGCCCAGGGCTATAAGGAAAATTGATGATTTCTGTGATAATAAAAAACACAGATCCTCTAAGACCAACAGTGAAGGGAGATTTTCCTTATAAACCATTTCTGTTATACTTTACCATTCAGATTTTTTTCCCAGTGACTTTAACTTTCTTCTCAGAGACCCCTTGCTAATACTCCTCCTGCCACCATCATGCTTGATCCAGAGGTTAAAGGAAATAGCTAGCCCTTTAACTGATGGCTGAAGTGTGCCTAGAGATCACTTTGGTATCCCATAAAACACAAAAATTGGGATGTTTAAATAAGATTTCTTTAAAGTAAAAGTAAATAAACAATGAAAATTATATGCAACTAGATAATTCAATTTAGTAACTGTGGCTCACTCTCTTAACAGACCTTATCTCATTGAATGTTTCCTTGTGTCTTAGACTTACTACTCCAAAGGCCAAGGCGAATGAGTCAAAAATAAGTTTACAGGTGTATTGAGTGTTTCCGAACACAAGAAATCCAGTAGGCTGGAGGGTGTGGTTCAGAGTAGAGGAAGAAGGTGAGAATTGTAGGACATGAAGGCAGGAAAGATAGTCTGGGATTGAGCTGTGAGTAAATTCATAAAGTCATGTTGAGGAGTTTAGACCGTATTTAATAGCGACTTTACTTAATAGGCAGTTTGGGCCATGATGGCTTTCAAATAGCATAAATAGCACTGAGCTTTAAGAAGATTGCTATGGAGGCAGTATGGAGAATATATTGAAAGGGGAAGAGACTAGACTCAGCGAGACAAATTAAGACACTGCAGTAATCTCAGTAAATGACCAAGATTAGTGATAGGAAGGAGAGCACTATTTCAAGAGATATTTCACATGTAGAATCAATAGACTTTGTTGATGGACTAGATATGGGAACCGAAGGAAAATGAGGAGACATCAAGGATCTCCAAGAAGTTCTTTGCCTAAACTGTTGGGTAGAAGTTGATATCATCAACTAACTGAAGAAGGCAGCATGAAGAACACTCCTGAGAAGATAATATTGAGGTTACTTTTAGATATGATGAGTGTAGGGTGGTATCTAGATGGAAATGACCCATATGAAGTTCAACCTATGAGTTACCTATAGGAGCTTAGGAGAGATATCATAAAAACAGATAAAAGATTTGGGATTCTGAATATATAGATAGTTGTTGAACACATGGTAGCAATAAGATTACCCATAAAAGATTTTTTATTGAAAAAGAAAGCTGTTGATGTCTG
Organism: Trichechus manatus latirostris; assembly: GCF_000243295.1. NCBI lineage: Eukaryota > Metazoa > Chordata > Mammalia > Sirenia > Trichechidae > Trichechus > Trichechus manatus. The sequence goes on from NW_004443965.1 coordinate 1,358,030, forward strand.
GGGTCTTAAAAGCCTGTGAGCGGCCATCTAAGATACTCCACTGGTCTCACCCCTTCAGGAGCAAGGGAGAGTGAAGAAAACTAAAGACACAAGGGAAAGATTAGTCCAAAGGACTAATGGGCCACAACTACCACGGCCTCCACCAGACTGAGTCCAGTACAATTAGATGGTGCCCGGCTACCACCACTGACTGCTCTGACAGGGATCACAATAGAGGGTTCCGAACAGAGCTGGAGAGCAATGTAGAACAAAATTCTCACTCACAAAAAAAGACCAGACTTACTGGCCTGACAAAGACTAGAGAAATCCTGAGAGTATGGCCCCCAGACACTCTTTTAGCTCAGTAATGAAGTCACTCCTGAAGTTCACCCTTCATCCAAAGATTAGACAGGCCCATAAAACAAAACGAGACTAAAGG